>NC_140533.1:4730675-5305675 GCF_057382185.1 Mchenga conophoros
GAGCAAGAGTGAAATGTGGGCTTTCAGTAAAAAAAAACAAAAAACCTCAAATGTGTGGAAACAAACAGATGCACGCAGACAGAAGAATAGATTGTGTAACATTTAATTATCACCAGAAGTCCACTCAAAGCAAATAAATGGACTTGTGCAAAAATCGCTATAAGCATTTTGCACAAGTCCACTCAGTCAATGTTTGTTTGTTGTCTGAGAATTTAGGCATTTAGTATTTGTATGATTTTCATATATACAATTTCTTTATCTGGGGGAAAAAAAGAAACACATCTCTAGAGAATTGTTAACAGGTCTTGTTCTATTTTTATGCAAATTGAAGCATTATGCGGATGACTCAAACCAGCGAATGACAAGCCAAAGGCTTTTACAAAACATGTTTCATATCTTCAGGAAGTCTTGAAGCAGTGGGTTTCCATACATCTGGATTCCATCTCATATCCCTCAAGGGACATCAAAAGTTTGGCTGTCCCTATAGGAAGCTGTGTGGGTGTGTGTTGTATATGTGGGTATCTGTGTGTATGTTGAAAGAGCGAGAAGAAAGCTGATGTTTTGCTTCAACAGAAGATGTCAAAGGTGAGATGTAATCACAGTCACTGTGAGGTCTGAAGAAATGAAAATCCTTTTTCTTTTTTCTTTTTTCACAGAGTATCGGTTTAGTACATGATCGAGAGTGCAAAAGCAGCATGCGTACTTCAAAAACCTTACTTTGAGTAAAAGTAAGTATAGCTTTCTCCTCCTTCAAGGCTCGGTGTTAGGTTACCTCATTTTTAATGTAAAAGTTACAAATCCTGAAAAAAATGAACTATAAGCTAAGGTTTTTGCATCGAACATATGGCTAAAGCAGAACACTCAATCTGTCTCATTTAAAGGTCCCGAGGGAGGTCTTCAGTTGCATTTTTCTCCATGCTCAGCTCTGTCCAGGGAGCTTATACTCATGATTGATTGGAAATACTATTTTAGTCAGAGACTATGCTTTTGGGGCTTTTGCAACAGGAAATGAACATCCACTGGAGACTGTGATGAGAAGTTTTCAGTTTGGACTTGATACTATAGTGTCTGGGACTTGATGTTGTACTCCACTAAAACTAAACTGATCTGTTTCAGGTTCAGGAAACAGGAGGTGCCTCGACCTCGCACATAGCAGAACATGCAAACACAATTTGTTTAAGCCATATGTCATCTCCCATCTAAACCATTTGATTTAATACTCTCTAAATATTTGGTTGCTGTGGTGTCAAACACCACACGAAACTGAGACTAAAATCTATTTCTTCTTTTTTTTAGGGTGCTAAAAGAATCGTTGGAAAATAAATCGATTTGCTACGTTTGCAATCACCAGGAAACTTAGTTGGATTGTTTAAATATGTAAATATGAAGCTACTAACAGCATAACAGCATATGGCTTCGAATAATCATCCTCTCACTCACCAGGCCTGTGCTTTCCAGAAGAAGTAAAGGGTGTTCTTCTCCCCCACTTTCGCCAAGTGCACGCTCACAGGGGATTTTTGGATCTTTCTATTAATGCTTTATGTCTTGCTTAGTCACACACTTCCTTTGACTTTAGGAAATGCTGCTCCTGGCCAGCCAATTAACCCCCAGATTGCATCACCCCCTGTTAAACTGTAAGGTGAAATTTTCAGGCTTTGTTCTGATCTCTGCAATTTTTTTTTTACATGAAGTTACGAGTCTTGCCACACACTGTCATTTGATATGTTGTTATGACAGTGTAATAACTGTTCCCATCCCAGTAATTACTTGGGTTCTTGAGCTTTTTTTGTTTTTTTTAAAAACCATCTGTTAAAAGCAGTACACTGGCAGTCTTTCAATCCTAGATGCCCTGAAGTTAAAGGAAAATGTGGGCAAACATATTTGGGGGTTTTCCTCCATTATATCTTTGGTAAACATTGACAAAGACCACTGTATTGCTTTACTGAAGTAATCGTGGCTTTTTAATTATCTTCAGGTCTCCACTTAAACACAACTCTGTTGCGACTTGCTCTAGGAAGTTTCCGATAGCGGTCACCTGCCCCGATTACAGGGATAACATCCGGATGGTTTTCACCATCGCAACAGGGGGACGGCAAAGCTGTCCCTGAAGGTGTGATTAACTCAGGCTAGTAAAAAAAATCATATGAAAGTCTTTTTGCTATCACCACTCACAGCAAAACACTATCACACATGTGCACGTAATTCTGCATATATGAGGTGTAACATGTGCTATAAAACATTATTGTTGTTGGCTCTGCCACATACCCTCATGTGGGACAGACAAACTTTAAACTTGAGGAATGCATTTTTAGTACCCCTCTCTGAATATCCTGTCTCTTCATCTGTAAGGCGTGTCAGCACACGCTCCTTTTGTCAGGTGACACACTGGTGCATATATGGAGGACAAAAGGTGGTCGTATTGACCGCTGGTGTGCTCATAACTCTTCACAAATTCTTTGTAATTTACCTTCAAGCTCTTGGAAATGTCTGGCTCTGTAATTACACTAGCTGGAAAGCAACAGACGTTTCCTGAGCAACAGTGTTGTTTCTGTCCAACACAGACATTTAGGAATTAACTTGTTGCATACTTTTCTTTTCTTTTCTTGTCTTTTTTTTTTAAATCTGGAAATTGGTTGGTTATTCGGCACATTAACCAAATTTGGGATGGTGTCACAGACAGATAATGACTGAAAGAGAATATGCTGTATGGGGGACAGGTGCCAGTTATCTGCCTTTGAGTGAACTTCGAGTGCGAATTCACTAAATCTGTCAACAATACTTTGTTTCCATGACAGATCTCAGCACAGGCCTGATGAGGTGCTGGTTTTCATTGGAAAGAGTGCTACGTGACATCTGTGGATTTTGCATTATTCATAGAGAATAAATCACATCTGCACTTAATGAGGATGAAGAAAACTTAAACCTGCTAGTGATCATTATTTTTCATCATATAAAGCAATGACATGGCTATTGACTAAACCTTTTGTTCTTCTATTCTTTAAATATTTAACTGTCTCTTGTGTCAAAGAGGACCTAAGAAAAAGATGGACAGGTAGCCAACTTAGTCAGGTAATCATCTTCTGATTCTCATGTAATGCAGTCAAATGCACATTTAAGCGTCTTTTTGACCTGTAGGAGATCATCTGTCAGGGACAAAACACACACTGCATATTTTAGTGTAAACATATAAAATCCTTAAACGCTGTCTCCCTTTGTCTATATTTCCACATTGAATATATAGGATGTGTGAAATTAAATGCAACATTTGAGCTAAGCATCTTGTACAGGAGGGCCCGATTCCTAGTGTATCGTTTACAGTCTTCTTACCAAATTAAACTAGGCGCTTGCAACTTAGGTGAGCATGGTGTTAAAGTCTTAGGAGTGAAGCTTAACTGAGACTGGCATCAAATCAGACTACAGCTATCTGTTATCACGCGTGATTAATGCCATACCAACTTTATTCATCTGTGAGTTCACCTTAGGAAGAAGTAGTAGTTGTTGTCTTTGGTGACGCTGTAGGAGAAGCAGGGGAAGTAACCGAGGCCGGTGACATTAAACCTGGAACCCGCAGGAACCTCCAGCATGCTGCCCCACGCCTGATCGCACAGGAGCTCAATCTCGGCGGAGAAGAGCAGGTCAGTGTCGTGCTGCCACGGCAGATAGTTATACACGCTGTACGACTCCTTGTGCAGCGCCAGCACCTTGGCAAACACGATGATCTCGGCCAGCTCGGCACGGCACGCTTCCGTCTGCGGTCTCCAGTCATGGGGTAGCTGACACCCCCAGCTCCCCTCGGGACGGACGGCTGCAAAAATAAACGCCAAAATAATCCACATGTTGTGACAACGAGGAGACAACCGTGAGTCAGGGAGGCGCACCAAGGCGCGCAGTGCTGGTGATGGATGAAATCACTGAGGGAAAAGAAGAAGAAAAAAAAGCTGCAGGGATTTCGCTACAGGCGCATACTTCCACCAATGCACAATTAATATTTAGTTTCAGAGTAAGTTACTTAGGAAAAAATTTTTTTTGAGCAACAAATTAATCCCGTGTATCCTTCACCGTGGTCCTACTACTGCCTCCAGCCACAATTCTTTGCAAGTGGACCAGCCCATTCACCTCAGCATCCCCCTGTAAAAACGCTGCCTCTCACCTTTAGGATGGCAGCAGGAGGAGCAAAGACAAAAAAGGTGCTCTTTCAGTTTCAAACCTACATTTTCCTGTGAAAACACAATAAAGGCACCTTCAGTGCTGGTAAACTCGGGTATTTAAAGCAGCAAACCCATCGTGAAATCCCAGCAAACAATAGAAGATTACGGGTTTTAATTGAAACTCACTAAAGAAAGAATAGTGGCGCCCTCTAGTGACTATCTGCAAGATAGCAGAGGTAGAACTGGAAAAGAGTTGATAACCTATACCAGTTGCATGTCAGTGGCAAATATCCAGCATCCATCTATCCATTAATCGTGGGGACCGCAGCCTAAGAAGGAAAGCCCAGACCTCCCACCCACTCCAGCTCATCCGCGGAAACACTGAGGCCGAGAGTCCTGGGAGGCCTCCCTCCCGCTAGGACATGGAGGGAACATCTCGCCTAGGAGGCATTCAAGTAAGACGAACGTTCCACCCCAGCTGGCTCCATGCGATGTGGAGGAGTAGCGGCTCAGATCTGAGTTCCTCTCATTTACATGAATTATGCGGATAGTTTTATAAATGTCGATGATTTTACACAAACGAACCCAGTGTGGTTACAGAAATCTTTAGATGGAGTCATAATTGCTCTGAAAGATCTCTCTCAATCTGACGCATTGCTGTGCGAAGTGTAATTCATTTACAACTGTTAAAGTTGTATAATGAGAATTCCCAGTTTTGGGAGTATTTCCTATTTTCATTTCATACAACAGCAGCTTCCAAATGAGTTCTGCACAAATCCTGTATAATAAGGAAAAAACAACTGCTTTAACATAAATAGAAACTGATTCAGTCAGAGTAAATTTGTTTTTCTTTTATAACCTTTCACACACTATTGAAGAATTGCAGATTTGAACATTAGGTTTTAAAGGTCCATGACTTAATGACCTTCTACCACAATAGCTTCGTACAGAGTCAGTTAGACTGAGTCGCTCCTCAAACAAAGCTACTACTTTTTTCTCCTTTGGATAACTTTTATGAAGTGTTTGAGAATATTTTATAACTCTTAAACCTTTCCGAGTATAGCTCTGATGTGCTCCTTCGCACAGTTCTTACTTCCCTGTCGCTCTGCAAATCCATCAAATTCTTGTTGTCCCTGTGGGATTACTGCTGGGGATGGTGGTGGGCGTGGGTATTTCTCAGGTAACAAACACAAAGTAGCAGCACCTGAAAGGGGGCACAGTATTCCAGCGTATGACAGTCTGCAAGAAGACATGGCGGTAAAGCTGCTGATTGTGATGCTCACGGTCAACTACATCTGTGACGGAGGTGAAATGTTTTTACGATAGGACAGAATATTTACATCTAGAGGAAATTCGGTGTTAAATTAATGTATCTGCCTCACCTGTTTGTGTGGCAGCACTGTTGAGAAAATCAACAGCGTCTGACTTTTTGCAAAAAACAAGAGAGGAGGAACCATCAAGGTGTTTCCCCGGAGGCTGCAGCAGCACCGAGCTCAGTGAGGCTGAAGAGCTGATAGACGTGAACGCAGGAAATGTAAGTAAGGAGGAAAGTGCCACAGATTTACGCCACACTTGTAGCTTATGCTTACTTTGATTTTAACAACTGCTTCTCTGATAGTAGACAATACAGACTATTTTGGAACTCTCAGCACGAAACGAGTGAAACATCTTCACATGCTAAAATGTTATTGTTAGAAAATGAGCTGAATAACCAGCACATTTCAGATAAGGGAGTTTAAGGGAGATAAGGGAATTTATGCTGAGACATTCTGTACTAATTACTGATGCATTTCCTTTTCATTGTTTCGTTTTAAACTGCATGTAGAGTGTATGTCATCTACAGATCTTTCACACCACAATCCTCTCTGCAGTCCTCAAAAAACAAAAAATACAAAAACAAACCTAAAACAAGTGTAAATGTCAGTAGCTGCAGACACTGTGAAGAGAAATATTTTAGGTAAAAGTAGGCCATGTCCCCATTTGGCCAGATGGACTTGAGATTCTATCCACACGAAAATAAACCTAAAGAACAAAGACAATGCCCAGAAACTGGACTCCTAAGTCGAGAAGCACTCCTCTGTTTAACCGGCATAATGTGTAACTTAGTCAAGCAAGGCACTGAGACATGTATCATTACCGTGTTCCTGCATACCAGCCCTGGAATCTGAAGACACCGCGAAGCCCATTAACACTGACTTTGTTACTTAGTGCATTTGCTACACGTATCAGATAACCAGCGTGAAAGCCAGCAGAGAGGTGGAATGTGATTAAGTGGGCTGTCTGTCATGTTGTACACTTGGGTATTTGTTGTGTTGCTTTGCATAAATCTAACCCATACAGCATTATTATTATTAACAGAGACCTCTGCTAGAGAGAGCTCATGAATATAACAACTCATTTACAGGAGGAGAGTTCCAGCCTGCGGTATAATGGAGATGCTTCCCAGAAGGACATAAACTATGTAAGCTGTAATTACTTGAAGTTGAATCCTGCATTTATTATCCTATTAAAAAGAGCAAAATTTTTTTACAATTCACAAGAGGTTTGTGAGTAGAGCCTGGCTGAAATACTGTTGTCCTGTAGCAGAGCCCTGGGAAGGAAACTGTGGTGGATGAAGGATCTGGGATGTAGCGAAGAGAGAGCAGAGCACAAGATGACCGTGTTGTTATTGGACAAAAGGAAGCTTGGGTTTGATTGATGATGTTTGATTACACCGACAAAAAAAATATACAAAAATGATTACAGCAGAATATTATCAGTAGTCTTTAATGAAATACAGCATAGAGGCATGACATATTTGACTAATTTTGCATGTTATTACCAGATACAGATATGTGTGCACTATTGAAAGTCAAGTCTTCAAACCAATAATCATCTTTCACGCCACCTTTGTGTTGTGTTTCTCAGCTCACGTAATTTTTCAGTGTTGTTTTATTCCCTCATAAACTGAGATCTACAACTGTGGTCAGAAGTTTACATATACTCATCATGGGCTTAAATGTTATGGTAATTTGGTGCTTTTAATGTATTCTTTAAATTCTCTTATTCTTATTCTTTTGTTTTCAAAGTGGAATAATTGTAAAGGTGTAGTTGAAGAATGTGGAGGGAGCCCTCAGCCCGATTTGCAAAATCAAATAAAGCGTGCACATATTAAGCAGCAGCTTTAGTTTACCTCAGTTTTAAAAATAACATGTAACCTGGACGTGTGTCCCTCTATCTATAAAGAGATGATCTATACTGCTCGCCCAAGTGCAATGTCTACAATATCCAAATCTAGGTTTGGGAAGGAGATTGGCGGTAGCAACTCTGTAAGAGCAATGAGACTTCCAACCCACATAACACGCACGACCACAGGTTTATGAAACAAAGTTTGCTTTATATATTTCCTTTTGGATCAGTTCCCTTTGCTCATCCTCAATGTAGGGATACCTTCAAATGCAGTAACCATCTCAAATGCATCACAAAAATAATTGAAACAATCAAAATAGATGTAAGACAAGAAACACAATATTTCAACACCCCAAAGAAAAGGAAAAAGAAAAGAAAATAGCATGTGAGTGTCCAGTTCCTTATGGTGTCAGTTTATTCAGTTACCCACTGTCCTGGGTTAAGAACTGAAAACGACCTGAATCTCAGGCGGAGAAAAAGTAGCAAAGAAAATGATAAGGTATCTCTCAGGTGGGCTTCCTTTTGTTTTTTTCCCTACCGCCCTCCTGGTACGGCAGGCATCAACGTGTCGGCGTCCTGACACAGAGAAGGCCTCCACAGCAGCAACAGTGTCTTAGACCCACGATACCAGCTCCTCACTTGGCACCCATGGAACTGTACCTCAAAAAAAAACCAGTCTGCACACAAATACGCAGAATGTTAGATGTCCACATTCCTTAAATGTCCTTGTTCCTAATGTCCTTGGTTCTTTTGAAATATTAAAATAAATCTGCATCTTGTGACACATTAAAAGTAAATACACCGTATTACTGTGCATCACCCGCAGTTACAGTAACAGCACAGCTATTGCACGTGAACTGCGGATAACCACTTAGCTGGCCGCGGCTGAACTAGCAGGCCCAAGAAAGTAAAAACATTAGACACTCATAATAAACAAAACTGTCACAACATTGCAATACTATGAAAACACATCTTAAACATCATTAAACACATTTACTACTATTCTGACTGGTTAGTTATTTTTTCCAGTGCATTGAACTGCAATAGCGGTGCTAAGTGAGCTAGGCTAACTCACCAGAATAGTTCAAAAAGTTCAAAGAAATACTCCGGCTCCTTTCAGGTAGGTACCCGTCTGTGGTTCACCGCTAACGACAGCTCTCTCACAAATGTTAATTAAACCTCTTTCCTCTCTTTCAACTGGAAAAAACCGTGCTCCGTGGCAGCATGGAGTTTTTCCTTGCCGTCCTTTTTCCTCTACACCACACCTTCACGCGCACGGAGCTGCAGATGGTGCCTTCAGGGCAAGCCCGGAAATTAAACTATCAGACAAGGACTACGATGCATTCAAAGAACCCTGTACTTCTGATTGCTGTAAATCTTACCAGGGTTACATTCTCCCCCTCTAGACTGCATGAGTCCCAGCATGCATACCTGCCCCTACCGGTACAGACACATGTGAAATAGCAGCCCCTAAAGCCTGAAAGAATGAACTAATGGCCAAGGTTAAAGGCTCCCCCAGCTCATCGTAGGTGAGTTTCCGAGGCGGACGTCTCTCCCTAGTAGAACGCCGGACACTTGCGTTCTCGGACTCTTGACTCTCAGATACTACATTGTCAGTGTCTGCAACTACAGGGTCTGTGGTGATGAGATCTGTGTTCTCTTCATCAGGTGAGATTTGTGTCACATCAGGTTCAGGAATATCAATGACAATATGGTCCGGAGTCCTACAGTGTGAAGTAGGATGTGTAACTGAACCACTATTCTCAGAGCTAACATAAGGAGTTCCTGGTTGAAGCTCGTGAGTAGGTCTTTCAGGTAAGTGTGCGGAACTTTGGGGCACAAAAGAAGGGGTGTCTGGGTTTAATACCCTGGAAACTGGCTGAGGCTCATTGAAGCCTCCTTCCCTCTGCAGGAAAGGACCCTTCGTGATGATTTCTGGCATCCATGTATTAGGATACAGTTCATCTTCATCACTGTACGACTCGCCCTCCTGACAATCAGTGTCCCCTTGCACGCCTTTTGTTGTTTTGCCCCTCAGTCTCATTTTCCTCGATGCGTCAGTGGAAGAACTTTGCTCTCTGATCTCAGTTACAGGTAGGAACCCGCACGGCAAAAGAAGGTCTCTATGCAACGTACGGTGTGGCCCCTCCCCTGTCTCAGGTTTGACTACATAAACAGGACTGTCGCTAATCCGTCTGACAACAACATGGATTTTCTGTTCCCACCGATCTGCCAGTTTGTGTTTCCCCCTGATATTCACGTTTCTCCCTAAGACCCTATCCCCTTCTAAGAGTTCAGCTGCCCTGACCTCCCTGTCAAACCTAGCCTTGTTCTTCTCTCCCATCTTCTTGGCATTTTTAGCAGCTAATGAGTAGCTCTCCTGTAGGCGTTGACGAAGGCCCTTGACATACTCTGAGTGGGTCTTGTGACTTGCCATATCAGGTTGGATTCCCAGGACAAGATCAATCGGCAGTCTGGGCTGCCTACCAAACATTAGTTCGTAAGGCGAATAGCCTGTTGTACTGTTTCTCGTGCAATTGTATGCGTGGACCAGAGGTTTGACAAAATCTCTCCAATGATATTTGTCTCTTTCTTCCAGGGTCCCTAGCATACCAAGGAGGGTCCGGTTAAATCGTTCCACTGGGTTTCCCCGGGGATGGTACGGGGTGGTACGAACTTTGTCTGCTCCAATCAGTGTGCAGAGTTCTCTGATCGTCTTAGACTCAAAGTCCCTGCCCTGGTCGCTGAGCAGACGACTGGGGAACCCGTAGTGAACAATAAAGTTCTCCCATAAAGCCTTCGCAACAGTTCTGGCTTTCTGATCCCTAGTCGGCACCGCCACAGCAAATTTTGTAAAGTGGTCGGTGATGACTAAAATGTTTCTCGTGTCTCTATCATCCGGCTCAAGGGATAGATAATCCATACAAAGAAGTTCAAGTGGATAAGTAGCAGAAATGTTTTCCAAAGGCGCGGCCCTCTGAGGCACAGCCTTCCGCCTGAAACAGCGTTCGCACTTTTTGCACTTCTCCTCGATGTCTCTGGCCATTCTCGGCCAGTAGAACCTGGCACGAGCAAGCTGAAGTGCACGCTCAGAACCGAGATGGCCAACATCATCATGCACTCCTTGCAGTGCCCTCTCTCTGAACTGTTCGGGTAAGACCAACTGATACACCAGTTCGCCTCGCTCAGACCACTTCCTGTACAGGACACCATCCCTGAGTTCAAGTTTTTTCCACTCCCTAAAAAGAAGTTTGACATCGGGATGTTCAAGGTTTGTCTCTCTGAAACTGGGTTTTACAGCTCTCCTCACAAAGGTGATGACACGTGAGAGAGACGGATCATTATTTTGAGCATTACACCAGTCAGAGTTAGCCATGGATGGTAAAGTGTCCTCATCGAAAACATCAGGCACTACAGAAGGGTCGACAACAAGAGACTCCGCAATGACAGGCTGCTCTGAATGAGGGTGACGTTCATCTTTAACCATCACAAGATGACGTTGACATAATGCAGAGAACACCTCATGATCCATGTCATCTCCTGCTTCCATGAACCGTTTTTTCATGTCCTCTATTCTCTCTCTTTCTTTAGTGAAAGCTTCATCCTCAAGAGGCGGACCTTGAGGCCGCCGGGATAACCCATCTGCATCGCGGTTGGCCTGCCCTGCTCTGTACTTGATGGTAAACTGGTAAGTAGAAAGAGCGGCTAACCAGCGATGACCAGCAGCATCTAACTTCGCAGATGTCAAGACGTATGTGAGGGGGTTGTTGTCGGTAAGCACAGTGAAACTTGACCCATAAAGGAAATCACTGAACTTTTCACAAACGGCCCACTTTAAGGCCAAGAATTCGAGTTTGTGCGTAGGGTAGTTTCTCTCGCTCTTGGAAAGACCTCGACTGGCATACGCGACAACTCTGAGCTTCCCCTCCTGCTCTTGATAGAGCGCTGCCCCCAATCCATCGCGACAAGCGTCAGTATGTACAACATATGGTAGTTGTGGATTCGCAAAAGCAAGGATGGGCGCAGACGTCAGTTTCTTGATCAGGGTTCTGAATGCACTCTCACACTCCGAAGTCCACTCCTCACCGAGCGGTGCATTAGGGCTCACAGAGTCGTGAAGCGTTCCCTCTTGTACACTTTGCCCCTTTTCTTTGGTGGATAGTAGCCTGCTGTCAGGCTATTAAGAGGTTTGGCTATCTGGGAATATCCTTCGACAAACCGCCGATAATACCCAGCGAAGCCTAAGAAACATTTAAGCTCTTTCCTATTTGAAGGACGAGGCCAGTCTCTCAAGGCGGATATCTTGTCAGGGTCAGTATGAACTCCTCGTGCATCCACGACATGACCAAGATACTTTACTGACGTCTTAAAGAAGTGACATTTCTCCGGAGAAAGCTTTAGACCGAAATCTTTAAGACGGTTCAGCACCTTCATGAGTCGTGCTTCATGTTCTTCCAATGTGTCTGAAAAGACAATCAAGTCGTCCAGAAACACCAATACCTCATTGAGATGCAAGTCACCGACACACCTTTCCATAAGGCGCTGAAAAGTGCTTGGTGCGTTCGTGACACCCTGAGGCATGCGATTGAATTCAAAGAAGCCGAGGGGACACGTGAAAGCGGTTTTAGGCTTGTCTTCTTCGGCCATCTCAACCTGGTAATAACCAGATTTAAGGTCCATGACGGAGAACCATTTAGCACCGCTAAGGGCAGCAAAGGTCTCCTCAATGTTCGGAAGAGCGTATGCATCTCTGATGGTTCGAGCATTTAGCTTCCTGTAGTCGATGCATAACCTGATAGAACCATTCTTTTTCCGGACCAAGACCACTGGGGATGCAAAAGGGCTCTGTGACTCTTTAATGATTCCTGCATCAAGCAGTTCTTTAAGATGCTCCTTGACTGCCTCCCTGTCACTGGGATGAATAGGCCTTGGCCTCTCCTTAAAAGGAGTCTCGTCATGTAGCCTGATGTGATGTTTCACTGCAGTGGTGTGACCATATGACAGGTCATCCACAGCAAAGACTTCTGGAATAGATCTAAGCTTGGTGATGATACGATCTTTCCATTGTTCAGATATTGGTGAATCATCAAGATTGAACTCGAGGTTGTCACTGTCAGGCTTATTGTGATGAGAGTCACCTTTCACTGGTCCAAGTGATGTGACCTGCTGAGCTGCACATATTTGAGCAATGATGCATTTTGGCTGCAGCGTAACATCATGGTCACTAAGATTGCGCAGGACGACCGGGACCTTGCAGCTAGACTTAAATGGAATGTCCATCAGAGCAGCTTCAAGGAACACGCCACCTGGCAACCTGTGATGTTCATTGGGTTCAAGCACAAATGTGGTCTGACTGTTCCTTTTCAACCTGACATCACCTGTGATGCAGCACTTTTGTTTTGCAGGGATGGTGATGGGGTTTCCACCATGTAACCTGACAGGATGAGCATGGTTGTTGAGGTCATGGATCTGGGCAATATGCTGGAAGATCACTGCAAAATCTCTAGAGAAGAGTTTGCAAACAACCTCTGGACCATCCTGTTCAAGTACTTGTTCATAAAGTCGTAATAACACATTGGTACCAATCAACAGGGGGGTCCTGCTGTTGAACTGACACTCTGGCACCACAAGTGCTAACACGACTAGCTCCTCTTTCCTGCCAGGAACAGACAGCGGGAAAGTGACACGCGCTTCTATGTAACCAAGATAGGGGACCTGCTGTCCACCTGCTCCTTCGATTTCAAGAAGGGCATGAATTGGATGTATAGGTAAGTGAGACAGATGGTTCTTATGGAAACACTCGGACACTGTTGTAACTTGTGAGCCGGTGTCCATTATGGACTCACACTGTACACCCTCAAGAAAGACAGAAGCCGCACAACGAGGACCTACAAGCCCTGCAGGTATAGATCGCTCTGTGCAACGGTAGGTTTCAGTCATTGTGTGGGTTATGACTTTCTTCTGTGTTCCAGCACCATCAACTGATCTGTTGGGACAGGGGTTATCATCAACTGCAGCTCCTGGACGTCCCACAACAGGAGCTGCTACTAGTTTAAAGTGAATGGGGAAGCAGCCTGCTGAGCTAAAAACTTATCCTGCCTCTCCCGGAGTTCTGCATTTTTCTTGCGAACCAGTGCGGGGTTGGGTTCATTGGAGCAGTGAGCAGCAATGTGGTTGTCTTCCCCACACTTAAAACAAAACCACGGCCTCGGCATTCCAGGCACCTTAAGGCCCCTCTTCATGTTACTACTACTGATTGCAAAGCAGACGGTCTTTTCAGTACTCTCTCTCTGATTTTGTGCTAGTTTTTCAACTTGCTTTGTCAGTTCAGCTATCTTGTTCTCAATATCAGAGGTTTCATCTCGCTTTGCTTTTACCACTAGGGGAGGATTACTATCATGAGTGAGGCTCGGTGGCTTTTTGTTTAGCTTTTCCAACTGTTTAGTTAGCTCGTTTACTTTCTTTTCAAGCTTTGATGTCTCATTCGGCTTTGAGTTAGGCAGTGGGACAGGCTCACAGTCATAAGAGGGCATATCAAAAACATGGTGGGCATACATGTTAGCTTTCGAAGCACCTAAATGCTTTTTCATCCTATCTAGCTTTGTGGAACGGCGGTCTTCCTCAGTCCTCAGCATGAGGAGGAATTCAGGAAATGTTGGTGGATTTCCCTTTTTGCACTCTAACTGTAAGCCGATGATGATGCTTTGATCCCAACAGCCCCTACAAAACTGTCTGAGCAAATGATCATTGGAATTTCCAGCTGAGGCTCCCCCTCTAGAAATTGCTCTTGTGAGGAGGCTATGGAGCCTGTTCAAGTATGTTGATGGCTTCTCTCCACTATCTTGGTTAGAGCCGAGAAATGCCGCAAACAACTCCTCTCCATCCTCCACAACACCAAAAGCAGAATCAAGTTGAGTGATGTAGACACTTGGTGGTGAAGAGATGCCAAGAGGCTTCACAACATCAGCTGCTGGACTCAGCAAGCTCTCAAGAATCCTTCTCACCTTGTGAGCATCATTCAAGGAAGGATCGTTAAGGAGAAGATCAACTTGGGTGTGCCATGTTTCGTAGTCCACCTCACCGTTTGGCCTTGGCATCCGCCCAGAGAAGGTGCGCAACCTTATTTGTGGGGATGGTGAAGTGGTGGACTCACTTCGGATGACATGCTCCACAATCACTCTCTGGATCTGGGGGGGGTTAAAAACATCCTCACTGATGTGGACTGGGCTCGTTGGTAAACTAGCAGATGCACTATAAACATGTGTGGGCTCTGCAGGCTCATTTTGATCATTATTAGGTGTGTTAGCATTTTGAGCTGCATAGGGCTGTGTAGCATTACTGTGTACGTCATGTGATGTGCCCTGGTTCCCATGCAGTTCCTCCTGAAGCACATTCAAGAAACCTTTCCTGCCACTGCCTGCGACAGACTTTAGTTCGTCCAGGTATCTGCAAGCTATCTCCCTCCCCACCACTTCCTGACAAACATCTCTAATGGTCCTCGCAAACCACATCACAGCTGGGTCCTTTGGACTTGGTACGGTACCCAAAGTAATGGGGTCGATTCTAGAGATAGACCTGTCAGATGCATACTGGACCAGGGCTCTACCCTCTGGTTGTCCTGATTCGTCAGGGATCCTCACTAATTTAGAAATATCTCCATTAACTTTGAACACAGCAGTTATTTCCTCATCTGTGTATTCTGGTCCTATACCTGTTACATACAGGGAGTTTTGACCATTAACCTCAAAACGATTGCAAATATCCATACCTGACTCAGTGGAACAAATCTCAAAAATCTCAAACGTGCGTAGTGTGGGGTGGAAGATCAGAAAGCTACTATTAACCAATCTCCTGGCTGGCTCGCCACTTTTTATGTAACCTGGACGTGTGTCCCTCTATCTATAAAGAGATGATCTATACTGCTCGCCCAAGTGCAATGTCTACAATATCCGAATCTAGGTTTGGGAAGGAGATTGGCGGTAGCAACTCTGTAAGAGCAATGAGACTTCCAACCCACATAACACGCACGACCACAGGTTTATGAAACAAAGTTTGCTTTATATATTTCCTTTTGGATCAGTTCCCTTTGCTCATCCTCAATGTAGGGATACCTTCAAATGCAGTAACCATCTCAAATGCATCACAAAAATAATTGAAACAATCAAAAATAGATGTAAGACAAGAAACACAATATTTCAACACCCCAAAGAAAAGGAAAAAGAAAAGAAAATAGCATGTGAGTGTCCAGTTCCTTATGGTGTCAGTTTATTCAGTTACCCACTGTCCTGGGTTAAGAACTGAAAA
The DNA here is from genome assembly GCF_057382185.1 of Mchenga conophoros. Lineage (NCBI taxonomy): Eukaryota > Metazoa > Chordata > Actinopteri > Cichliformes > Cichlidae > Mchenga > Mchenga conophoros. The sequence goes on from NC_140533.1 coordinate 4,746,296, forward strand.
CAACCTGAATCTCAGGCGGAGAAAAAGTAGCAAAGAAAATGATAAGGTATCTCTCAGGTGGGCTTCCTTTTGTTTTTTTCCCTACCGCCCTCCTGGTATGGCAGGCATCAACGTGTCGGCGTCCTGACACAGAGAAGGCCTCCACAGCAGCAACAGTGTCTTAGACCCACGATACCAGCTCCTCACTTGGCACCCATGGAACTGTACCTCAAAAAAAAAAAAACCAGTCTGCACACAAATATGCAGAATGTTAGATGTCCACATTCCTTAAATGTCCTTGTTCCTAATGTCCTTGGTTCTTTTGAAATATTAAAATAAATTTGCATCTTGTGACACATTAAAAGTAAATACACCGTATTACTGTGCATCACCCGCAGTTACAGTAACAGCACAGCTATTGCACGTGAACTGCGCATAACCACTTAGCTGGCCGCGGCTGAACTAGCAGGCCCAAGAAAGTAAAACACTAGACACTCATAATAAACAAAACTGTCACAATATTGCAATACTATGAAAACACATCTTAAACATCATTAAACACATTTACTACTATTCTGACTGGTTAGTTATTTTTTCCAGTGCATTGAACTGCAATAGCGGTGCTAAGTGAGCTAGGCTAACTCACCAGAATAGTTCAAAAAGTTCAAAGAAATACTCCGGCTCCTTTCAGGTAGGTACCCGTCTGTGGTTCACCGCTAACGACAGCTCTCTCACAAATGTTAATTAAACCTCTTTCCTCTCTTTCAACTGGAAAAAACCGTGCTCCGCGGCAGCATGGAGTTTTTCCTTGCCGTCCTTTTTCCTCTACACCACACCTTCACGTGCACGGAGCTGCAGATGGTGCCTTCAGGGCAAGCCCGGAAATTAAACTATCAGACAAGGACTACGATGCATTCAAAGAACCCTGTACTTCTGATTGCTGTAAATCTTACCAGGGTTACATGTAGAAATAATCAGTTTTCAGTTGATATCATGACACCTAGGGGTTAAAGTAGCATGATCGTCTTTTCTTTTTCCGGGTATAAATTATTTAGCAGCTTATAAACATATACCTTTTCAGTGAGTGTTTTTTTTGGACATGTCACAGCAAGAAAACCACATGTGTAAATATTCAAATAAATAGAAGGTGAATTTCATGTACCTGCTTTAGTTCCCCAAGACTCCAAACATGAATAATCATAACAAGTAAAACTTACAAAATGCACACTTTTAGGACAACAAATACACACATTTAGCATTTATCAATTTGCATTTGAAATTCTCCAAGTTAAACCACTCGTTATCTCTAGACTGCTGACAGAGCAAGGGTACCTAAACAATATTGAGCAGATGGTATTTAATGTTGTTGTTCATCTGCACATTCAATGCATAGTCATAGTGGTTACACTGTTCAGCCCAACCCATCATTTCAGTGACACTGCCTGCCAGCAGGGGTGACAGGGCTGAGCCTCGGCGTCCACCAAGGCTCAGCCCTGTCACCCCTGCTGTTCATCCTCTGCATGGACACAGTGACGACTGACCTACAATCACCAATACCCTGGAGACTCCTTTACGCAGATGATATGGCACTTGCAGACCCAGACTGCCTGCCCATCTAAGAGCAGTCGCAAGAATAGTAGGACTGGCTGGAAGAAAGTGGAATGCGCCTGAACGCCAACAAGATGGAGTATCTAGAATGTGGCCATCAGACTCCGGGATCGATCCAGATCGACGGCCAGGAGTTAAAGAAGACCACCCAATTCAAATACCTCGGGTCCCTGGTCTCGGTGGCCGACCGCGAGGAAGACCAAAGAAGCGGTGGATGGACGCAATCACCGAAGACATGCGCGCAGTGGATCTCGCCCCAGAGAACACGCAAGACTGATCCAAATGGAGAAGACAGAGCCATGCAGCGGACCCCGTGCTGGAAAGACCCTAGGAAAGAGAGAGAGAGGCAGTGTCAGAAAGCAGACGCCATTCTTACATGGACCCATAGTGAAGGTCACACTCAGGAACTCACTGACTATAGTATCTGCAGAGAAGCTACTGTTTGTTATCCACACACAGAAAGAAAACATACACACACCTTTCACACAATTCACAAATATACTGTATTATACAGTTCAAAAAGTTTAATTATACAAAAGTATATATCCATGTAAACAATAATGCATGCATGCATGCATCCAATCCATGCACATCCACGCTTACAGTAATACAAAGCCAACTCAGCACAGCTGTGGCTGTGTTTGATGTGGCCATCCAAGCAGAAGAGGCTGTTTCCCTGCATCACTCATGGGTACAAACTTTGATCTCACTGTCGCTCTGTTTCTGTTTTCTCTCTTATTTTTTTCCCATCTTTTTTCTACCTTAACGTAAGTTTAGTGGCTCATTATTGGTACCTTCATGGATTAGCATAGACATTAGAAACATCCATCTTCCCTTGTTGACGTCAGAAATTACGTCTAATTGTTTTGACCTGTTTTCTTTTCTGAAAGAAAAAGAGTACAGACAACTGTTAGCTTAGCTGACTAGCTTAATTAGATATTTAGTCAGCAAAGTGGCATTAGCATCAGGCCTTTTGAATTTAGTTGTGTGTTTGGCATAGTGTTCAGAAATAAAAGGCACTGCAAAAATGTGAAGATTAGAAAATTAGTAAGGCCACCATTGTGCTGTGTGGGAGCCTGTCTATGGCTAAAAATGTTACCATCTATTTTAATGTAATGTAGCTAAAGCCTGTTCAAAACATTGCTGGATCTCTTGCATGTACTTAAACCAAATCATGTCTGTGTGTTAATAAAGAATGTTCTACTCAGTTCCACTCTTTTGCCTGTTCTTGTCTGGGTCTTGCACTTGGGTCCACTTCCCTCTGGTTTAGCTGGTCATAACATTAAATTAAATATTGGCAATTTGCAGGTCTGCATGCTGCAGACCATATCTTTTTTGATTGAACTCAAAGGCAAAGATTAAAACTTAAAAAACATAGGGTCAAATGAAACAATTTTCTATGAGAAATAGAGAGCCCAGTGTCAGGGGGCTGGATCTGTGATCCAGCATTTTTCAGTTTTGTATTTTCATTGCTTATTATATATTGAGATAATGTTAAGTTCTAGTACTATTATTAGTTTGTCTTAGTTGACTTTTAGTCTAGTTTATGTTTCTTCTATGTCTCCTTTATGACTGACAAGCAATCAGTCTTAAAACAAACAGTCTTAGCTGACTTTAACTCTTCTGAGCCTGAAACAGTCGGTTGTCCCAGTTCAGGTTAGTTTAGTTTTTCCCCCAGTTTCACTTTGCCTTGTTTTGAGTTTTTCCGCCAAAACAAACGGCTTGCCTTTTGTTATACTTAGTTTTCTCTTCCATGTCTGCTTTTGGGTCCACACCACAAACACATCAGCCATCCCGGCAGTGACACCTAGAATACTCATTAGGATCCTACAAACAATAACATGAAGATTGTTGCTAGCAAATCAAATCAAATCACTTTTATTGTCACATCACATGTGCAGGTACATTGGTACAGCACATGTGAGTGAAATTCTTGTGTGCGAGCTTCACAAGCAACAGAGTTGTGCAAAATACAATAATGTAAACAAGCAAAATACAAGAATGGCTACATCTGAAACTAATAAATATATGTACAATATATAATAGTATATGCATTTCTGGATGTGTATACTAAATATTTTTCTACGTGTGGGTGTGTGTGTGTGTGTGTACACATATTTTACAAATTAAATAGAGTAAACAATAAATAAAATATATAAAAATATACAGAGTTGAGACATGTGCAAAACAGTGGCATTACTGTACAGTATGGAGTGCATAATGTTAAAGTTCCAGTAGTGAAGCTGAGGTGTCTATGACGTGTTCAGCAGTCTGATGGCCTGGTGGAAGAAGCTGTCTCTCAGTCTGCTGGTACGGGACCAGATGCTGCAGAACCTCCTTCCTGATGGGAGTAGTCTGAACAGTTTATAGCAGCATTGGCTATCATGTCCACAATGTTGCTGAATTCATATGATGGTTTTTTTCTCCGTAGCCTGGGAGATCCACTACATAACATAAAAATCTCTCCCAGAAGAGGTGCAGTGTTTGAAGGAACTCCAGGTAATGAGCTGGAAAACTACACTGATAATGTTGACCGTCACTTACTGTTCTGATGTGAAAGTGTCAGGCTCGATAAATAATGTGTGAGGTGCTATCTCAATTTTGTGAACGCTCACCTCTTTGAACCTTTCATAAGCATATGTCTCACTGAAGCTATTTGATTATGTAAGCCTATAACTAGTGGTAGGGAAAAGGAAAAATGGGGAACGAGCCAACAGAAGTAAGTTATTTAACTTGCTTTTCATGTGGATGCTTGTGTAATTAGGTGAAAAAATAAAAGAAAGCCAGAGTAAAGAAAGACACAGGGTGCACAGGGTGAGGTGCTCGTTAGTTGTAGTCATGGATGACTGAGAACCTTCACAGACACTCGTTAGTTGTATTTGGTATCCTAATATAATTAAATCTTCACATACACACAGAAACCTTGTGGTTTATCATTAACAGAAGTATGTTTGAATAAAACACAGAAGCAGAATATTCTGCAAATATTTTCAGACCATAGTCTATGCAGAAATTGGAAATACAAGACTAAATTAAATTTTCCTCAACAACAAAGATAAGGCCAACCTAGGAAACAAGCTTTGCTTGGTCTGAGGAGACAAAGCAGATATCAAAGAGAAATACAGGGATACCTAAAAGATAGAGGGAAGGACGTGCATTAATATTACAGCCTATTTGGAAAATTTATGCTTTGCTATTGCCACTGTCTTCCTCTTGCTTCCATAGGAGAGGACATGTATTTTGAAGCTGGGCTGGATGAGGACAAGCAGGGGACAAGGTTGATGCTCCCTGCTCATGGAAAGACCCTGCTTTGCAAAAATACCCTTATATTGGCAGCTGTGACCCACTTCTACACATCCATGCACAAGCTATGATACACACAAACGCACACCCACAAATGCCGTAATGCATCAGTGAAGAGGAAAACAGAGGCATCTGGAAAAGTCATCCTCTGGGACGCATTGACATGATTTGCAGGGCCTCAGTGCGTTTCCCGTAACTTTTAGAGTACAACATTCTGGTATGTGACTTCCTGGTACCTTCTTGGGATGTTGCTTTGGATTCCCAGAACACACTGAAAGTCAAATGAATTTTACTTAAGGAGCACAGAACAAAAACTAAGACTCAAATATGTAATCACCCCCCCACCCAACCCGCACACACACACACACACACACACACACACACACACACACACACACACTTGTGATGGAGACGACAACGACTGCAGTAACAGTACCTGTAAGACTCATTTTAGTTTATTGGCCTCTTGGCTTGCCATTCTATAATAACACTACGTGCAGGTGCACAGAAACAAAGTTATGCATGCACACACCGTACTCACACACACACCTACATACACACTTTTCATTCCAAATATAAGGACTCTTGCTAGTTTGTCGCACCCTTGTCTCTACTGTGTCCAGTGTTGGGAAGGTTACTTTTAAAATGTATTCCACTACAGATTACAGAATACATGCCCCAAAATGTATTTTGTAACGTATTCCGTTACGTTACTCAATGAGAGTAACGTATTCAGAATACTTTGGATTACTTAATATATTATCGTGCTTTTTTACAACTACATGAATGTGAATTATTACTTTTACTGAAGGTTACTACCAATACCAACTAAATTTTTAAATGTTAATATAAAATGAGTAACTGTAGGGTGGACATTAGGTAAGGCTGCACTTTTTGAAGTGATCTCGTATAGAAAACTATTCCGTGCATATATAAAACATGTCCGAGACTCCGAATCGTAGTAAAGGGACCTCTGGCTAATACGGGCTTGTAGCTGAAAACTAGCTTTACTTTGTTGCCTGGGTCAACTTTGCTAGCGAGAGACAGAGAGAGGCGTTGAAAGGCTGCTCCAACGAAACTTATTGTTTCGGAGGAAAACACGAACACAGCGTACAGTCGAGTCTTAATAGCTTACTTACAACTGGGCTCGTCAGGCACTCTTCTTGGCTGCAGTGGTTATTATTATATTTACATGCTTCCAGCTCCCGTTTCTGCTCGATGACAACTCGTACATTTACACTCTCCTTTTTCTCCCTCCTCGCGTTCACAGACACATAACGGGTATGGCAGTCCATTCTCCCTGCAGCACGACTACACTGCCCATCAGGCTACATTCTCTAGGGCGAAGCCTGTAACGCTCTGCCTATTGCCTTCATATTAAATAATTTTTAAAAATATTTCTTCACGGCAAATGCCTGTGTCTCAATCTCGCGTCTCGCGAGATTGAGACACAGGCATTTGAGCCTCTTAATGCGTGTTTTGTTTGCATTTCCACCGGCGTGGAATTACCAAAAATAGAGAGGGCATAGCCTAGCATATGAAACAGGAAAAGACCGCCATGTAATCCCTTTATATCAACAAAGTAACTGTATTCTGAATACCACCTTTTTAAACGGTAACTGTAACAGAATACAATTACTCGTATTTTGCACTTTAAATACGTAACGGCGGTACATGTATTCCGTTACTCCTCAACACTGACTGTGTCTCTTGTTTTTTAAAAGAATCATACTTGTTAAGTGTTCCTCATCTAGCAGGATAAAAAAAAGGCATTGTAGTACAAAACGTTTTTTTTCAGTGGCTCTAATTCTCTTCCGTACATTTTTGATAGAGTTAACACAAAACACAAACTCAAAGAGTATTTGTTCCTCCTAGTGGTCAATACTCAAGTGATTTGTTATGGAATTCTTTGATGTGCAATGACCATTAGAATCAGTGACCACAAGTGTGAGTATTATAAAACTTCAATGATGCATTAACTGACATCCTCTGCCAATTTTGCATTTCAGTGGTTCACTTTTTCATTAATTTTTGCTAACTATTTTCTATTTGGTACTTGCCAGGTACTATACAGTAAATTTATTAAATTAGAAATAGTCATAAGAGTTCAGGGACCAAATCAAAACCTTTAAATTCTACGCTATAAAAAGCAAATAATGAGCAGCAAGCTAGTAAAAACTGCACGAGTGAGTGAGTAACCACATTGCATACTGTTATTTGAACCATTGTTTACACAAAAATATCCATTAATTGAGCTCTAAAGAGCTAGCTATTTGCACACCCCACTCTAAATCCATCCCTGCTTCACTCTGTTGTCCAAATGTATATCTTTGATTCATGATAATGTCATGAAATTGAAATCAACAATTTCACTTTGCAGTTTCTTTTTACAGTGTTTTACAGCATACAGTTGGAATATCCCAAGATTCCCTGATGACGACAGCAGATGATTATTATATTCTGTAATTGACTGCACTTTGAAAGAACTCTTCCAATTCCTATATGGGCTACCAATCCCCAGGCACTTCCACTACACCATCAACTCCCATTCATTACATTCTACAAAGCGGCACTTCAGTAATAATCATTTATAACCCCAACCACTGAGAGCTCTGAATATACAGCCCTGATCAAAAGCCAACACTGAACATCAAACGGGCTCATTCACTTGTAAGTCTGGCTGTAAATTAGTGAGATATTATGGCGTGCCAGCGCTGGTGCGGGGACAGGATTTTAGACTAACAAGACAGTTATGGGAAGTGATGACAGCATGCTGGCAAGTGCCATTACTCTAGAGCTGCCACAGTATTCATCTTCATGAGACAGCTAGCAAACAGCTGAAAGCTAAGAAAAATACTGACAGGGTTAAAGTGTTTCATCACTCCCAAAAGTGGTGCATGTATTCACTTAATTTTACTTGGCATTAGCACACCATACAGAACATGTATTTCTATTTTTGCTGACGTCATGTGAGGATAAAGCAGCCATACACGACATTAGAAACACCATCTTGTTGGGAAGTGTTCTGTTTCCATATTAGAGAATCTGTCTGGGTTTTAGTTTGCGCCACACTCCACCAGCTTAAAGCCGATGGCTCAAACTTGTAGCCCTGTGGGCAAAAAATGAAGCATTATCAGAAATTCCTAACAAAGCACTTTCTGGAGTAAGACTCAGCAGCACGCATAGTTAAACTCAAGGGGACAGTTTCTCTTGAAAGCTCCTGTCCCAGCACCGGCTCTTTCTGCAATTTGGGAAACACGGTTTTCAAAAGAAATTGGGTCATGGTAATGGCAGAAGAACATGGCATGTATAAAGGATTGGCCCCTGGAGAGAGAGAAAGAGGAGTCAAGAACAATGGTGTCCTGCTCATACAGGGCCGCGCTTCACTGGTTTGTCAGTGCTGTAACAGCAAAGTCTTGGATTGTATAATTCTACTCCTTCAGCCCATCTCTCTGTTTCTTCCACATTCAGGTAATGCATAGTGTGGTCATGACACCGATCAGGTCATTTCACAAGCAAATAAAAGGCTTATTTTTTCCCTGACTCAAGTGATGGTAAAGTTCATTGCTTTTCAGTGTCAAAAAGGTCTCTTGGCAGCCATGTGGGAAAAAAAGAGAAAGCCATGGCACTTGAAACAAATGTATCCGAAGCCTTTATTCTGCATGGCTAGTCATGATTGCAAGCTTAAAATTACACAAGAAAAAGAAAGCGAGAAAACCAAGGCACTCAAAAAATCAGTCTTTATTCCGCTCGGCTGGTCACTGTGAAAATTTCTAACTCACCATTATGACTACACAAACAGAGATGCTGTTGATTCTTAACAGATTTTAACAAAACCCTGAATTTGTACTTTTACTTCATTATAATTGTTTAACGCAACACTAACAGACACATGAGTCAAGTATATTAAACAATGGAGCTGCACAATAACTAAAGACCCTGTCTGTAACAGTTTTAAGGAATATTCCAACATTTAATATTAATTAAGCAGCACCCTGTCCAATATGCACCCTGTCAATGTTTAAAATTAGACTTCAAACTTTCCCTTTTGATAAAGTTTATAGACTGGGCGATGTTTATTATATATTTCTGTATCGCATTTGATACATAAAGCGTTTTTGGCAACTTTTTTTTTAACAACAGTGTTAATTTTAGACAAAAAAAAAAGAGTTTTGTCCATAACATTTTGAAATTATGGCAAGTATTTATCATGTTGGTGAGATAGAGGTCTCAAAAACTCACGTATCAAATATGATACAAAGGGCATTATAGGATTATACTACTACTGTAATAATCCCTGGGTTTTCCACAGGGTGTGCAGTTTATTGTACTTGATATTCTGTATTTAAAATGTTCTCTTTAATTATTGTTCATTCCCTGAATTTCATGTATGCTGACACTTTGGTTTTTACTTCTAGTTTCTATTGGAGTTCATTTTATTCTCTCGGGTGTTTCCTGTCTCATCAGCTCCCTTATTAAGTTCATTTTTGTGTCTGTATTTTTCCCTTTGATTATTGTAGTTACTTTTCTCTAGTGTCTTGTGTTTAGCTCTACTTTCTGCCTCATGTGTCAATGTCTTTGATTATCTTCACCTGCCTCTGATTACCCACCAGTGGTCAATTCCCTAATCACTGTTTTTGTGTTTTAGTAGTGCAGTCTTGCCTTCAGTCTCGTCTCGCTGTTGTCATCCTCTCGTTCTTTGCCAGTTTATGAAGTACTGGGGCTTTAGTTTGCCTCTTCATGTCACGGACTTGGTAACTCTTGGTAAATCTGACAGCAGCCTAATTAAAGGTTTGCTTTTTGTTTACATGTGCCTGCCTGTGAGAATGCATTTGGGTCCTTTAGACTAAGGCTGCTGTGGCAGTTCCCATGATGCATTAAGTGTGCCTTCCTCACTATACTACATTTCATTAGATTTTGTCTTATCACTCTTCTTTGTGTTTTTTGTTCTTGTGTCTATGCTTTCCTTTCTTGTCTTCTCTTTCCCTACACGTCACAGGCAGTCATGGTAGATGGCTTTTCCTTCCTGGGCCTGGTTCTGCCAGAGGTTTCTTTCTGTTGAAAGGGAGTTCCACCTCCTTAGTGTCACCAAGAGCTTGCTTGTGGATGATTGTGTGATTGTTGCACGATGATGATGATGATGATGATGATGAATGAGCCTTTATTTGTCACTTGCAGTTGCCTGTAGTGGATTTTTGCTTTAAAATTGTATGGTGTTTATTATACAGTATATAGCTGGTAGATAAATAGAATTAAATTAAACTGAACTTTAGTAATGAGTAAAGTTTATTTATATAACACCTTTTACAACACAAAGTGCTTAAGAAAGGTTTAACCTCCTAAGACCCGAACTCTTCCACGGCATGCATTTTTAATTTCTCTTTGATATTTGGGCTGATTGGGACCCAATGAATGTAAAAACAAAGAATAACCAGATTTTTTTTACCTGATTGTTGTTACAAAGAAAAATGAGAGCCACATATGAGGATATTTGTTTAAAACTTCGATAGAACAGTAGCAGTATAATGTCCTCGTAAGTGGATATCAGGCCCTTGTAGAGCAAAATTGAGTATTTTGGTCTAAATAACCCAAAATGTGATGTCCACATATGTGGACACCAGGTCCTAGGAGGTTAAAATAAACTTGATGGGACCAGCATATATTCATGCTTGGGATGTAAGACTGTACTCTCCAAGAAAATGACCCCATTGGTGCTTTATGCAAACTGTTCTGAGCTACACATGTTTTAAAGTTAGGCCACCAGTAGTGGTCATATGTATCTAAAACATATGATGGTGTTATTACCTTAAGGACAAGAACCCAGACTGTGTATAAAACATGGATGAAGCCATTGTGACATTAGTAAAGTGTAGTGAAGTCTGAAGCTGAGCATTTTTGTGAGGTGGACTATACTTAGAAACTGGACAACACTGCACTCATTTGGTAGCAACTTGTAAATCACAAGGCAGGCCCACCCTGAAGCCCACTTTAGTCTCCTTTTTCAAAATTTAAACATTGTCCACACATATGTTGTATATATATATTTAAGAGTGATTTTAAGAAGTTATTCACATTCATCGTTTAGAAAAATCCTATTTTAGGTTCTTTGGAATATGTAACTCCTCATGATTCTAATATTTGTTTTCTGAGTGTTGCTGACACTAGTCCTAGCACCAACAATCATCCTTCCTAGCATATTACACTTACGTATTGGAATGTTATCACAAACTGGTTTGATGAGATGGTTATGAATGGAACTGTATTTCAATTTAACAACAAAACAGACATGATTTTAGATGTCATTCAGCTGACCCTTTTAGTTGTGCACATCCCTAAAACCCATGGTTAATATTAGGAAGCCAGTTAAAACATATAACATAGGAATTACCAGTAGTAATGTCTCTCCTTGGTGTTCACATTATGATCTGAAGTCTGAGACATTCAAAATCTAAGAGCACATGGCATAGAAACAACTGGAAAAATACGAAAACTGCAAAAAAAGATGACAAGGACCTGACAAGGGCTCCTGGAGTAGACAAAAGTTAGATATACACAAGGTAGAGAAGGTTAGTAAGGAATAGGTAAACTCAATTATTCACTAACAAGTGTTAGTGAATAAAAAGCAATAAAACGCAGATGAGGCATAAACCTTCAAAATAAAGACTGTGGTAAACTGGGAAAGAGACCAAGAATAAACACAGAGAAAAATATGAGATGCAAACTGGGGAAAGACAGGAGGCAAATGAAAAAAGGAAAACCTTCAACATGCAGGAAATCCAAAAGAATAATTACAACGACCATGACAACAAACCTGTAAAAAACATATGCCACCAAAACCAAATCAAACATTAATACAGTTATGACACCACCAGTAATGGGATGTAGTAATGATGCCAAATGCAGCCTTATGCAAGATGCATCTTCAATCATGTTTATTGCAGGAACAGAAATGGATCTGAAACATTAATGGAACATCATCCTACTTGGTCACAAACCACAGCACACAGAAAGTACAAGGTTTAGGTTAAAACACTACCCTCCGCATATGCATTTGTGCGTTTGGGGATACAGCAATATGAATTGCGACTCATGGAAACAGAGTACACTCTGAACTCCTACTGTGTATTTGTATGTTTTGCACCACTGTGTATTTTTCTTTGATGCTCAGCTTGGTGTCCTAATCCATATGTTTCAAAGCACCATCTATATCTTATGTCAAAGTCCCAGAGAATAGTTCAGTATTGAGTAGTTTTAAATTTTTCATCACAAGTATGGATGGCATCGTAAAACGTGGTTACCAAGCAACTGCTTCTCAGCCTCCCAATCAGCAGCATTGTTGGTTTGAGATTCAGACACAAATATCATCACAGTCTCTCTCTCTTCACTGCATGTCACTCAGTGTGCTAAACCTATACTGAGTGAAATATTTGATATGTCCTAAATTAAAAAAAAGAAAACTTCTATTCAAAAAGTCTTTCTATTTCTCTCCTGAGGGGCAAATCTACCTCCTGACTCAGTCTATCAACGTCAGCCTGATGTGCTAATTTATTCAGGAGATACAGTACTGTAAGTTTTATAGGAGAGGCTTAGACTTTAAATTAGGATCTTTTGGTACCCTAACCTGCTGCCAGTCACACCACTGGTGATAGTGGAAAAAATATGCTTATGCAAAGCATTTTTCCCCCCATGCTGTTTCTGTCAGGGAGTTTTTGAAATCCCTTTTCTAATGAGAACTGGCATTCCACCTTCCTACAGTATTTCCTCTGGAGGACAAGCAGGGAGGGGAGGAAACGGAAAGATGACAGCACTGGAAGTGACACAGTCAGGAAAAGTCTTCTGCTCTCAGCTTATGCAGAAGTCGTAAGCGGGTTTGTGTGCTTCATAAAAAATGTCATAGAACAGCAAGGTGGTGGTCAGATGACTTCCATCTGCAGCGATGTTATCTGATCTTGCAGTTCCTGTGCATTTCTGGTGGGGAGTGCTGAAAGATATGGATTAATGCAACTTTATAGTCAGTTTCCTTGTGATATCGTAGTTCAGAATCAAGAATTGTAGACTCTCTTAACCCTCTGAGGTCTCGGGTATTGATGAATAACCCTAGCCCTGAAACCCTACCCCTATTTTTAAAGAAAACATTCTTACTGTGACGTAACCCTAAGAAAGACTCAAGTAAAACTCTCAGTAATCATCAGTGATCCTAATCCTAAATTTGGACACTACAGAGAAAAGCATTTTTTAAATTACATAGTCTGATAATTAGGATTAGAACTGGATTTATTTAAAGTGATGAGGATTAAAAGGGTTTTAAAAAAATGGTTGGAAAATATATGTTATGTTAATAAAGGTTCAGCGACTCCCTGAAACAGCTACTGTCTCCCGTTCTCTTTTCTTCCTTTTTTCTTTTAAACATTACTTTTATGAAGGTAAATGATATATTTGTTGTTGACTACTTTTTACTTTTGATTCATCCACAACTGGTGCGCCAGGTTTTTTCTCTTTTCAGCTGCAGTATCTGTATCTGGGATTAATCCTATAATGTCCTTTGTATCATATTTGATACATGAGTTTCTGAGACCTTTATCAACATGATCAATACTTGCCATAATTTCAGAATGTTATGGAAGAAACTCTTTTTTTGTCTAAAATTAACATTGTTGTTAACAAAAAGTTGCCAAAAATGCAATGAATATTTTTCCTTATTCATACTGTTTCTCACAGGACTGTGAGAGCCCACTAGTACCTACTCGGCTCGGCTCAGCTCATCCCGACTCAATTTTTAAGGTTTTCCATTAGGTGGTAATACCTGGTACCAGGTACTTCAGGGGGCCTAAGCAATCACAGGTGATCCACTGATTGGCAAGTCAGTGGAGTCAGTTGGTGAGTCATGAGAGCGACTCATTCATGAAAATTAATTTAGCCATTTTTGAAACCTGACAATGAGAGAAATGGCAACGCAACAAACAACCCCGTGATACACCAAGCAGCATGTATATTATGGCCTCAGCGGCGTCCTGTGTTGTGTTGCGTTTGTGCTGCATACACATGACGTCATGAGACTTTCGGGCATGTTGCTATGACGACACATTAGGACGTACTCAATTGTAATGGAAAACAACAGAAACCGAGTAGAGTCCAGTTGAGTAGCGTCAAGTTAAGCTGAGTACTAGTGGGAAAAAGCTATTTGTGTTGTGTGTAGACCCATGTCTTTTTGAAATTTACATGTAAACATAGAAACACTGTTCAAGGCCTAAAATGTTTTACAATAAATGTATAAATTATTGATTTATCCACAGAAAATTTCTCGAACAATTAATACACAATGTGAAAGAAAGAAGTTAAAATACATTGAATAATAATACTTTTATTCATTTCACTTTCAGCTAATTTTACATGATTAAAGCTTATGATGTGGTAAAAGTTGTAAGCGTTAAATTTGTCAGATATGCATTGCTCGAAAAAATAATTGGGGGACACTTTTTAATCAGAGTATGGCATCAAGTAAGTGAAACTTCTGTGATACTGATCTGGTCAGTTAAGTAGCAGAGGGGTTGTTAATTGGTTTCAGCTGCTTTGGTGTCAGTTAAATAAAAAACAGGGATGCCACAGGGGCAACAATGAGACAAACACCAAAACAAGAATGCTTTTACAGGTCCATTTTGCTACTGACATTTGAGGACCCGATGGGCCCAGTGCTCACCGCCTGGCACCGTGGAGCCCAACTGGCATTTTCCATAGAACCAGACAGTTCCTGGAGGATGAAGTCATTGTTATCACTGACTGGCTCCACACTTGCATGATCTAAATCAACAGGGAGATATTATGTTTAGTTCATTCTTATGCACTTTCAGGCATCTATCCTGTACATCAGAACAACATTTTTGTTTTACATTTTGAGAGAGGCCGGGTGAGTTTAATAATAGACTTAATGATGTGTTGATCTTGTTATTTTTAGCATCTACATGGATGTTAAAATCACTCACAACAATTATTTGATCTGCGCTGAGCACTAAATCAGATAAAAAGTTTGAGAAATCAGACAGAAACTCTGAGTAAGGCCAGGGTGGATGATAGATAACAAATAAACCTGGTTTTTGAGTTTTCCACCTGGACAAGACTAAGCATCAGGCTTTCAAATGAATTAAAGCTGAAGCTGAAGAGGTAGATTGCTGCAACAACATGGATGCAAGTCCAGGTTTACTCCAGAAAATTTCCCAATTATACATAAAGCCCACTTTTTTTTCTTTTATGACATACTAAGTAATTTGTTTAGATAATTCTTTATGGTTCATAAGCAAAGTGTTTCACATATAAATACATAATTGATTTAATTTTGACCCTGATTTAAGCATGGTGAGTTCCACCGTAGTCAATTGTCCCTGGCCTATAAAATTTAGATATAAAATGCAGCAACGTGACTTCACTGCAAAGGCCTTTTGAGTAACTTTTCATTTCCAGCACATTCAAAAATCATGCCCAGTTTTGTAATGATTTGGAAGTTCAGGCTTGTTGGACTGTAAATAATGGCTGCATGAGTGGAATTTCAGGTTCTTGAATCTTTCATGGGAGCATAAAAGTGGTTTGCCTTTATTTAAGACAGGGTTTTTTGGTCACTTTAGAGCAGTAAAACCAGTTGTGACATAACATTGGACAAATTATCACCATGCTGTTTAAGTGTTTTTTTTCTTTGACCTTATACACATATGGGAAACAGCTATTTGCAAATGTATTTAACTACTATTGTGTCTTTTATATTTAGAACACATTTTTTGAATAAAAAAAATCCATATTTAAAGTTCTGAAGAAATTAAAATAGGATATTGTAAAACTTGAATAAACTAGAAAATATTAAAATAAATATTTATATTCAGTAGAAAACATGAGTTAGCTAACTCATGCATTTATTTTAGTACTGGGCATTTACACAGCTGACCCTAAATAGTTTCCAAGCCTACATACGTCAGCGGTCTCTGTTGAGTATCTATTACCACTCTGCATTTATCCTCAACATGAAAATCCTAATACAAACTGCTTTAAAAGTATGGTATTCTTGAAAATTCCTGTGGTTTTAGAATTTAAGCATTTTAAATACTATAGTTATTCAGCCAATATCACTTAATTTTCAGTCAATTTCTTCTTAATCACACAAAAGCAGTGTTTAACTGTAGTTTCATTACTTTACACAGCCATAAATAACAGAGCTTGAGAGAAATAGAACCCCAAACGACTCAACATGATACAGTATAATTATGCATAATTTTCTACTTCCCATTTTCTACTTCTTGAAACACTTCCAGGCACTTATTTTCCACCATTACTTAAATTATCTTTAATTTCAGTACTTACCAGGAAGCTGCATGTATAGAATCAAGTTCTATCAAATCCGATAAAAGCAGCTTAAAAGGTTTGTGAACTGCTCTAAAATTAGGTTTTAAATGGCCTTTTGCCCCATGGAATTTATACGGTCATTACTACCTTTGCTAGAAATTTCCCATAGATTTCTACTCTGAATTCTTTGAGTGCTATCTATGTCTCACTCTTCTAATAACTCTGAGACTTCCCCATCATATTTGCTGAATTCCACCTACAGAGTGTATTAGATGTACAAACAAAAATAATTACTCTGAAATAAGATTCTTAAGTGGGCTTCTTTAATCTCCAAAGTAGTTCACCAAAACGCTTCGATTTCATCAACTCAACACAACTCTTTTTCTTAAATTGTTATTCCATGCACTGGCAACTGGAAGACAAAATACTAAAACATTCTCTTTTTGCTTGTCTCTGAAACACTTAGAGTAGGTCTTCACTGATTGGGATTTCAGAACTCGGGGAGTTAAAGTAAGGGGGGGGGGGGGAGAAAAGTGTACTTATTTAGGTCTATAAGGTTAGTAGCTTCATACAAAGTCTTTCCACCAAAGTCTTTGCTCAGTCTTTCCACTGTGAATTATGTTGTGTGGGAGAGTGGATTTCTGAAAATGCAATAAAAGCCACAAACATAATCGCACTTAGCTATAACTTTAATAAACGTGTAATCAAATGAGGTTTGCAAATAATAAAACACTTCTAGTCGATTCTTCTTCTTTCTCTCTCTTCAAGTTCTCACAACATTCTCTCTTGTCTGATCTTTACTAGTGCTCCTTTGTCTCACATCATTACAGCCCGCTGCCTACCAGAAATACTCGTCATTAACAACACGCTGAATTCTCCTCACGTTGCTGTGCGCTTCCAGCTATGGAGGATAACTGCGATTTAAGGTCCCACTCTCACCCCGCAGCTTCCACACCTTTCTGAAGCTGTTGCTGTCAAGACACCCCTGGCAGTTTGTCATCAGAAGGCGAGAAAGTGTTGGGTGCGAATATGATGTGTAGTATAACTCTGCTTTCAAGCGCTAGGAGCGATGTATGCAGCTCTTCATTATAACCCGGCTCTGTACCTGCCTTTTTCTATAGCTGAATGTGTGTTAATTAGTGAAGGGGTTTATTTGGAAATAAAAGCATGGGCGGTTTGCATTCCTGACCGCCGTTTAAAAAAGAAAAAGGGAGATCTGTTTGTGGAAGTGTGCATTTCAGTGCAACAGTGCTGAACACACACTTGACTGGTAATTTAGCCCTATCAGTTTTCCACAATCCCCCAGGTACCATGGCTTGGCTACAGTGCCAACGTGAATGACTTAATCTGGAATAATGAGTGTGTTAACTGTGATCGGGAGCACAGCTTAGTGTTGATTCCTCCTGAAAACAATGCGTGTTTACAGACATTAAGCCACAAAATGATAACAGCCAGTCGCACAGAAAGGTCAGGAAATTGCGCAGAAGACTGCAAGCACGAATAAGCATGCAACCCATGCGGAGAGTGAAGGATGCTGCCGGATACCGCCAGCGAACAAGAGGTCTGTGCAGCCATTTAATTTAGAAGTGTTAATGCCAATAACCAGGCTTGCTTGGAGGAGGAGAAGGAGAAAAAAGAAGAAGACGGGGGTGCAATTTACCGATACATGGCTGAGTTCTGACGCCAGCACCGAAGTGATGTAAGACAAGAGGGAGGGAGAAAACCAAGAAGGAGGAGAGGAGAGGAGAAGTAGAGAGATAGGGAGAGAGACTTTCAGAGACCCAGACACAGAGCAACTCCCCAGTGGGTATCCTAACAGAGGTAGGCTGGCTTTTCATACTCCCACTCCGAATTAAAATACCGTGAATATATCGAGAAAAATAAAAGTCGTCAACTTACTTTGAATCCTCTTTGAAATTAATGACTGGAATGCTCTTGGCGCCACGTTTAGTTTAGTACTGCAATGCTCGGGTGTGATGCTTAACATAAAGATAACACACCAGATTCATTTGGACGATCCTGTGATGTGTGGGTGGAATGTTATCAAGTTCGAGGTGTTGCGCAAACTGCACGAACGAACTCAAATTCATGGCTCAAATGTGTCGGGATATTTATACGGGTAGAAAAATGAATTAATGACGCGCTTCTGACGTGAGGATAATACCTAATGAGCTCATTTGTTTTATTTGTTCCCCCAGCCTAACTTTGACTCTTAACGGAGCTGACTGTGGGCTCCAGATATCAGCACCTCGGATAGCGACGCGCCGCAACAGCTCAGCAGAGGCGGGGAGAACGCGCAGAGCCCGGGCGGCTGTCAGTTCCTGAGCCCGGTCAAGATATGGTTGTGCTCTCCTGTCTACACTCGGCGAAGGCTCGCAATGGGCTTTAGTGTGTCCATTGCATAATAACTGCAGAGAATGCCCTTGACAACAGTCCGCACAGAGTTGCATTCAGCATGACGGCTGCACAGGACACTGACCGAATAGGGGAAGACTTGCACGAGACTGAACCTTTGAGCGTTTAACCAGAGTTGAAGTGTCTGTGCAAGCACATAACACTGGAAGACTTCTTCACATTATCATGGGGATAAGGTACCTTTTATTGCTGCTGATCTACCTGGACCCCCTGTGCGTCTTGAGCGCCGCAACGGGCGGTAAAAAACCCAAGCCGGCGACCAGGAAGGCTCCGAAAGCCACCGCTATCCCCACGGTCGTCCCGCAGAAGACTCCAAAACCGTCGCCCGTCAGGAAACACGAGTCCTGCAAGGGCTACTTCGATGTAAGCGGGCAGTTTGACAGTGCGTTCGAGTGCAACAACACAGATCACCGGTACTGCTGCGGGACGTGCTTCCTGCGCTTTTGCTGCGAGTATAAGAAAGACCGACTTGATCAGACTGCGTGCACGAACTACGTAACGCCGGGCTGGTTGGAGACGGCCACTCCGTCCCCCATCCCGACCAATGATCCCTATCTCTCCATGGATCAGACCAACACGGCGGTCTACATCACCTGTGGGATCATAGCCTTCATCATAGTGTTGGGAGTGTCGGCCAAAGTTGCATATGACAAAGCCACAGAGCCGCCTCAAGAAATGAATATACACAGGTGAGTGGGAGGAAGACTGTAATAATTCTGCTTAACATGCTCCCTTTAATCAAGAAACAAAGCTGCATATTAAAAGTCTGCCTTTTGCACTTCATGCATATGTATAACTGGACAGACCATAATATGCACAGAGATGTAGAGTCCATTTACAGGCAGGGGCTAAAGGTCAAAGAAACAGGCCCAAAGTGCTGTCAAATGCGATATTTTTCAAGCAAGCAACTTGTTTTCTTCCTCTCCATCAGCGCTAACGAAGTGAAAATGAGGCTGGTAAAGCGCTGGAATGAATGAACAGACTGTTATCTAAAAGGCAGCACTTCTCAGATCAAATTGTGTTCGATCTGCAGCAGATGTTAAATCCCAGAAAAACCAAAGCCTAAAATAATTATAGAGAGAAGTTGAAAGAGTGTTATCATACTGATACTGATTGTGGTAGGCTGGTGCTCCTGAAACAAGTGCGTGCATCTGCTATGAGTGGGAGTGAGAAGGACTAATGGCCAACGTTTATATTTTATGTTTTTTAGTTCATATTGCAGAATTAAAAAAAGAAAAAGTAATTGTAACTAGTGCTGGAGTCTAACACTAGTCTGCATACTGGGCTCAGGAGGCAACCAGCCAGCTGTCAAGAATCATACTTGACAGCCCTCTCTTCAGCCTCTACACATCAGCACATGGCTGTCTGATGTGTTCAGGTGAGGAGGTGGATGAGGATGCTTAGCAGAGATGGCGCAACTGCATCCCATCTCCTCATACTGGCCCCATCAAACACGGGCAGACCAACGCGAACAAATGCTGACACATAAGATCTTCAACACTGAATTGTTTTTTTATTATTACTGAATGCATTATTCACAGTCTTGAGCAATCTTAAGTCTGTGAATAATAGATGATGTTTGCATTAATGTTTTGGCTGTATCAAGGCTGTGTGACACGCATGCACCACTGGCACCACCACATTCCATAAGGGTCACAAAGGAGGGCAGGGTGGGAAAGGGATGAATCGCTGAGGTGGGGAGAGGGGGGAGGTAAAGTGAAGCTAAGATATTAATTTAAAGGCAAAGGTTAAACCACCAATATATTTGTCGTACAAAAGCTTTGAGATGCTGCGGCGCCTTCAAAGTAATTAGATTTCCCCCCATTTTTTCTAAGTATGATGTCAGAAAAAAAGCAAACAAACATTTTCTTTACTTTCTTTCATCATGATTGCTTCTCTCCCTCTTTCACCCCCCTCGAGGGCTTCATCCTTCCACATGCACCTGGTGCGGTCTGAAAAACATTCAAATTCAACCCAATTAGCTGAGATACTCACACATCCAACACTGTTTCTCTTGCAAATGAACATTCGTCATGTTCCCAGACGTGTTAAAAAAAAAAAAAAAGAAAAGAGAGAGAGAGACAGAAGAACAAGAAACGGAGCAGCCCTGAATTACCCATAATAGCGCAACACTGTTTCAACAATCCACGTCTGGTTTTTAACTGTGTTCAGATGCATGCACAGAGACAACCTGTACAAAGAGGAAAAGCCTCCTTTTTGGTGTAATGTTCACACTTGTTTGCTGTGTGCTTGTCTGTTTTTAGGGCCCTTGCAGACATCCTGAGGCAGCAGGGGCCCATCCCTATATCACAATACGACTGTGAGAATTTTGCAGCCATGAATGGCTCACCCAAAGACAACACACCAGTCAGAACCTCATCCAAGAACCACTACACCCCTGTTCACACCTCCAAATCCAACCATGGTAAGAGCTCTTCTTGCTCTCCTCTCTATACTCGAAGCTCTAAAGCTTATGTTTATGGCTGAAGGGACATTTCAGCAGCTGAACCCTGTGCCTGTGTCTTTGAGAGCATTTTTGTGCAATGCATTTGCAGCATATCATCATTATTTGTGTGTAAAATTCTGCAATACCATTCAAATCGCAGCCACTGTACTGACCCTTTCAGCATTTTAATCTTCCATGGTAACATCCTGTAATCATCTGATTTGAGCAAAAGAGAAGAGAGAGCAACAGCGAGACTAAAGGACAGATAATCACAGACTAGCAAAGGTAGACCTGCCCAGCAGATTCTGATAGGCTGGAAGTGATGACCTCTCACTCAGTCAGCACACACACGGAGTCATTTAACCTTGCAATTGCAAGAACAGACAGGAGTGTGAGTCATTAATATGGCCTGAAAAACGGACACAGAATCCAGGCAGCACTGGCAGGTTCACAGACAAAGCAGGTGTTATCAGATGGAGAGATACAAAGCCACTTGGGGAGAGGGACACAGATGGAAAATAATGAGATATTACAATGGAGTTGCTGAGATGGAAAGAAAAACAGAAAGATGTTAAGCCTCTGTGCAGGATGAGCAAATGCAGAGATACGGAGTAGAAAATTAAAGGTGATGTAGCTCTGAAAGCACGGCAGACTTTACTGCTGTGTAACGTTTTCTGTGGCATGATCTATTAATTTATCTATGTATTTACTGTCAGAGAAGAAACTTCCCCTTGCTATACATATACCCCTAATTTAAAGCTCAGGTGGTTGACACTGGTAAGTAACTACAAATTGTGTTTTTTAATTTTTAAGTCCGGCTGGGGGATTTCCTGCAAGTTATATAAACTAAACTAAAATTAAAAGCCAGAAGAAACTGTCTTTACATACGTCAGTATATGACAGCTTAACTTTTCATGAGTTCAGCAAGAAAATTTAGTTTCATTTTTAAAATAACAGAACAATATAAAATAATTCTCATACGCAAACTTCCCTTAGCTAAAAAAAAGTCTAAGAATGACATTCGAGCAACACGTGGGAAGGCTGAACTGTCATGTTGTCATCCAAGGCCTCAATAAAAGACAATCAGCTAACAGTTACTCAGAGTCAAAGTGTTTGCTTGGATGCTTTCACACTGTGATAAATGACAAACAAGCAGTTATCTCTGTTTAGAAATCATCTTGCTGTATAGAAATTCTTATTATATCCAAACTATAGTTGGACAGGGTATATATATCACTTTGATACTCTGAATGAGCACTCAAAGCATTTTCGGACTTTGAGGGCTATCTGTCATTCAAATACTCCAATGCAGGCATCGGACAATTTGCTGTGTAGTACCTTTTCCGAGGCTACTTTGACTTGTGGACTGAGAGAGCTGGAGATCGAACCTCAGATTAGTGGACAAAGTTTTGAGACAAAGTGTTTTGATCTCTGCCAGCAGCTTCACAGCTCAGATGCTGTGAGAAAATGAGCAGGTTGGAGAAATCAGAAGTGAAAGGATATTGTGAGCCACTGTTTTTTACCTTTGGAAATATGGTTGCTAGTTTGCTAACTGACCTTGAGATAATGTTGGCTGTTCTCACTTTCAGTCAGTTCCATAAATATGTGTATCATACTAAAACACATCTGAGCCCCCAAATCCAGGGCAAATAAATGAATTCTCATACATACATGGACGATTACGCAGGTTACTTCACCTGAGAAAAGGCACAAAAGCAGCCTGATGGCAGCCAATATTGTCAGCTCATTGTACAGTAGGAGAACATGTAAGTGTAGATGTGGAAGTTATAGTGTTGAATGTAAAAAACGTCATGAAAATTTAATTGAAAGCACTACAGTGCCAAAGAGTCTCAGTACATTATATTGCAGTATATATTAAAGTGGAAACTAGTGCAGAAAATACAGGGAGTGCAGAATTATTAGGCAAATGAGTATTTTGTCCACATCATCCTCTTCATGCATGTTGTCTTACTCCAAGCTGTATAGGCTCGAAAGCCTACTACCAATTAAGCATATTAGGTGATGTGCATCTCTGTAATGAGAAGGGGTGTGGTCTAATGACATCAACACCCTATATCAGGTGTGCATAATTATTAGGCAACTTCCTTTCCTTTGGCCAAATGGGTCAAAAGAAGGACTTGACGGGCTCAGAAAAGTCAAAAATAGTGAGATATCTTGCAGAGGGATGCAGCAGTCTCAAAATTGCAAAGCTTCTGAAGCGTGATCATCGAACAATCAAGCGTTTCATTCAAAATAGTCAACAGGGTCGCAAGAAGCGTGTGGAAAAACCAAGGCGCAAAATAACTGCCCATGAACTGAGAAAAGTCAAGCGTGCAGCTGCCAAGATGCCACTTGCCACCAGTTTGGCCATATTTCAGAGCTGCAACATCACTGGAGTGCCCAAAAGCACAAGGTGTGCAATACTCAGAGACATGGCCAAGGTAAGAAAGGCTGAAAGACGACCACCACTGAACAAGACACACAAGCTGAAACGTCAAGACTGGGCCAAGAAATATCTCAAGACTGGTTTTTCTAAGGTTTTATGGACTGATGAAATGAGAGTGAGTCTTGATGGGCCAGATGGATGGGCCCGTGGCTGGATTGGTAAAGGGCAGAGAGCTCCAGTCCGACTCAGACGCCAGCAGGGTGGAGGTGGAGTACTGGTTTGGGCTGGTATCATCAAAGATGAGCTTGTGGGGCCTTTTCGGGTTGAGGATGGAGTCAAGCTCAACTCCCAGTCCTACTGCAAGTTTCTGGAAGACATCTTCTTCAAGCAGTGGTACAGGAAGAAGTCTGCATCCTTCAAGAAAAACATGATTTTCATGCAGGACAATGCTCCATCACACGCGTCCAAGTACTCCACAGCGTGGCTGGCAAGAAAGGGTATAAAAGAAGAAAAACTAATGACATGGCCTCCTTGTTCACCTGATCTGAACCCCATTGAGAACCTGTGGTCCATCATCTGATGTGAGATTTACAAGGAGGGAAAACAGTACACCTCTCTGAACAGTGTCTGGGAGGCTGTGGTTGCTGCTGCACGTAATGTTGATGGTGAACAGATCAAAACACTGACAGAATCCATGGATGGCAGGCTTTTGAGTGTCCTTGCAAAGAAAGGTGGCTATATTGGTCGCTGATTTGTTTTTGTTTTGTTTTTGAATGTCAGAAATGTATATTTGTGAATGTGGAGATGTTATATTGGTTTCACTGGTAAAAATAAATAATTGAAATGGGTATATATTTGTTTTTTGTTAAGTTGCCTAATAATTATGCACAGTAATAGTCACCTGCACACACAGATATCCCCCTAAAATAGCTAAAACTAAAAACTACTTCCAAAAACATTCAGCTTTGATATTAATGAGTTTTTTGGGTTCATTGAGAACATGGTTGTTGTTCAATAATAACATTATTCCTCAAAAATACAACTTGCCTAATAATTCTGCACTCCCTGTATATAAACTGGTGCACAAATGTAGTCCAGAATGTAGGAAATAAACTGCCTGATGCTATCCCCTAAGATGCCACCCCCACCTATCCCTCGATTAAATCTTAATCCATGCCTATTTTTCCACTCTTTTTGAAATGTTTTAATTAGAAACCAATCATATAACAACATATTTATATTAATCGATGAGAGAGTCATAACGACCTTCAGAAAATGTGAGCAAAGAGAATATTATAGCTAAAATGTTTATTTTCTGAGCTGTAGATGTAAGCAGCACAGAACCTAACACAGTACATGAAGTTGTTATGGCTGAGTTGTGTGACAAGACAGCAACAGTCTCTCTGCATCCTCATCTTTAAATAATAGATTGTGCATATTCTCAGCTTTATTTGGGTTTGCAGCTGCTTGAATGTCATGTAAACTTGGCCTCTTTCTGTCACTTTCACATCTATCACACACTTGGGGGGGGGGGCATTTTTCTTGCAGTACAGTGCTTGTTGCAGCTGCAGTCTGCATTCATTCACTTAATGTCTCCTCAGCTTAGTGAATGAATTGGTCTATCCTTAATGGTCACTTGCCGGCCCATGCACAGAGAGGGAGAGAGGGCAGATGCAAAGCTGCACATGTCAGCCTGCCTTCAGTGCACACTTGCATGTTTTTTTCCTCACATGAGCTCGGGCATCGCTTTATCTTTATATTGCTCTGTCGCCTGTGTTTTGCCTGCTTGCAGAGAGTCACTGCAAAGAGAATACAACTTGCGCCAGCTCTGCTCAGTCTATCCTAGATAAAATAGAAAAACCCACCCCCTCCACATCAGGGACCTCAGCCGTCCTGATGGGGTTGGACATGAAAGGCAGTGACAGTGCGGGCACAAGTGTCGTTAATGTGTGCATATAAATTGAGAGAACAGAGAGGGAGTCCACTCGCTCACATAGAAAATGCATATTCATGTACGCCTAAATGGGCATTTGGCACAGAATGGCAAGGCAGGCCTCTTAAGGAGAGGGTTCTCGGGTGGAACTGTTGCTGCTGGCACTTCACATCCAGAGGCTTTCTGAGACACTTTTATATCAGGTGGACAGACCTCATGAAGTAAAAGGCTAAGGGGCCCAAGAGGATCCTGTCAACTTATGTCTAAAGTGGGTATAACAGCCATATCTTCTTTGATCTTTGCATTTAAACATGTCCGGTCTCTCTTAGCTGCAGAGATGTCCTCCCCAACATATTTTAAAATCCTTTATTTCAGCCCTTTTCTAAAAATACACGCTGATTTATTTTTTCACATCACAGATCTTGTGTGGCAACATGGTACCCTTGGTGCATTGCAAAACATCCCTGCATTTTTTTTAAATAAAAAAAAAGAGCGGCCTACAGCAAAAACAGTACAGACAGCATAATATGATACCAGCGCAAGTGCTTCTATTTTTATTCGAATCCACTCTGCATTGTTGTGTGGCTCAGATCCTCTTTTAGGTCGGGGTGTAAACACAGAGCACCCCGGAGCCACAACAAGGAGCCGGCCTTGAAAGGGAGGAGCAGATACCTTTGCAGGAGTTTGCCGTCGGTTAAAGTAAACAATAACCGCCTCTCTGAGTAATGCAGTTTGGCCCACAGCTCTCTTCAGATGAAGCTGATTTATTCACCACAAACCACAGGCAAAGAGTTGCCTGTTTTTCGGAGGGTTTTTAAAGTGTTGCTTGGTTTACTGTCTGACAGTTTCCTAATGCAGAGAATGATGAAGTAAAGTTTTCAGGTACAGAAACCAAAAAATACTAGTCAAGCGCATTTGTTCCTTATAGGCAGGCCAACTAGAATTCCCTAAAATCACAGTGTTTTAAAAGCATTCACTTCACTTAGAACACTTGCAGGGATTGGTAGTACTCTTACTGAAAGAGAGATCAGATCTTTGAGAGATCTTATGTTTGTCTCCCTGTTAAATGCAGAAGAGAATGAAAGAATCCTCCATCTCCTAATGAGCAACGTCTTGAGTGGTCAGGCCCAGTTTTCAAAAGTAGAATGGGTGAACTACAACAATAAACTTGTAATGAGTTGAATTAAAGATTGGATTATAATTTATGGTGTTGAGTTCATTGAATCGCCGCATGTTAGGGTTCTCGTAGCAGCTGAAAAGCCTTGAGCTGGTATTTATATATCTGCACTGTATGCAGCACTGAAGGGATGTGAGCTGTCAGTTCCTTTTATGCGATGACTCTCGAGCTTAAAGGTCAGCTGCTGTGGACAATTAGAGGTCGTGATGATACAACAACATTTTCGGCTGTTTGGCGGTTATGACATGATCTTCAGATACATATTTTTAAAAGCGTTCTGTGTGTAGCACCTTCTTTCCACATAAACCCCAAATTTTGCCTAAACAACAAAACAGTGAATTAATTACTCTAATTATTTGCCAATAGGCACTTTTATAATTATATTCAGTGAGGCATCCCGCCTCAACCACTACTACACACATGTAACAAACATCTGCTTCCTCTTCTTGCTGCTTCTTTCCAATTAATCCTTGAAGTGTGCAGCAATAACATCTCCGCTGTGACCTCACTGGCTCCCCATTGGCCAGATAATCATCAGGCCCCATGTTAAAAACAACATTTCTGTGCTGACTGCATCAACATGTTTATTAGAAGCTTTCTCTTGAGTGCACCTGTGTTTAACCTGAGCAACTGAGAGACTCCACCTAATTGTTTCCTGCCCTAGATCTCATTATTGCCCCTTATTATACAGCTGGACTTCTGGCACCCCGAGTGCCAGACATATGTGTGTATGTGGATACAGTAAGTGTGTTTCAGGTGCAGAGGCAGGAATCCAACTATATCCCGCAGCTGTTGTGGTTTAAGACAGCCCAGAGTGGGTTAGAACTTAGGACTGCACTGCACAATTAGTTTCATGAGAGGGCAGGGGCATGTATTTTCCAAGGTATCACTGAAAATGTTTCCTTTAGAGGTTTCAGCTTATATAACAGAGAAACTGAAAAAGAATGAGATATGTGACACTGAGCTACAGTCAAATGGCTTTATCAAAATGACACATATAGTTCTGATCATTCTCTAAAACCAGCATATAAATGGTATTACGGAAGCAGACTTAAAATTCACAGAGGATTGATCAAATACCATTAAGTACACTTAAAAGTAAATGAATGTGCAATATTAAATATTAGCTCTCTTTCTTATAAATCACTATTTATAAATCAATAAATAATTGATCAGAATGATGATTTTCTTTTCCATAGGAAACCTTGTTACAACAATGTGAATATGTTAGTTTAAATAAATTAGCACCCACAAGTCATACTGTCAGAGGCCAAGGAGAGGAGTGGCAGCAGTCTTTTACTTATTTTACTTATTAATCAACCAAAGACCTGGACAGAGTTATGAATCATTTGAAAGCCACTCTGAACTTTGTCCACCCTTATCAGAGAAGCCAAAAATCAGGTGTTATCTGTTTTAGTGCTTCCTAATGAACATTCATACTCTGATGGATGCATCGGAGAGCAACTTGGGGTTCGTATCTTGCCCAAGGATACTTGGCAAGCAAACTGGAGGAGCCAGGGATCGAACCTCTACCTCCAGAGCTACAGCCACCCCCAGCCTTAACACCTCATTTAATTTTTTATTAGAGAAAATATAAATAAGCCCAGCCATGCCTTTAATCATACTCAGGTTACAACCCCAGATACTTTGGCTGCTCCAAAAAAGAAGGCAACAAATCAGAGATCGATACTGGTGACAGAGGTTGGTACCTTGCGTAACTGATAAATCTGTGCCTTAAAGTAGATAACATCATTTGGAGAGAAAATTGCATTAAAGATCTTAATTTGGGTAGAAAAAAAAATCAAAAATCCAAAACTGTACCACAATAAGAGTCTTCCATAAAGCTAGAACGTTTACTATTTGGTACGATCAAGGAAAACAACCCCAGGTTTCTTTTCTGCACTGTAGCCACGCTGACGGAGTCAGAGCTCTCTTGAGCCAATTATTCCTTTTTGACCTAAATTAGCAAGGACTTTATGAATTTCTTTACATATTTTAACCAATAGAGAAAAAAAATATTCACAGCTATCCCACAGATGTGTCATTAAGCAGAGGAACTTAGAGTCATTCTCTCCAATCAATTTTTCAGAGTTAACTTCAATAATGTCTTCCTTTAAAACATCAATACTCCATCCTTACAAGATTGTTAAAAATTTTTTTCACCATTTATGAATGATTTAATTTTAAATATGATTAATCCATCTTTATTAACAGGCTGTGAACCACACGCTTTTAAGGCCCTTACTCAATCCAGCCATAAAAAAACAGTTTCCAACCTTCCTATCATTTAAAAAAAATCTTTGTCAAACAGTTAACTGATCATTTACAAAGGAATGTTGTTTTATTGGAAAGCGTTTCAGTCAGGAGTTAGAGTACATCATGTCACAGAAACAGCATGAGTGACTGGCGTCTGACAGTGGCCTCACCTCTGTATTGTTCCTGTTCGATCTCAGCCCAGTGCTTTGAATCATATCAATCTGACAGAGTCTAATTTGTGTATGTAAATGGGGAGTTTTCCTCAGACACAAAAGTTAGTCATGGAGTTCCACAGAGGACTGTGCTGGGACCAATACTTTTTACATTGTACATGTTTCCTTTAGGGAATTTTATTAGAAAGGACTGCACACATTTTCATTGCTATGCAGGGGAAACCCAGTTTTATTTATCCATGAAGTCTCATGGTACAAATCACCTAGTTAAACTACAGGCATTTTTTAAGTTAGTATACTTGGCCTGAAACATTTAGGACATTTAGAAACATGGTATCCAACCAGATATTTACTTTAGGTGGCATTACCTTGTCCTTCAGTAATAATGTGAGAAATATTGGAGTCATTTGTGACCAGGAAATGTCCTTCAGTGAGCACATCAAACAAATATATAGGATCACTCTGATTCATTTGTGCATTCTTGCTAAAATTAGAAACATCTTGTCTCAGACACTGATTCATGCAATTATAACTTCAAGGCTATAATAATTCATTTTTATCAGTTTGCTCTAAAAGCTTCCCAAAAAGCTTTCAGTTGATCCAGAGCTCCGCAGCAAGAGTACTAACTGGGACTGGAAAGAGACACCACATTCCTCCCATATTAGTTTCTCCTCATCAACTCCTTGTTCAGCTCAGAGTTGAATTTAAAATCCTTCTCCTCACATATAATATTTTGTATTATCAAGCCGCATCATGGAATCAGCCTTGGATTTGGGAAATAGACACTGCCTCTGCTTTTAAGATTAGGCATAAAGCTTTCCTGTTTGATAAAGCTCATAGTTAGGGAGAATCAGTTGACCCTGAACCAGTCTTTAGTTATGCTGCAATAAGCTCAGGCTGCTTGGCTGCTCGTTCCTTTTAACTGGTGTTTATACACTACTACTGCATTTAATCATAGGTTAGAATTGAACTCTGGCTCTCTCTTCCGTAATCTGTTTTTTGTCCTGACTGGTCTCTTCCCCTCACCCCCAACAGTTCTCTGCAGATGGCTGCCGCTCCCTGAGCCTGTTTCTTTCAGAGCTTTCTTCCTCTTAAAAGAGAGTTTTTCCTTCTCACTGTCACCAAGTGCTCGCTCAAAGGGGGTCATGTGATTGTTTCTGTTTCTTTCTAATATTGTAGGTTCTTTAAATTACAGTATAAAGCATCTCTATGTGACCGTTGTTGTGAATTGATGTTCGAAAAATTAAACTTAACTGAATTGAATTGAATCAAATTACTTTTGCCTGGCTGTGTTGGACCTTAATCGACCTTGGATTCAGATAGTCTCTCCAATGCCTGCCAAGCTGCACTACATCAGGCTTTGTTCATAATATAATTATCTTATTATTCACATTTTTCCAATTTCAGAGGTGTAGGTGTGCAGTGAAGAGGTCAGATTAAAAAAAATATTACCATATGAATCCTCAGCGTGCATTGGCTCCAGCGGCTGTTCATTTCCATAGTACATCATTGAGGTGAAAGTCACGATTTTCTTTGTATCAAGGAGGATAAATTAATAATGTGCAACGTTCTCTCTGCAGACTCTTCATGCTATCTCTCAGTAGTGAGCAGTGGGAGAGAAAGCGGGAGGGGAAAAAAGGTGGATTCTGATCACTTTTGAATGGTTTTTCCAGGGTCGTTACAATGGCCTGTGGAGTTACCTACCAATGACAAATATGACAAAAGAAGACAATAGTGCAGCAGCACTAGCAATTCTGCATGTGATATATATAATGCATGCTGGTATGACTGAATGCGTAAAATAACCCTTGTAGCTATTCTATCTGCAGCATGAAGGCAGCACAGGGAGAGGTGTGATTGAGTTCAAAGTGCACTAGTATGTGGGTGGTGGAAACATATTGCTTTGTTTCTTCTTCTTCCTTTTTTTTTTGAATATCACAGCACTGTGTTTGCAGCTGCTGTTCACATTTCAGCCACTTCCCCTCAATCCATGTCTGAGGGGTAATGACACCATGGGAAAATTTTATATTTGGCACAAAAAAAACAAACAAAACACATCTGAGGCAAATAAGAAATTTGATAGAAACACTCAAACACAATTTAGCTGCCCTGCAAATGTTCTTTTAAAGTGAAACATTGTTGATTTTATACGTTAGTATATATATTATATTCCAAGGGTTCTATCAGTATTAAAGTGGTTCTATATTTAGTTTCCATTAAAAACTGATACATAACTTTTTGAGCTTTGTAATTTCTATACATTTCTATATGTCATTTTTTGTGTAAATGTTACATTTTACTGCGTCAGTGTCACAAAGAAAATGAAAAAATCTGTGATATTTGTGCTTTTCAGTGATATAAAAGAGTTACAATGACACGGACAATTACATGCCAACACAGTAAAAGCAATAATCTAAATGTCCAATCTCTGCCATTAGTCTGATTGTGCATTTTCAATAACCGTAAAGTATTCTATCCTGTCACCAAACACTGAGTCAAACTAATAAATTAAATCTTTGTCCTAACTGTCAGATTCACTTGTAATGGGCGCCACCTTTTGACATTTGAATATGAGTTCTGGGAGAAAGCAGGTAGCTTTTATAGTTAATTTCTAACATTTCATATCAAGTGGCTGCAGCTCAGGAGGTAAAACGAGTCATTTAATAATCGGAGAGCTTTGTACACGACATTGGAGTGTGACTGAACCCTGAATTTAGTTTGTGAATGTTAAATAAAAGCATTTGTATGAATCTGTGTAAATAGATGAATGAAGCTCATAGACAGCGCTTTGAGTGCATGAACAGAGTAGAAAAGCACTACATAAGTACCAGCTTATTTACTATGGTAAATGGCCTGTCTTTATATAGCGCTTTACTAGTCCCTAAGGACCCCAAAGCGCTTTACATATCCAGTCATCCACCCATTCACACACACATTCACACACTGGTGATGGCAAGCTACATTGTAGCCACAGCCACCCTGGGGCGCACTGACAGAGGCGAGGCTGCCAGACACTGGCACCAGCGGGCCCTCTGACCACCACCAGTAGGCAACGGGTGAAGTGTCTTGCCCAAGGACACAACGACCGAGACTGTCCGAGCCGGGTCTCGAACCGGCAACCTTCCGATTACAAAATAATCTAAAATAAACTAAACTAAACTAAAATAACAAGTGAGTAAAAAATGAAAATATTAATTTGTTATAGTCCCACAAGTGATTGAATATGCTACTTTCAGAAAGGGTAAGGCTTCAACGGGATGGTCAACATTATTGCAAAGGTTCGATTATACTTTATACTTTACTTTTACAGTTGCCTTCCCTGGAAGTGCTAGCAGATTATTTCCCACGTTGTCTTCCATTGCACATGGTTTAGCATTTTTGTCCCTCTGGCTCAATGTCGCCATTGTGTTTCATGTTGCTTTTTTCTTAACCTTAACTGTCCAGACTTAAACAGTCTAAACACAGTGTGGATATGGCAAAAAACTCATGTTGACCACCAATTGTTGACTGTAACACACAGTTTTCCCCTTGTCTCTTTGAATTTTAAAATTTTTGAGTTGCTGCAGGAAAAGCAAGTGTGCCTCCAACAATATCCAAATTTAAGCATATTTAAATAAAGCTTGTTAATTTTTAGCTTAACATCTCATTGTGAGTCAGATGCTTATGTTTGACATCATTCCCTTATGACGTTTAAAAATTACTGCAATATTATGCCTTCTTATTAATCAGGGAAAATGGGTGTATTTAGTCACTTCTGCATAACAGGATATTTTGGTGGGATAAAGCTCCCTTCTTTATTGATTGGCATGGTGGTTAGTACTGTTGCCTCACACAAGAAGGTTCCTGGTTTGAACCCTAGCTGGAGTTGTTTTGTGTGGAGTTTGTAATGTTATTGCTAGACCTGCATGGGTTTTTTTCAGTTGATCTTATTTCCTCTGTCCCAAGGTCATATATGTTAACTGGTTAATAGGCCATGGACGTGAGGTATAAAGTGTTTGAAGTGCATAGAATAATGTGATGTATGATTAAAAATGCCACTTGTAGTGCTTTAAGCGGTCAGTGAGACTGGGAAAATGCTGCGTAAATGCAAGTACACATCTTGGACAGCACGCCCTCAGTATCTCAGACACAAGTTACCTACTGGTTACACAAAATTTAAACGTTCATATTCAGGATTCAGAACACTAACACTGTGCATTCAGGTCTCCCCAACTGCTGTGTTATAATGTTTCTGTGTTGTGGCTCTACATGCTTGCCTCTGTGTGTCTCTGTATGTGATCAGGTCTCCACTACGGAAAAGAGAGCGTCAGAAGCAGTGGAGGCGCTGACCTTCACAACTTTATCTCTTCTGGTTTTGTGACACTGGGACGAGGCCATCAGAAAGGTAAAGTAGTTTTTCTGTCCTCGTTTCCTTCTCTTTTTCTTACTTAGAAGTTTAAATTCTTTTTGTGCAAACACCACACTTTATACCTGCTGAATGCTTAAAGTCCTGCTCACTGTTCCACTCACATCACCGATGATCAACTACGAGACACTGGACAGAGGTAAAATATTTCCAGATTCAATTTCCCTATCCAGTCCCCATGAATACATTTTGCAATCAAATACAAGCAAGCATAAACATAGCTCCGGTGATGGGCGACATGGGGTGGAGAAGGTGACTTTGTGTATGCATTCTCAACCCACATGCACCTATTAGTAGGGCGGGGGTAGAGTTTTCCCATGGGTAACACACTGATTAGTATGCAGCCACATTGACTAAGCTCTTGTGGTTTATTCCCATCCATTTTAGCTCCAACAAATCAGACTCAGTGTGTGCCTGTGTGTGTTGGTGGCTGTGTGTGTGTTGGTGCAACCTTGCAGTGGTTGCAAGATGACATCCTTTACCTGACCCTGCTTTCAAATGTTTAATTGAATGCTTGTACCGTTTCATGGTAAATGACTGCCTTTGTAAAAAATCGACTCGATTTAAATATAATTTGCTTCCTCTGTGGTGTACTTTGATGTATTTCCACGCTTCCTCTTTGCTATCAAAACCTGCTGATTTCCTGCTCATCATCATAATTACGGCAGCTGATGACCTGCCGTTGCTTTAATAAATACCAGTTCAGATTTATGTGTTGCTCGGTAGACATGTATTTGTGT
This sequence comes from Mchenga conophoros, assembly GCF_057382185.1. NCBI lineage: Eukaryota > Metazoa > Chordata > Actinopteri > Cichliformes > Cichlidae > Mchenga > Mchenga conophoros. Next base: position 4,780,442 of record NC_140533.1, read on the forward strand.
GTGCGTGATTGTTTGTGTGTATGTGTAACTGTATATGTGTGGCTTTTCTACCAGCAGGAACGGATTCTCTTTCAACAAACATCATGACTTTGTTTCCAAGTGCACAAGACTGCAGGAGCCTGCAAGTTTTCCTCCCACTCTTACTTCTAATGAGGAACCATCGCATTTATGTTTACATGAAATTAGCCGTTTTCCTCTTTGCTCTCTGCTTCATTTGTTTTCATCCCCAGAGGGGGTTTGTTTCACAATGGCATTCATGTGCAGCTAGAAATAATAAAAAAAATAATAAAAAACCCTTCTGATATGCTCTGTAGCCCCTCCACCCCCCACCCAGCGCTTCTCTACCAGAGATGAGTAATGAAGTTTTGTGAATCCTGATTCTTTTAAGCAGATTTTCCTCCCTGTACAAATATCACAATAGCAGCACTCCCGCATCCCTGCACTTGTCATAACAGCAGCAAGGGGGATGGTTTAGCATTCAGCATCTGTGCAGTTAAAGCCGTGTTTTCTTGCAAACTGTAGCCTTTGATTCCTCCACAGCACAAACAAATAAAATGTGACAGACTGAGAATTTGGAATCTTAGAAAGACGTTCTGATGCTTAAATTTCTCACAAACAAATATGTGAAGCTTTTTGCAGAGCCCCAGTTCTTTTTAACAGTATTCTTCTTTCCAACATCTCTGTTTGGCCATGCTCGTGCCCAGAGGCAGGTATTACTGTGGAGTGAATCCTGAAATCATTGAAATGGTGGTGTGAAGTTTGGTTCAGATGTTGTTACTGCTCTGTATTATCTTTAGCAATGTACACTTCAGGACAGCAGAGGCAAACAAACCGTTTAATTAGGGATCCCACACTCTTTCATGGTGTTTTAACAAGTCCTCTACAAATCCACTAAAGCAGAATGGATTCAGCTGCTTCTTAGTTTTCTCCTTGACGGGCAAAAGAAACGAAATTTCTTCTACCTACTTTACATCAAAGTCGGAGTTTCTGACAACATGTGTTAATATTTCCAGCCCAGTGATTTACAATTGTCAGAAAGTCACTTTCTCCCTCTCTTTAACCAGCTTTGGATTTATCCAAAATCTGTGGATGGATTCTAAAATGTCCAAACAGTAAACATGTGGGCTGATGTGAGCCACGTTAAGGTTAACATCAAGTAAACAGCTGAAGTTAAATCATATCGACCTTCATTACGTTTTTTTTGGAAGAGGTTTGCACAGCTTGGTTTGCTCTAGGCCAAGAGTAACAAAGCTGGAAAAATGAGAGAATGCAAATACATATTCACAGGTCAGTCAGTGGAAAAAGTCTGTTTGCCACATGAATTTGAAACAGATGTTGTCTTCTTCTGTTATATATGGGTTTTTTTGCCAGGTTGACAACGAAGTTTAGAAGTCATGATGTAGTCCTCTGGCTCGGATTAGCATAGCATCTGTTATAGCACTTAATTACACAGGCAGAAGGTATGTTTGGTTGGTAATTAGATGGCAAGTTGTGTGTGTTTGTGTGTATAGGTGTGTGTGCTGTTGTAATGCAGTCCTTGGGGAGGACAGGTGAAGTCAGGACTGGGTTTCTGGGCGTCAGAGCAGCTGGATGTTTCACATCTGTGTAGCATGATACAAAACAACTATGTGTCAAATGAGATCAGCTCTGAGCATGAAAAAGGGGGAGCTTACATTTATACTCAGAGAGTATAAATCACCCTTTTGAGTACGATTGAGATTCTACTTCAGATAGGAATCACCCACATTTCTGAAAGTGCTTTTAGCAAGCTTTACATAGAGATCAGGAACTTGAGTGGTCATATTTGACAACCTGGATTAGGGGGTGGTCATGTTTGTGCTTGGGTTGGCAACAGAAGACCTCTGGTTAAGGTTAGAAAAGATGTTGAAATGGACTAAGTGGTAAAATTGGCAATTACATGCAAACTATTTGTCACAAAAAGGTTCAATTAACTGCAGTAAATTTGTGAAAATCTCAATACACATACACAGAAATCACTCACAACTTGTGAACAATTACTGCAGGATAGTCATTTAACTTTAAAATGGCAGAAAGTCAAAAACTTTGGCTTTATATCAAAATATGGCTAGAATACAACCAGTTAGCAACCACTTGACTTGAGCCACCTTTGTTAAAGAGTTGTATATCAAATGAGTTGAGCTCATTGGGACAGAATTCCTTGGGGAGGACAGGTGAGGTCAGGGCTGGGTTATCATCAATGTACGATTATGGAAACAGGTTCCCTACCACCAAGCAATGTGAACACTCACCATGAAAGTGGATGAAAGTCAACGGTTGAGAATGTTCATGCACAACCTTTGACTGACTAGTGAGTAGTTGTGGTGACAAACTGCAACTAAGAATAAATTTTAAGATGTGTTTTTATCTAGATTTGATTTTACAACCTTGTGTCTCTATTGTTTTACATATTATTACGTTTCATTTTGTTAAAACACCAGAAAATGTAAAATACTAGCAAAATCCACATGAGTGTCTGGAGAATGCACCTCTTCACAATTTTTCTAACCTAATCCTTAAAAGGAAATGTAAATTAAAACTTTGGTTCATTCCTTTCTGTCAATAATAATCTGCTATCAATCTCTGGCTCTCTTCCGCAGCGCGTCTTTGTCCTGCCTTCCTGCTCTCACCCCAAACCAGTCATGACAGATGGCCACCCATCCTTGAGCCTGGTTCTGCTACAAGTTGCTTCCTGTTAAAAGGGAGTTCTTCCTTCCCACTGTCGCCAAAGCACTTGCTCATAGGTGTTATATAGTTATCTTAACCTTACAATATAAAGCACCTTAAGACAACTGCCATTGTGATTTGACACCATATCATTAAAAATGAATTGAATTGAACTGAATAAACCAAATGTTCCTGTATGGTGCAATTAAACCCCTGTAGAAGCAGACACTGTTTTAACAGTGAACATAAAGAGATATGACGCTTCTGTTTTGGGGAAGGTTTTTAGTTCTCCACACACATCTGTTGTTTTCTTCATCCCAGTGGAGTCACCAAGTCAGTTTTCTGCATCATTTTACATTTAAACAATACTGAGCCACCCCCTCATTTCTTTAGAAATCATTGTTTGGGGTTGCATATTATCCAGTGGTGCTGGGAACCTTGTCAAAATAGCTGGGACTGGTATTTTTTACATGATCCTTTAGGACAAGAAGCAATGAAACACCACGAAAACACATTGAGTATCCGGCAGCAAATGTCTCTGAAGGACAATCGGGCTCTCCCAAGCCCAAGCTTCTCGTTGAGAAGAGAAGGGTGTCAATTTCATTACCGGACCACCTGATCAAATCCATAATTCTTTAGGTTTTATTGACTTTCAAGTTCATTAGAATTGTACAAATACTATTTTCATTTAAATCCTCAACTCAACTCAACTTCGACAAACTCAGATGTCTGTCGAAGGTTAAACCTTGATTTGGAGACTGTTATCCATGCTTTTATAACCTCACGCTTGGATTATTGCAACTCCCTTTCAATAGGGGTTGGACTGGGCACTCTGACACGCCTGCAACTAGTGCAGAATGCTGCGGTTTTTATCTGGTAGAAGGAAATTTGAGCACATTACTCCGGTTCTGGCCTCCCTGCACTGGCTTCCAATTGAATTTAGGATTCATTTTAAAGTTCTTTTATTGGTTTTTAAATCCTTAAATGGTCTAGCACCTGCATATTTGTCTGATTTGCTGAAGCCCTATGTCCCCACTCGTTTGCTCCGGTCAGCTGAGCAGCTGTTGCTCTCAGTCCCCAAATCACGGCTGAAACTTAGAGGAGAAGGAGCGCTCTCTATCATGGCTCCAAAGCTTTGGAATAATCTTCCTCTTCACATTAGGCAATCGACATCAGTGCTGGTTTTTAAATCCAGATTGAAAACACATTTTTATTCACTGGCTTTTGACTCAGTGGTTAAATGACATGTATTTACTTATATTTTATTGTTTTTGCTATGTTTATTATTTTATCGTATTTATTATTCTTATTGTATCTCTTATATTTCTATTGTTCAGCACTTTGGTCAGCCTTGTGTGTTTTTAAAGTGCTATATAAATAAACTATGATGATGATGATAAATCCATCCATTCTCTTCTGCTTATCCTCTTCGGGGTCATGGGGTAGCTGGAGCTTATTCCAGCTTTGAGATTCAGGCTACACCCTGGACAGGTCCCCAGTATGTTGCAGGGCTAACACATAGAGACAGACAACACTCACATTCATACCTTTGGACAATTTAGAGTTACCAATTATCCTAACCCACTAAATGCATGTCTTTGGACTGTGGGAGGAAGCAGAGTACAAAGAGAACCCACAAAAACACAGGGCAGAACATGCAAACTCCATGGGGTGGAGCTCAGGCGGTAGAGCAGGTCATCTACTGATCGGAAGGTTGATGGTTCGATTCCTGGCTTCCCCTAGTCTGCATGCCAAATATCCTTGGGCAAGATATTAACCCCAAATTGCTCTCCGATGCATCCATCGGAGTGTGAATGTCACTTAGAAAGCACTTAGAACAATGTGCTTGTGCGAATGCACAAGTTGTGTAAAGCGCTTTGAGTGCTCAGAAGAGTAGAAAAGCGCTAATATAAGAACCAGACTATTTACCACACAGAAATTGAACTCCAAATCTTCTTGCTATAAGGCAACAGTGCTAACCACCATGCCACTGTGCTGCCCTAATGCTGAATTACTGCACATAATTCCAATACATGCTTCCAGTATGTATTAACTCCAATAATACATACTCATGTGGCCATGACAACGTTACACATTTTGGACTTTTTCTTCTGACACACAAAAAAGTTATTTTTCGTGTAAAAAAAAATAGGATGGACCATATCACAACATTTGTAGTTACCAGGACTGAACTAAACAGAACTAAAATTAAAAGTCAATAAAAAGAATAACTAGAAAAAAAACCTGGACCTGTAAATACATCAATAAATGCATAAAACAGTATTAGTGTTTGGTTTTAGTGTCTGGCAATGCAGTCAAATTTGTCAACACACACACACACACACACACACACACACACACACACACAGATATATATATACATGCAATAGTTTGGCTGAAAAATAAAATTCAAAGAAAATTAATTAATTGAATTTATAAAAAATATTTGATAGCAATTACAGACCTCGGCCTTTTAATGTTGGAGCTTGGCTGGATAAATTTATCAGCAGGTGTGCCATGGATAATGCATATTTTGATTCAATTCACATATGTCACAGCATCTTTATACTGTAGTCTACTTCACACCATCTTAGAGCCCATTCACATCTCCACTGATAGAAAAAAAGAGCTGCATTATTTTGTCCCAGCAGTCAAACCACCAGCAGATGCAAGCTTTTTGTGTAAAAATATTTCATTTCTTTCAATTTCACAACTCCATTCAAAGCCTTGTGGTGGTGTATGGAGCCAGGTCTACTGTGAGGGTGGGTGGCCATCTGTTCCCTGCATGAATTCCCTTTGCTCAATGCCTCAAGTTGATGCAAAGCAAATACAAAATACTGGCTACCAAAGTGGCTTTGATTTATGGTATGGCAGAAATTAATATTTTATTCATTCTTTTATTTTATGTGGGAAAGACTAAATGACAAAAACATTAGGCTTATGTGTCTTTCTTGCAAAAATATCATTTAGTAAAGCATTTTTATTATCTTTTTGTTGTTACTTGGTTGTCAATTTTTTATCCCTTCATTTAGCATGCACAGCTGCTTACCTTGCTTCTGTCCCCTCAGCCATCTGTCCAGATCGATGCACTGCCTGACACATTCTTTTGCACTTGTGTTTTTTCTTGTCCTCTTGTCCAAAATTAAGGAGGCAGGGAGGTTGAGGCTTCTGTCAAACTGAGCCAAACCAATAAAGATTCTCAAAGATCTGTTGTGTGTGTGTGCGTGTGTGTGTGCTGCTGTCAGATAGAACCGCACTGTTACCTCTGCCTTGGGTGTAAAAACTGCAGAACTCAGTTTGAAGCGTCAGAGTCACCAGTAATTGTATAAAAGTTCTTTGGAAGCATAATCTTAGAAGAAGGATAAGACCAAGGCGGTGCTTCTTCTCGTTTGCTGGCAGCGCTACACCACATCACCACTCGTAGCTTTCACAGACTGACTTCAGTGCCATTGCAAACTTATATTAATTGCTTTTGTCATGAGAGAACTGCAGTGTACTTTTCTATTCACTCACTGTCACTGAATCAAATTCAGCACTGTAAATCACTGTCACATTGTTAGCACATATTTCCTCTGTGCGCGAGTGTGGTTAAAGAGAAAAGCTCAAAATCCACGCCACTGATGTAGTTAGATTACACTTCTAACACCTTGATTGATTAGAATTTTCTGCCTCAGACAGGAGACTGGATTGACAGCTAGCATGCAAATTTAATGGTGTATTAAAAATGCAGCTTGCCAGCTGTTGTTGCAGGCAACAACTCGAATGTGTCCATTTTAATTATTTTTCCATATGTCACTCTTGTTGATATGAAATACGGCCAAGTCACGGCATCCGGAGAAGTGATTACTTCAGACAAAGCCTCCATCCTTGACTTAGCGTGTCATACTTCATTACCTTGCTAAGCCCAACTTTTAATTCTGCCCTGTGGAGGAAGGCAAATTGGTTTTCATGGCAGGCAATTAGTGTTTTTACTGTATGAATACAAGTTTTGAATGCTGCATGTGATGATGCAGCAGCAGAATTAGATGGGGAAGTTAACTTTTTATTTACAACGCAATTTCAATATATTAACAAGTCCAGGCATCACTAATTGGCATTCAACTCGAGTTGTACTATACAACGGCATTGTGCCGAGGGACTGTAGGGACTATCAAGGGAAAGGACTAGCAGAGCAAACACCAGTCATTTGTTTCTCCTGTTATGTACTAACAGCTGTTTGCCTCTGATGTGTTCTTTTTTTTTGTTTACCTTTTTGTGAAGAACTTGATGGCAGGGTATGACAAGCCCCTCCCTGCATTTCAGCACTCCCCTCTGATTGTGACACAGTCATCTCTTGTTCCTCTGAATGAATCAGATGCAACACAAAAACAAAACAAGCCTACAGGCATCATCATTTCCAGTCTGTGTAATCACCACTCCAGGCTGATAAGACCGAAGATGAAAACATCCACCCGTGAAAGCGTTTGCTGTTGTTTAAAGTGTGCAAGGGAAAACAAATCCAGAGATAAACTGATTCACATGGTAGCCACGGATCGTCAGGCTAGACATGGAAGATGAGATACAACACTTAGTGTTCTTAGTTACTCAGTTCAGTCTTCAGCCCTCCTTCAGACGACTTCACGACAGCTTGCGGATTCTGCAAAGTCCCTAATCCTTTTTATTTAAATATTTAATTGTAATGTGTTTGATTATTTTCATGACAAGACAGTACAGCAGACAAGAAGTGGCCTAGGGCAGAGTATGGGTTGCCTGTTCAACCACAGCCAGAGGAACCCCTAATCCTGGATGAGGTCACTAAATAAGCACTTTTGCCCTCTTTAGACTAATCTACATCAATGTGAGTGGATCTAGGAGGTTGCCAAACTAACACTGGAGCTGTAAGGTTATATAATGCAGAATTTCTTCTTAACAGTAATATAATGACCTTATATAAAAAAGAGATTACATAACAAAGGTGGCTAGTGGGATTCAAACAATGTAACAGAATGAGCGAGCAATCGAAATGCTAACCACCCTGCAGCTTCTACCGACTTCTAATTAGCCTTGTGAAACATCTGGACTGTAAGGTGAACTTACACGGTGAAAGGCGTTTCCTGCTGGTCGCATGTCGTAGCCAGAGTACAGACGGGAACCAGACGCAGTTTATACCTCTTTATTATTACTCTCCTGGGAAAAAAAAACACTTTTTGAAAGTTGGAAATGTTTTTCACAATGGAAGCAGAGTAAACACTGTCAGTTTTTTTTGGCTCCATTTCTGCAATTTTGTTAAAAACAAACGCACAAAGAGAATTGAAAGCTGAGCTACTACTGGGAAGCTGGAGTGGAGCGTGGGAGAAGCAAGACAGGACAGCTACAGCAGACAGTGCAGAACTTGAAAACTGATGATAAACAGTTTTCTGTGGCAGTAGTATCTTTACACAATGAAGATCAGGGGCTACACAGCAAGTCAAAGATGGCTTTCTGGCTGATAAGGTGTAATGTGCATTGATTGCCTAAATGTGGCTGTTTGAGTTGGGTTTTATGGTTACATCTGACACTCAACAACATGGATTATAAATTGAGAACTCCCCAATTTCACGCATGTAACCAGCACCTTAATGGCCTGCTCTGTCGTGTGAATTTTTTTCACTGTTTAATAGCTTACACTGGAAGTTGTAACATGCTGTATAATGAGCAATTAGCTTAAGTAACTCCACAAAGACTCCCACAGGCCATTTGTGTATCAGCAGTATTGGAGTATTTTCTCTTTCTTCTTTTTTTTTACCTTTTACCTTTTTCTTTCATTTATTCACGTATATTGTAATTTATTATTTATCTTAGTAAGAAGTCATTTGTATAACAACCTGACCTGACCACCAGAACTATTTATTGTAGGTCAATTATTCATCAAAACAATCTCAGTGAACACATGTTTGAAAAATTGTTCTGATTTTATGTTTGTTGTTTTGTCTAGTGAGGGAGAGACTCAGTATGACTGAAAAAACTGACTAAATTTCCTTGAAAAGCTGTGAGTGTTTACTGCAAGGTCCTTTCACTGATCAAAAACCCTTCAAATCGTGTTAAAGAATAAAATAAACACCACTTACATTACAGTCTCACACAATTACACTAGTAAGTGAGATGCTACTGCAAAAAAAAAAAAAACTGGTCTGAACTCCAAATCTCAACAACTATAGGCCTATTTCCATTTACCGTTCAACCAATTCATTGTGAGCTGCTAAATGCTCAACTATGTTATCCAGATAGCCTGTAATTGTGTCTGTCAAGTATTGTATACTGACTTTTGAGAGCTTTATCTGAGAAATCAGCTGCCTGCTGTGACAGAAAATGGCAGTATGCCAAGCGTGAGAGTGAAACAAAACAGTAAAGACGTACTGTAAACTGACAAGAGAGTCTGCTGATAATTTTCTGTAGATTCATCACAATAAGTGACATTTTTCACTTTGTCATTTGACAAACTGAAGAAATCTTTATGATATCTTCAAATATGACTTCAAAATTTGAATAAGTAATGGAGTTAGGTAGGAAGAATAACTATAAACTGTTCGTAGTTCCTGTTGTCATTGTTTGAATAGCTTTCATGAGAATTACATTGGCTTGTTTTCGAAAAAACAAGACAGTTTTAGTGTTGTGTTTCTTCACATCTTTAAAATAGCAGCTTAAGCGAAATATATAAGGTCTCTTGTGTTGCTTACATCTCTGATGATTAGCTGTTTAAAGTGCAAGATGCTAAAGAAGACAAGCTTCTGTAGGCCTTCACAGCTATTAAAAAAATCATTTTATAGTATATGATGTGGCATCTAAACATGGTCTTACAAGGAATACATGCATTATTTCTAGATTTAAGAAGTGTTCTTCGTGGTTCTGCTGGTTACTTTCCCTACAGCGACTTTTCCTTCCGTTTGTTATTATCAGTTCAGGTTAAAACACTTTGGAACCAGGTCCCACTTCAGGGAGCAATCTCTACCTCCCAAATCAGTCTTAGGTGGAAATCCATCCTGGCTCTGTGGCAGATTTTTTGATTGACAGCACTACAAAGTATCCTGCACATTCAAAATGATGGTCAGGTTCTGGGGAGGTGGCATGGATGACCTGCTGGCTAAGCAAATCACGGAATAACCATTAAAGAAGTGTTAATAAGGTCCTGTGGAGGGCAAGGCTGGGGCTGTGGTGCTCATTAGCAGGTTCCTTTCAGATACATTACAGAGTGATTGGACTTGTCCCATCTCTTAAAGTTCTTCCACTGAATATGTAGGGGAGCCCAGGAGGAGAAGGATAGAGGTGAACAACTGTGTCTGTAAAAGAAAATGAAAAAAAGTGACTTGCTATGCATTTCACCATATTTTGGGCCAGTTTATAGTCTGTTAGAATTAGTTCTGACAGTTCTGTGTTTGGCAGAAATCAGTGTTTGTATTTGTTCCAAACGGAGCGTAGATGGAAGTTTAAATATTTGGATAACTGTGAACAAATTCATACAGTCCAGTCTTGCACTTAACTGACATCAAATTGCATGGCCATTGTAACATTAAAAGTGCTGCTGAATAAGTTAAATTATCTTTCTCAACACTCCCAACCACACCATGAAGAGATGATCAGTTTTGCTGAGGTACACGGCTACAGTGATCAACCACAACATTAATATCACTTCCTTTGTATTTTGAGGATCCCCGTGGCTCCATACCCATTGAAGGATTGTCAGTCAATCTCTGTGATGTCCTGTGGTGTCACTAGCAATGAATCCTGTCTCTCGCTCCTTTGTTCTTTGAACTGTCTATGAGTAGTTTTGCTGGGTTTATTTGGATGCATTTTTCTACTCTGGGAGTGTACAGCCATTGGGGAATGTTATCTCCACGGCAGCTTGTGTCTCTACTGCAACAATTTTTGCCAGGATCAAAGGTTTCCCAGTAGAACATTGCAAATGTAGGATGACAATCAATGTTAGTTGTTAGTTGTTGGCTTCAGTAGACCTTTTGATAAAGGTTGTATAGTTGGATCAGGTGGTCTGTTGTCACCCCTACATTATGTCGCAACAGCATAAACAAGGTATGGTGGTGGGACGCTTCACAAGACGCAGTACCTCATGAGGTACTACAGATGAAGCACTGAGCACTTCTCTTTTACTCGCTTCTTTTTCACTTCCCATGTGTTTCTAAGTCACTATTACACATCATTACTTTTGTCTACTCTGCCCTGTAGTCTGTGTTATTTCTTCATCTGCCTTTTTTCTCTTTTCTTCTTCTTTGTCGTCATCTCAACCAGTCATTGCACATGGCAGACCTTTTTTTAAATAAGGTGTTTTCCTTTAAAAAAAGGTCTCCTTCCTCATCATTATCAACTTCTTGTTCATCTGTGATTGTCAGATGTTTCTAATATTGAACGCTCACAATATAAAGTGGCTTGCAGCTCTGAACTGACATTGAGTGGTTATTATTTGACATTTGTATTGTTGTGTCCTGAAGATCTCTATAGTTTCTCCTCAGCTGCAGAGATTTAATGGCAGCTTCTCTTTCCCACAATTAACTCATGAATTTATACAACACTGAAGTAATCCTCACTGTCCTTTAGCTGAGGACTGATTTAGCAACTGTCTCTGGTTTTTGAAATTTTAACACATGTGACAAACACCTTGTAGCATTTTCCAAAATACCAGCAGAGAACAAATATGTCGAGGTCAGTGAATGACAAGCCACCCTACAATTCCTGACAAGACTCTTGGGTATCCCGAGGAACAATAGCACTTCTAGATACACTGCAGTCAATTACAGTGATGTGAGATGTGGGGGCAGACAGAGGAAATGACAGTTGGGAGACAGCTCTCTTATCATTGTCCTTCTGTTGTGGTCACTTTGAAACAAGTGGAGCTATTTGTCTGGCAGTGAGGTATGCTGGAGGGGAAGAGAAAGAACGCTTTTATCTCTGAAAAGACAGGAGAGGGGAATATGCAAGAATTGTAGCGCAGACAGAATATCTGAGTATTAACCGAGGGAGCAAGCTAAAAAAGTACTTTGAGAGGAGCTGTTTGGCAGGTAACTGGCAGGAGAAGTGATAGAGAATACTTGCAGGCAGGTAGCTGGAGGACAATGGACTGACAAGGCTGCGGTGATGTTTGCCCGAGCACAGTGTACTTTAAATGTGGAGCATCAATCAAGATGCTGCCCACTGCACAGCACGGCAACTTTTATCGCCACTCATTAAAGTAAGTGCAGATATTTTATGCATCAGTTAAAATGCAAGGACATTTTCATGCTAATTTCCCTCTTTTAGATTTGTTATTCATCATCTTTGATAAACATGGTCCTGCACACAAATAAAGCAGAGGGTGTGCTGCCTGATGAGTCTGGATGAATCACATCTGCAAATTGCTTCTGCTGCTTCAGTTTATTTAGAAAACTCAGGACTTTTATTTATGTTTAATGAAACCGTGTGATATATTAAATCCCGCTTCAGTTGTTCAGAACCAAATTGAGTGCAGCATTAATTTCTTTTTGCAAGGGAGCATTTATCATCTTTAAAAGTGGAGAACAAACAGAGTATGGGATTCAAGTTCTGTTCTTGTTCCAGTTCTGTCTCTGGGAGCGGTTCCATCATCAGAAGAACATTTAGCAACTCTAAATCCAACCTTTGCCTCCTGCCTAACCACCTTTGCCCCCCTCTCCGATAGGATATGCTAAAAATGCGGTGGCCTTCTCTGAAATGAAATAAACTTGTGAACTTTGGCCCAAATTTCTCACCCCGTGGACCGTTTTGCCTCCCTTGTGAATCTGTAATCAGCGGCCGGTTTGTGTTTTGGGTCTGGTCCCGGTCTTTGAATTTCAAGTTTCTCTACACTGGGCGCTTTTTGTTCTTCTATTTCACAGCAGAAACAATGGTTTTTAATTGATTTTTTATGAATGAACGTGAGCAGTGAACACCCTCTCTCATTAGAGACATGGGTGCAGATCTGAGAGCTGTTAATCCACTGTTCAAAGGACAGTTATGGGCTTTTGAATCTAACAGCCTTTGTATAGCAACACTTCCTATTTAGGATGCCTTTAAGTCTGGACTTTATTTATTAACTTACACAGCGGCAGTTGTGTTAATGCTTGTTGTCTCTAAATACCTTTAAACTGTTTATCTGCTGTTGCTCTTTTTACACCAGCTGAAGATTCAAAATACCAAACATAAGAGCAGCTAAGCTGGAACAGGAGCTGAGCACAGCCTGGGTTACCAAAGATTTTGGCAACAATGGCACTGGCTCAAGCTGTTTATCGTATTGAAAACCATATCACTGTGCACAGTCATGTCCTTTAAAGAGTTGCACTGAGTGAGAAAACAGCAGTTATAAATAGTGATGCTAAGGGCATTTTAAGGATACTTTCTCAAGTATTTTAGATAAACCTGGTAAAAGACTGATCTTGCCTCCTCTGTGCTGACCTCGAGCAGCTTTATATCCCACCTCCTTACAAGGCAATCTCTTGCGCTCATCTGTAATCTATTATTCATAACGAAGAGGCAGAGTAGAGACTGGGAGAAGCAGATAACTTGGTCACTTCTTTCTCCATCCACCGCCCCTCAACCCCTCATTACTATTATCCAGAAGCTATTGTGAGGGGAAAACAAATGGAACGACTGCCTTTTGTTGTATAGGAGAGGGGAAAATTTGTATTCTGTGCAGAATTTGAATGTAGATTCAGAGCACACAGGCTATGGCTGCCAGTTGCATTGTGCAAATAATAATGCACGGGAGGGATCAAATTAAAATTTATCAGCTCTGAGATGGTATCCTTCTCCAAATCTATTTCTTGCAGATGAAAAATTGAAAATGCAAAAGTGAACACATTTTGAGTTTGCTGCTAATTTGCTCTGTTATTCCAAGAGAACTCCGAAGACAAGTTTGTGGCTAGTCTGTTGGGACATATATAGTCCAATGGTCATATATATATATATATATATATCATAAATGTTACATAATGGACCCCGGCCTTAAGTCACTAGAATAATATTTGCCATGAGTGGACTAGCTTGTTTTTGTTTCCCTCATTAACAATGACATTTTCATTTATATAGCACATTTCATTCACTATAAAAACCTGCGCAGGTTTGCAGTGCCTTAAGGCAGTGAAAACAGCAAAACAGAACCAAAAAACAAACAACAAAACAAAATTAAAAAACAAACAAACACCTCTTAAGCTCAGGCCTGTCTGAATATAAGGGTTTTGAGTCTGTTTTTGAGTATACGTACAGATGTAATTGACCCCAAATCAGCAAGACAGCTTGTTCCAAAGACCAGAACAACAGTAACTGAGAGCAGCCTGAGACCTGATTCTAGGAACAATTAAAAGATCTAGAATCAGATCTTTTAAATCCATATAAATTTTAGATCTAGAGGAAAAAATGAAAAGGTCTGAGAGGTCTGACTGGGTTGTAGAAATGGGGGAGTCAAACTATTGTATTGTATCTTTATTTGTTTCAGACATATAAAACAAAAAACAATATATACACACTACATATATTTTCATTTACAGATACGAATATATATGTAGATATACACACACACACACACACACACACACGTATGTGTTCAGATAAACAAAAAATATATAATGAAATAAAACACCAAAGGCTATAAAGCCAATGAAGAGCCCCTTAAATACTGGGGTAAGGAATCTACTGCATTTTCAATGAGCTGAAGTCATCCCACTGATGATTTGGGGCATCCTGCAGTAATCTAACTTGAGATTTTCTAACCTCAGATATATTTGTTATGTGATAAAAAGGAGCTGTGGAGCTCAAAGCTGAGATCAACGAATAACTGATGAATAAATATGAAAAAAAGGTAAAAAGGTGATCATTTCAGGATGGTCACATTAAATACAAAAACAAACATACTAATGTTTTCACATTGACACACTCAAACACACAAACAAACAGTGGTCCCACTCTTGGTGTAAAAGCTGATAAATGACTCCTGTTGTTGAGATAATCAGTAATGATTATCAATTTGCAGAGGGCGATTGTTTACTGAGCGCCTTCACAATTTGCTAATAGTCACAGATGATAAACCACTACGACACAGTCACCTTATTGTTCCCAGTGAATTCAGACAGAGGGATAATACATTTCCTGATCTGGGCTCAACCACACTTTTATACGTAATTGTTTTATTATCTCTGCAATATATTTAACAACAAGCCAAGTCTCTCTGTCTCTGCATAAAGTAGGCGGTGTTTTCCTGGGCATCTATTTCACACTGTTGTACACGCAAGCTGGAGGGACGAGAGATCAACACCCTGTCAGGCTCGGTATTAGGCTGCAATCTGAAAAAAATCACAAGATGTGAGAGACTTGACATGCTGAGAGGTACTCTGTTGGAGTGAAAAAGCTACTCCACGAGTTGTTGGTTGAAGAGAGAACGTGCAGCAAAGTCTACATGTCTTAGCTGTCACTGACTCCATTCCCCCGCTGCACATTACAACATGGTACTCTCAGCCCTCTCCGACCAGACCTGCAAATTGCCTCTACCTTGTTGCTGTTCCTGGTTCTGTGAACTTATCACATGGTGGGCGAATGAATTATCACAGATAGAGGCAATATCTATCAATTTGTCAGTACAGACTGTGGGGTAATAGACACGGAGGCTGAGATATTATAATTGAAAGGCCCCTTCAGTAGCGATACATAATGAAGTTTCCCTGTGGGCTGTTAAGGGTTGGGGAAGGCAGAGTTTCAGATGGTGGAAGGTGTTTTCACATATATCGAGTCATCCTGTTAACCCCCCACTGGGTGAGGCATGGAGGGAATATGATATGGGTGTGAAAACACAGGAGGGGGAGTCACTCACACAGCTTCATTATGAATCACTTGGAACAGGTCTGTGCATGACGCAAACGTGGTATTATCTGAAAGTGCTATTAACTGACAAATTCAGTGAGACATTAGGGAGACAAATCAGCAGCTTTCCATGACACAGCCAATGTACTACACATGTATGTGACTGCTAAACATTTTGCAAAATGATTGCAGTTGTCGTTTGTTGATGTTTAAAATCTAGCTGAACCCATGAGGCCTAACTCATCACTGGTGTCGATCCCAATCCTAACAGTACCAGTTTTAAATTGTTTTTTCACATCTCATTCAGGGAACAGAGACAATCATTCGAGCATTCATTTAGCACACATCTTTTCACAGTTTTCCAACATAAGCTTGTTTTCCCTTTCTCCAAAGTATAGGATTAGGGTTAGAATACCACTCTACATTAGGTCATTGGTGACGCATCTAGGGTCCATTAAAGCCATATACTTAAAACTAAACTGGATTTAAAGTATAACTGAGAAAACAAAATAATAAGGCAGCTCACCCCTTCAGCTTCACCTCCTACTTACACGTGATAAGTAACCTAGTTACAAAGCTCAACAGTCCTCGGGAAAACATGCACAAGAATCACAGAGGGTTTGGAGGCCAAGGTCGGGTTTGTTGCTGCTGTCAGTTGCTGCCTGGGGACAACTGCTGGAGAGGTTTTTTCAAAATAGCCACTTGATCAGGAAGCCAATCAGCAGCTGCCAGCTCTCCAATCAGGAACGACCTGCAGAGACTCTTAAAGACACAGAGCATAGAACAAAAAAACAGCCACTGGGATTCAAATTATGGCAAGGGCCATAACACGGATTTTTGTCCATCCAGCAATCCATAGGGTGAGAGGTGGGGTGCAACTAAACTGTTCTCTCAGGTCTTGGCATTCATGGAACAGGGTTAGGATTATCACCTATGTTGACTGTATTCATTTTGGAATTACAGTTCTTCTTTTTATGATTTGGGTTACGGTATGTAAAAAGTGCTGGACATTAACCACACCGCAGTTTCAATGTTCTGTAATGATTTCACTGATATATGCTTTAAATAATTTGTTTCCAAATACTGAACGAATTTTAACCCCGTGCACCTTTGAGCTACATCTACCCAGGTCAGGTTGTTACAAAAATCAGTTTCATGGCACATTTGGTGATAACACTGCCCTCTACTTGTTCAGTTCAAATGGCTCTAGCATAGGGCTTCATTTCCATTGTAAAATATTTGGGACAGTTCAGTGTTTTTGAATAGGGCCAACAACCCAGTGCGTATACTCGTGTTCACACTTATTCACACTATAATTTCTAATGTTGATTTGTGAACTGAGAAAGAAAAAAGATTTTCAAACCTCACTTTTGCTTAATGATGGCAACAGTGATTATGTATGTACTGTATTTAAATGATTTCAAATTCACTTCATTTGTATGTAAATTAAGTGTATTCAGTGACATTAAACACTGCGCTAGATCTCATCAGTGGCACTTTGAGGAGAAAATATTAAGTAAAGGGTAACAAGAAATGGAACAAAATTGATTTTTTTTTAAGTTTACAAATGCTGCTTCGGGTACCTAAAACATTTATTTCATTTTTGAGTGTTAAAAATCTGTTGGTATCTTATGATTGTCAAATGGTTTACAGAAAGGAGTCAAAACCATTAGTTTCCATTAATTTTCAGACACAATATCCATATAGCTGAACCTTGCCTCCAGTTATGAAACCAGTCTATTATTAGTAGTATTATTACTTTCACATCCTTAATTACGACAATGAAAACCAGTGGATTAAATAGTCACTGAACTCACATTAAATGTTTATGCTGTCAAAATTTGGCAAACTATAAACCAAGACAAAAAAGACGAATTGCTGAACAGGATAAAAATCCGTACATTTGAACTGTGCAGCGTACATTTAAAAATTGTCTGTCAAAAATATGTGTGTGATTCATATTTTAACTACATTTACTTTAAAATATTTTCTTATTAATAAAGTCTGTACTATGTCAGGGTAAAAGTCACAATTTAATATTTGTTCAAAAACCCTACACACGGATATGAACCATTCACAGCTACAGGGGATAAAAGAAAATCAGACCTACTTCTATATGTACATTTATTTAAATGCCAACTTTACATATTTACACATTAGAAAATAAAATATTACTCAAGAGTTAAGATATGAAAATAAGGACATTCATTCTAAGGGAGTTCTGCGGTTATCTTTTACTCAACATGACATGAGAAAAAATCACACCATGAGCAACCAGCAGCGCGGGACACTTTTATTACTAGCCAGTATATAAGGCTTATTCTGTATCTATTCAGTCAATCAACTTTCCATTGTTTTGCCATCTACTAAAAAAAATCCAAAAGGAACTGAGAGTAAATCCTTCTCTCTGGATCCAAGCTGGATTCTCTGCCATTATTGCTACACGGCCTACACTGAGTCTGCATTGGCCCTAACCAGTATTTTATTTTATTTGAACAATAATAACTTAATAAAATAAAAACAATAAAATCAATAATTAATCAATCTTAATTTGGAAAATATAGGTTATTAGCCTACTGCCACTTCTTCTTTATTCTTTTTTCAAATAGAAATGATAAACTATTTGGAGTTTGTATGTTCGACTTGAGCCTGTATGGGTTTTCTCTGGCTCCCGGGTTTTTCTCCCATAGTTTAAAGATATGCTTATTAGGTCAACTGGTGATTCTTAGCTGGCCATAAATAATGTTATTAAGAAAACAAATATCAAAGCTGGCTTCTTTTCCTCACACTTGTTGCAATCAGCTGATTTCAGCTTATGTGCACGAAATAATAAAATAGTACAATAGTCTATAACTTTTAAAATAGTGTCGATATAAAGCATGACTTTTTGTTGTTGTTATTGCAGAAAGGACATGTTTATTATGGCAAAGTTGTCTCCATGTTGTTACTTATATTATGTCTAATTACGGCAGGCTAAATGACTCACTACAGACAAGTCCAAAGCAGCAAGATTTATATCTGTGACACACAGTTCATCCAATTTTACGACACAATGTTCAATCTCAGAGATAAAAGACTGTTTGGAAAAGATGCTAGAAAAGAAATATTATTTAAAGTGGGCAATATGGTGACTGATAGAAATTCAGTGTAAAAATTATGGATGGCTACGTTCTGATGGTTAATATAAAATTTGTAATCTTCCATCTGATATTTAACAAAAGGCTAACTATAGCCTGTTGGTGGTGTTCATTACTTTTCTATGCCCATCCCCAAACGTGAATCACATGTCACTGCCTATACTATATGCACATAGTAATTGGTGCACCCTTGGAGCGCTTTCAAATCAGGCAAAATTAGCCGCATGCTGCCGCTTCTGATAGATATGAGCTTTTCAATCCTCTTCCCAACTGAGTGGAGGAGTTTTCTGTGTCTTAATTACCTCACATTTGGCACAGTGCACTGCAGAGCTGGCTGTCGGGAGATAGGGACTCAACTGAGACACTCAGACAGCGGTTGGTGACAGAAGCCAGGGGAGGACGCAGGAGAGAAAAAGCTCCCAGCTAGCATGCTTTGGATGACAGAAGCAGTGTTGGAGGGGGCCATAGATCCCCACGGAGGGGCAGAAGAAAGAGAAAGAGCCAGCTCAAGGGAGAATCCCCCTCAGGCACATATGGCAGAATTGAAACATCCATATGCTGGCATAAAACAGAAGAGTGTCGATACTTTCGCTCTCTCCTTCTGTCTGCCTTTGGAGATACGGTATACTGGCTGGTCTTTTTTAT
This sequence comes from Mchenga conophoros, assembly GCF_057382185.1. Lineage (NCBI taxonomy): Eukaryota > Metazoa > Chordata > Actinopteri > Cichliformes > Cichlidae > Mchenga > Mchenga conophoros. Next base: position 4,799,719 of record NC_140533.1, read on the forward strand.
TTTGCACACAACTCAGAATCCCCAGAGGAATGCTGACTGTGGTAAAGGAAAGACCGATGTTTCAAAAATCCATACTGGGAATACAACATCATGGCTAGTCCATGGATGAAGCTATAAAATAGAGGCTGCCACAAGAACAACAGGGTTTACAGAACATTATATGAAACAACCAATAAAAGTCATTTTTCTCTAAGACATTATGTGTGTGCCATAAACTACTATTGCTGAGCAAAAAAGAAAGTAAAAGTTGCACCTTTTACAACATGTTGGCTGCAGTGTTGAGGCACAACTTTACTTAGAAGGCAAACCTTCTCCATTTCCACTTTGCCTCAGAGAGTAGCTGGATAGTGTGCGTAGACCAGTCTGCCACTTCCATTGGAAAATGCACTTTTTCCCCTAGCAACAGGATATTGGCAGGGTTGCTGACTGGTTTGTAGGCCAGCATGACTGGGATTTACATGACTGCCATCAACATCCGGCAAAACAAATTTTTCCCTCATGACTGGTGGTTGTCAAAGGTTGTGACCCTGACTCTAGGACTGTTTGATTAGGACCGTATTCACTTGATACATTGTTACTATAACTGCCACATAATCCACGATGGCAAGCAAGCTAATGTCATATTGTTAGTAGCCATGTGTCTGCACAACCTAAATATAGACTGGTGATAAATAAAACAAACAAACGAATCCATCATGGTTTCTTGGTCACCATCTTCACGCTTCAGTCTGACCGCGAAACCACTTACTCGCTGGATTAAGTCATAAGCCAGCGAGCATACCACCACCATTTGCCATTGTAAAACATTTTAAGAGCAAGACTTACTAAATTGAGGTCAAGTGAGAAAGCCATTTTCCCATAGACTTCTATAGGACCATCTTTTTGCAACCACAGCTATCACCATCTGGTAGCCTTTAGAATTCAAGTTTAAATCACTCTGGATAAGCTTCATTTTTCCAACCCTCATGTTACATCCATGTTTTATTATATCGTTATTTCTACAGACAATATTTAACGAGTATTAAAAAAGAAACAAAGTGTTAGGCTGTAGATATATACAGGATTTAATCTAACCAATAATGACTCATTCAATTGTCAAATAAAATAAAATAATATTAAGTACTGCTGGGATATCACAGAGGTCCAATCACTTAAAGACACTTCAATCTTATTTCTGTATTTACAGCTGAATCATCTAATGGAAATTCTCCTTTACACTTAATAACTCAAACTTGAAATAAAAGACTAGCGTGTATGTCTTATACCCAAGCAATTTCCTGTCAGTGTTTTCTCTGAGTCAGTTGATAATGGGAAAAACATAAAAGGACCCTGCAGAGAGAGTTGACTCCTGCAGCCAGAGGCAATGAACTGCAAAGGCTGACAGCGAAGCACCCGAGGTGTTAGTGTAAAAACTCTTCTTATATCCATGCCGCAGACACTCTGCTACCAAAGTATGTGTATGTTTGCCCACTCTTTTAATTATAAGAGTCAGCTAATTGTAGGTAAAACAGGCCTAAACACAGCACAACATGACACTGACACCATGTCAGTGTCATGTCATGTCTATTTTTTAATGTTTTATGGACAACATATGGAAATTAGCCCTTGGCTATAATCTGGCATGTTTACATGTAATTTATTGTTTATGTTCATTAACATGCACTGTCCTAAATAAATAAAATAAAAAAATAAAATAAAAATTGCCGACATAAATAACTGTACCTGTGTTGGATATAAAGAAGCAATCGTGTCATTGCAGGGGCTGTTTTTGTTCCCCTAGTAATACACGGTGTGATTTAGAATGGACAGAAACTGTACACAGCGGGCTACAACACAACATCTCCAACCAGATCTGCCTCCAGTTCAATTGTGCTCCCTGTACTAAACTGTCTCTATTCCCTTGATGTGGCATTGATCGGTCTACTCGGAGCATTGTCTGATAGTCTGACCACCACCATCAATATTGCATCAAGTTCTTTCTAAACAGCTCAGAACTATTTTGCACTCCATCTAGGGAGAGGTAATAAACATGTCTGTCTTCATTCCCTGGCAAGAATCACATGCCGCCTCATCTCACCCAGTGGCTTTATTTTGTGCGAGGGAGAACTGAATAATTGAGATCCACTTCTTTTGTGGCGCAAGGTGAGCTTTGGAAAACAGGACTTGTTACATTATTAATCACTTCAAATATTAATTAGTTATTCTTTGTAATTAGTATGTGGTCCACAGTATCCACTGTGAAGATTAAATGTTTACAACAGAGTAAGTCAATATTTGCTCACTGGAAGTTAAAGCACTCAAACCTGTGGTAGCAGCAGAGGGAATTCAGGCATTCCAGTTCTGTCTTCTGAAAACGCAGCTGGACCAGATTTTGGCCCAGACTCCACCTGACTTCTCACTGGTTTTTTCCTCCATCTCTCTCCTGACCACTGTGGTCTATCTGGCAGATACAGCAATCTAGGGAAGCATGAAGATATTAAATTAAACCAGGAGGAATCAGTCATGCAGCTGCCACAATGCCCTGTGGGAGATATAGTAAAGAACAGTGTTTGAGAGGAGGACATCTACAGTACTGGTGACTCATTGACCCAAGTCCTCTAGCTAGCTCATTAGCCCTTCATTATAACAGGTTCTGCAGACTCTGGTGACAGTGTGCTGATGTTATGTACCTTGATTTTAATTATTGGCCTGGAGCCGCTCAGATGCACTCCTGTGCTACCAAATTGCATCTGATAGCAATCTGTGTGCAATTAGGGTCACTTAAAACATATTCATATTTAAACTGGTGGTTTTGGTCAAACGATTTGAGACAAGAGACCAACCAAGTGCAGAGCCTACTTCTGAGGATGTAGCAGCTCACTAATGATCTCATCTAATGCTATAAACCCAGAAGAGAGACGGAGGGAATGCCATTTTCCCCAGTTCACCTAGTAAAAATGATCTAATTTCATGCCTTTATTTAGCTTGATTTATTTAGCATTATAGTAGGTCTAAGGGATCTTTAAAAAAGAGTAAGTGATCTTTGATGCAACTCCCCCAATGAATTGGGCATCACTAAGGTTAAATTGATTATAACTGAAATTGACCATAATATTGGGTTAGAGAAGTAACAAAAATGCATTAGTTTGTACCGACAACACGTAATTAGACAATTAATCACATGTACAATCATCCAAAAGGTACCATTATCAAATGCTTTTAAACAGCAAAAAACAATTTATTCTCATTTACTAAAGCTTTGTAAAATAAATTGTAGGACACTGTACCGCCCAAAAAACTGCTTAAGTTCTTAATACCCACCTGGTTGTTGGGAACATGTTTAGAGTTATGGGAGGTTTTAGGATCCCCTAACTCTGACCTGTTGTACGTGAAGAGGTTAAAATGTTGAAACTTTCTTTTTATCATACTTATGATTAGATTATATAAAAAAAAGAGAAAATAAAACAATAAATGTTTTATGGCATCTGCAGCTCCAGTTCAATTTGAATGTTAGACCAGCATCACTATTAACCTACTAATTAACTTAGTAATATTCATAACTGGAGTGTTTATGTTTCAACAAACTTACAACAAGAAATTGTAATAACCTTTTTCTAATCGAACTGACATTTTTACACAATCACATGTTCACACGGACATTTCTTCTGTTACATTTAAGAAATTCTGTCTCACGCTTACGGCCAATTGAGAATCACAGCTAAACTAACATGCATGTGTTTGATTAGGAAGCCATGTGTCCAGATATGTCAGGCACTGCGCCTTCCCTGATATATTATTTAAGTGCTTCTGTGTTATGCTGCTTTGTTTTTATTGTATTTGGTCGTAAATATTGTGTTTCGCACTCTGTAGAATCCTTTTTCAAACCCAAAAATACATTCAAAATTGTAACTATTTGCACAAGTGTACATCAGAATCAGAATCAGAATCAGAATACTTTATTGATCCCTTGGGGAAATTCTTTTTTGTTACAGTGCTCCATTATAAACAACCATTAACAAAGATAGACAATACACTAACTAAGAATAGCACAATATATACAGGCATATATATACATAAAGATCACTTATTAATAAATAGCTGAAAAAGGAAGAACATGTGCAAAAAGTGTGTAGCTATTGCAGTATACAGTGTGTTAAATGGATGAGTTGTACAGATGGCCACAGGCAGGAATGATTTCCTGCGACGTTCAGTGGTGCTTCTAAACATAAATGATGATCTAGAATGCTACAACTAAAACGACATATCTATTAATCTACAAATAAAGGAAATAAATGATTATTATAAGTTACATTACATTAAAGAAACCAGTCACCCTGTGTTTATATCAAATCAATGTTTCTGATATTTGAAAAATTTAGCATTATATCTATTATATCTAAATCTAGCATTATATGTGATATATGGCCTCTGATATTTCTGATTTGAATTTTTGATTAAACAAGAATATTCAGAACAGAAATATTCTGTCTTTACTCTCCCATTTTAAAATATCCTGGAAAAGCCCTTCCTTATATCACATTTATAAAGCCAATCCCAGCCCACAACCCTCTTTTAATGCAGTGTGTTGCAGTTCATAAGCCTCCTGCTCTTCGCTTGTCAAAATGTAACCATCTATTGACATCAAAATCAAATCTGTGTGCATTAACGCATTTTGTTTCATAGATTTGAATGGGGCCACTTGCTGCCTTTATATGGGAAACTGTCTTTTAGTAACATCAGGACAATATTGACCTCATCTATTTGTGTGTCAGTTGATAGTTGATGTTAATAGATGATGAGTTAAACATTGATTCTGCAATAGGATTTAGGACTGGGCAATGTAATTTGCTTTCTCATTAATGTAAACATTATACATGCTTGTTCAAACCTGACTGTGAGAAAATATTGATCGGCCAAAGACTGAGTTACCTCAGTTAAAGGGCGACGCTCTGTGACTGTTGCTGTTTCTCTCACTGTGTGCAGAGGCAAACAAAGGTCAGCACCGATACAGTACGTTCCTCCCAAAATACCTATGAATGGTAACACGATGACTTCCGGGAGACAACGTTTGAGTGATATTTCAGAAAGTCCTGTCGCCTTTTACATAAATAGCTCGGCTGCTCTTTGTCCTTCATGACTTCCTCCACCCTGACAGGCTGATTGATAGGATTGTGCCTAATCCATTATTTTAGCCCATTGATTGTGCCCAAAGATCAGTGTTGTGGCAGAGGTAACAGGACCCTCCTATGAGATAGCTCCTTCATGCACGCGCAAGCAGAGGTGTCAGCTGCCAGCCTACTAATCACCCTATGCTGTGAGTAATGGCTATGAAAGCAATCACAGAAGAAATGCATCATCTCTGCAGACGCCTGATCTATCAACCTGACTCACTCTCATTTGACTGAAACGCATGCCAACATGAAATATGAAGCTTTGTTAAAGGCAGAGGAGGAGTGGTGGCTCTAGAGCTGCAGAATGTGATAATTAAACATACCCATAAAGACCAATTGTATTTCATATATTGACATGTACATGTTGCGCATTTTCCAAACATCTCCCTGGGTAAACATTTCATGCTTAGCTGTGGTGCATAATTACAATGATTCACTGGTTATATACCAACAGTCATTTTCCACTTCACTCATCTTTCAATTTGTTTCCCCGCACGATATCAGCAGAGTAATAGTGGCAGAAGAAAGAAATGGCTCGCTCGCACACCATCAAATAGCTATTTGTCAGAGAGTTTGATGTTTCATGCAAACAAAAGCAACAAGCAAGGCGTTCTCAGCTTCCCAGATTTGTTGATGGCTTGCGCTATGAAGAGGTAGCAGGAGAGACTCGCTGGTTGTCTTTCCCCATCTGCCATATTTGAAGCTGGTTTTGTTGTCATTTTGACTGTGCAGACGTAATTTCACACAGTGGGGATCGTCCCCTCCCCCAACCATTATGGAGAATGCAAAAATTGGCAAAGGGGCTGCTACATTTACTACAGCACGGGGAAGACCGGACGGAGACATCAGGGAAGAGGAAATCCACACAGGCAGATTTTCTTTCAATGAGTGCTAATGTGCCATGACCAAGAATGTCAAACCTGGCCTTTCACACCATAATAGAGTCTCATGATTTATGTTTTGGGCATCTAACAAATGCAATATTTATCATTTTGCAACAAATTACTGCTGCATCTCTGGAAATGAATTCTATAGATTTTCCTCGCGGCTTATTCTGGTTTTCTCTGAGTGAGGGTTATTACTTAATTAGATGGGAGGAAGGCTCTGTCAGACATTTCCCCTGCCTCCAACTGAGACTTTTGTTACCCCAGCTGCTTGTGTAGAATACTGATCGCCTGGCAGATACTTTAACCAATTACCTGACAAATTTGAAATTTGAAATAATATATGAATGCCATTCCTCAAATCCCTGCTCTTGCTTTACTCTCTACCCATGTTTCGCTGCAGGATGAGTCCCCTGTTTTCAGGATTAGCTGGAATCTAGAATCTTTCAAGTTTTACTGCTCATTAGAAATAGAAAAAAAACCTCTTTTGAACTGAAATCAATTATAATGAAAATTAAGTGTTGTACAAACGAAAGCATTTCATGACATGATGTTAAGAGATGATTCTTTTTTAAACAAAGTGTGGTCCAGTACAATCTTTTCTTTCATTCTAGGTAAACATGCTCAGTTATCCCCTTCAAAAAGGTTTCTTTGCTGAATTTTATTACATGATACACTTGGGTAATAAAATAATAACTAAAGTGCGTAGTGCCTAAAAATGCAATACGTCTGTTAGGAAGTTGCCATCATGGTCAAGTAAATCTTTAGTCTCATCAGAGCATGAACGGGTCTTCCAGCTGTGTCTCCTGTGTGTCATCTGACAAACTGTAGCTGACGCGTCACGTGGTTTAGTTTGAGCGCTTTCTTTTTGGCACTCTGCCACACCACAGATTCTGGTGAAGGACAAGGTTCAGCTGCTGTTGTCTGCACAGTCCCTTCACTCTGAATGATACAGCTTGAAGCTCTTTCAGAGTTATTGTTTCTTGGCGTCCTTCCTTAGAAGTCCCCTTCTCGCTTGCTTACTCAAATTTGCAACTGTGCCAAGCTCTCTCCATTTCTTAACGACTGATTAAAATGGCATCAGGGCTTCTCGGTGACTTTTAAATGATTTAGGTGGCTTTTATTGAATGCATGTATACTTGGAAATGTATTTTCTTTTAAGATTTCAAACAAGACAAGTGTTTTTGAGTTGATCAAAGTCAAACCAGACTGCTGGTTCTATAGCCATGTTGTCATCTAGAGGAGGCTGCACTTCAACTGCTTAATAACCCATAACATGGCACTTCCTATAACATAAATCTAATAAGAATGTAAAAGGAAGGGTCCTTTTGATTCAAGTCTGCTTTTCCAATGCATTTCATTATGGCATCTTGAACTTGAGTTGGCGGAGTTTGCAGAACAGGGCTGAAATTCAGTGGAATTTGTGGAAAGAATAGCAGAACCAAGTAGTTGAAAAACTTTTCTTGGTCTGAAAAATGAAGCTTATGCTGAAATCTGTGTTCTTTGTAATTTTCCTGCAGGAGATGACTACTATTGTAGTAGTAGGAAAACTGCTCTTTTGCTCCGTTACCTCAGTAAGCTTTGTTCAATTACTAGTTTTGAGTCGCATTTAAAAAAACACATTATGTTCACTTTGTAATTTATGAACCAAAATAAGGTTTTGGTGTTTTGAGAGCCCAGTTGCAGCAAAAAAGCCCTATGCAAGTACCAGTCCATTTAAACTGCTCTTGAAGCTACCACCGTGGCTGTTTTGAATACTTTAATGTGTATTTATGTGTCTTTATTAATCCAGCCATGGAAAATAGGGTTGGTATGGCCCATGACTACTCAATAAGGGGCTCTTAAACGACGGGACCAACGCACACTTACCTGTTTGATGCCTTTTAATATATTTGTGAGTCCCCACTAAGTAAGCATATTTATCTTCTATATAAAAATCTGGTGTATCAGAATCAGAATCAGAATCAGAATACTTTATTGATCCCTGGGGGAAATTATTTTTTGTTACAGTGCTCCATTTTAAACCAACATTAAGACAAGACAGACAATACGCTAACTAAGAATAGTACAATATATACATATATATACATACATACATACATAAGTCACTTATAAATAAATATTTGGAAAAGAAACATGTGTAGTTGTAGCAGCAAACAGTGTGTTAAGTGGATGCATTGTACAGGGAGATGGCCACAGGCAGGAATGATTATATAGTATATAATATGATGTGATTCCATTACAGCATGTTCTCTGTGTTTAACCTAATGATTACTCTGCGTAAAAGATCAGGGCACCACCCCTGACTGCCTGAAGTAGAATTTCCACAAAAAGTTAGAAAATAGATTTTTTTCAGTATTTCAATAGAAACAACAAATTGAAAATTAGTTCAGAAATTCCCAAAGTTATTGGGATACTATTATTAATCGATGATTGCTCTTCCAACTTCTCTATCTTGACTTGTAGGTGGCGCAAATTAGTTAATCAGAGAATTACTACATGCTCAAATGTATCCTATGCAACCAGCAGAAAGGTTCATTATGCCATCACTACACTAGTGTGGATAAAAAGGGGGTGGGGTGGCTGTAGCTCAGGAGGTAGAGCAGGTGATCTACTGATTGGAACGTTAGTGGTTCAAGCCCTGGCTCCACCAGTTTGCATGGCAAGTATCCTTGGGCAAGATACAAACCCCAAGTTGCTCTCTGATGCGTCCATTGAAGCATGAATTAGGAAGCTATAAAAAAAAAATTAGAAGAAAAGTGATCAGTTGAATGTTGTATAGAGCGCTTTGAGTACCCTAGGGAGAGTCAAAAAGCAAAAAGCCACATCTAGTATAGATGGGAATGCGTACTTTCTATAGGCGGTGCAGACTGTGTGTGAACTGAAAACAAAAATCTGCAAAAGAGACAAGGTTTTACTTCCCAGTGAGAAACATGAAATACTAAGAATCCTAAATACTGTCCTATAAAAACCTTTTGTGTAGCTTTTCCTCGCTCGCCACCAAATGAATCACAATTGCTGTGATCGGTACAACTGATGTGACCAGTGGCATCTTTCTTACATGTTAATAAAGCCATGCTGAACGGTGCACTATTCTCAGCTGGAGCTCTGTAGCCTGTGGCTGCTCACTAAATCTCAATGACTTCATTAAATCATTACCATGAGTCACGGCATGCAGTGCCAACAGCAATTAAAACACAACAGAAAAGAACAGAGTCCTTGGGCCACTGTTTTGCTCTTGAGACTGCTACGCTTTACTAGATTTGGGAGAATGATTGACATACCAATAGGTCCCTAGGTGGATTAAAGAGCCTTAATCAATATTCAAATTTGTCTCACTCACACCCTTTGCCTGGAGCCAATTGTGCAAACCATGTCAAGTGCTGTCTGCTTTTGTGCTTCAGGCTGATTTTGAAGCAGGACACATTTTCTGTCACATCCAGGAATGTGATGAGCCTCTGAAATTTTAATGGCGCAAATGGTGAAAAATGATTGATAAATGGTCAGAAATGATCAAAAGCCAAGCAACGGGGCTCTGAAGGTCTCCACTCATACAGAGAAGGCTCATTAATACGCATACAAATCTTTTTTTGATATTTCATTCCTCATTCAACCAGGAGGCCAAAGGAGATGGAAAAAGCACAACTTTCAATGAATGTGTCAAAGCTTTAATTCTAGTCTCTCCTCTTTTCTTCTGCAGAAACACATTTCTATTCATGAAGTAAACCCGTCATAGCCATGATACCGCATCCTTATGTTTCTTTTATAAAACTCCAGCAAAATGGTAATTGAATTGCAACAGTAGGCTTCCGTCCCTTATGCAGTCTTAAAGAAGCCTTTATCTTAGCAAATGACTGACAGTTGATTATGAAAAACCCAGCTTTTTCTTTTTTTCCTCTTGTGTAAAGACGATCCACCCACACCTTCTGCTTTTGTGTGCACCATTGTTATGGCTCCATTGTTAATGAGTTTAGAATTAACTGTCTGTATTGACTGGAGACCGGAGACCCTGCTGAGGCTGATTGTGCTGTTGAATGGGGAACTGGAGAAGTATGGACAGGGTGCACAGTGTGTGCAGGTGTCTGCTCGCTGTCTAGAAATTCAAGCGCTGCTATAAGTGGGAAGGGTTTTTCACAGTGGTCGCACTTCAGTACAGGTGACTGCTGTGGAGCCTGACATCAGGCTTTGAATTTTATTGTAATTTTTTTTATTTTGATGTAAAGAAAGCATCAACTGCTAAAGCTGGAGCACCAGTTAAAAGAGGGCATTAAATACTACCTAAACTAATCCATTGCACTCAGTTCTACTTGTATACTCAGAGACATTTGGCATTAGCCATTGTAAGCGTAGATATATTTGTATACCAGTTCTTACTGCTTTTTTCCAGCAATGGAAGAACAGAGTGATTAGACACAGCGTCTGAATGTTTTCACTCATAAGACAACTTTTATCGAATCATATATAAATATGTATGTATTCATTATGACTTGAAACAAGCCCACAATTTCTATGCAGAAGGAAATTGTATTGTAACCAGAAGAGTTCTCTCATGCTGATCATTAGAAAGAAGGTATTTCCACACTGAGTTCACTTCTCAAACCCAGACTTGGTTTTAACACGTCTGTATTGTTTGACAGCTATTTTGGAAACATTATATTCTTGACTTGCATATGTGCACATGTGCAGTTATGTAGACCAGTTATTTTTTCACCCACGTTCAACCAATTTCTGAATGTAACATTTCTGAACACCTTGCTGGAATTTCTTACCTTAACTTATTACTATTTAGTGGCCAAAGATCCCTGAGAGATCACTGTAATCACTTTTTTCTTAATAACATAAGAAATCACACACTAATTATTATTAAACGTAAACTCAAATGAATTTTAGGATTAAGCAATGAAGTAATGACATTAATGAGCAGTAGAATCATGATGTGGAAGAAAGCCCAGAAGCTAAAAAACTTCTTTATTCATCCACTTTTAGTGGATGTGGTTTTTCACGATTTTAAGATTTGACATTGTTGTATTGTAGGGTCTTTACCTACAATATGAATGCCTTGAGGTGATTGTTGTTGGCATTTGGCCTGATAAAAACGGAATTGAATTTAAATTGTGTATTTAGATAGGAGTGTACTGGAGGTGTGCATGCAAGTAGGCCATTTAGTTTAAGCCAGCCAAGACTACGGCAACTTTAATGAGTTTTGGTCTTGAGGATATCTGAAGTCAGAGTGCTGCTTATATGCTTAGTTTCCCTGCTGATTGTCAGTTCATTAAATACCTTCAATGCCATTCTTTAAAAAATATCTATCTATCAATGTTAAACACAGAAGATGTCTCATGTGGATCAAGTAGGTGAAGAATTTATAGAAAGACAATGCTGGGAAACACAGTACTATTTAAACCATCCGTCACAGGTCAAGCAATTTTAGTTATATAGCAGTGCTAAAAAGTATACTGTAGTAATCTGGCTGGATGCCTCCTGTGCTTCTGCTACTTCTCTTTCCCTCTGTCCTACAGCATAGTTCTCCAAAATGAGCTTGTGGACAGGAGATGAGATATGATCCTTGGAATTAAAACAGCATTTTCTACTTTGATCATCCAGCACTGTGTGAAGCACTGAAATAAGACTCTTCTTTATCGAATCTCTACTCTCACTCTCCCTCTCTTAATCTTTCCCTTGCTTGCTCACCCCACTCTTTCTGAGCTTGGGGGATAGCTGTATGAGATGAAGAGTTAATGAAGATTTTTTTTCTTCCCCTGCATGAAGACGGGTAAACTCTTGACAACTTTGTACTCTGCTTTTGTTAATCATGTCACGATCAGCTTTCATGCTTTACAATCCCAACCCCTGAACCAGTTAAGCATGAATATTTAACATTGTTATTTTCAAGTCTCTATGAATACGGCTTAAATAACTGCATGAGCTGCTGCTACACAAATGAATCGGGACTGTAGTTGGCCGAATGGCTTCAGCCTTCTCCGTGTAACAATCTCAGTAATCTCCCTGTTTATTTCTTTTCATTACACACCATCTTATTTTATACCACTTACACGCCCTTGTCCTTACACAAACACTCATATGTGGCCATGTCTTCATAAACTGCTACTGAGATGCAACATTGTCAAATAGCCATTTAAGATGCTATCATCTGATATGGAGGCTGACGTGGGATGATGCTAAGTGTAGTTATGTAAGCAGCTTTCTCAGGGACTGATAGCAATCCAGCAGGGGAGCGGCGGTGTGTGTGTGTGTGGATGTATATTGGGTGTGGGTCTGGGGGTGTGAAACAAATCACACATTCAGTACGCTACATAATATTACACCCAGTGTTTTGCCACAGGTACAGAGATTCACTCCTTCAGGGAATTTGATTTGTTAACATGCTAATGTGCTGAGATTAGCGAAGCAACAAACTGAGCGCGCATCACTCAGTGAGGTGCTGATTGAAAGAAATCAACAACAGGGGAAGTGGGGAAGAAACAAAATGCACATTTTTGAAATTAAACCATTTTATTTACAGACCAAAGATAGACACACTTGATTTTTAACCAAAACAAACACCAAACTGTATATGGACCATGCTGCATTGCAGAGTTTGCAGTCACATGACCGCTAATCATGTGACCCTACAAGAATTTCTATTTACAGGGTATCATATGCCCCAAATTCTAACTGCATTCTTCTGCTGTATTAAGTAATTCATTTTAAAGACAAGTCCTATGACTGAACTATGGAAATATGTAGCTTGCTTTAAATGATCTTGAAGTGATTGGAGGCTCCTTCCATCTCAGTAAACCAGTGAGGCATCCCAACAGCTGCTCTGCATGTTACGCTGAAGGTTTCGAGTTAGCTCATTACAATGATCCATTTGTTGTGATGAATTAATAATCATTTTGTTTGACTGTGTGTTCAGCTCCCAGGCTGCATCTCCACTATCAGCAAACATGGCTAATGTGATTTTAGGCCAACATATGCTACTTTTTGCGTCAATATGAAATACAAGAGTACGCGAGGAATTTGTAGTCATAAAAAAACATTTAGTTTTATTGCAACATGCATCACAGTATGGCAGCAGCCCCTGAAGTCAGTATTCCCATCATGTTGCTCGTTAATGCTCATTACTATCAGTGATGTTTACAGCATTGATTGCTGGATGGAAACAGATTTGTGAATTATGAACTTCTCAGTAAATATCAGGGGGCCAAGTTTTGCCCATTTTATTGGCTCATACTTTTTCCCTCACCTTGGGTCTGTGTTTATTATGAACACATGCCACGTTTGGGGCTGACATTTGAGCAGGCCGACTCCACATCATTGATTTCAGGTAGTCCTGCTGATATGTCAGGGCCTACAGGGGCATAGGTGGCTGGAAATGCAGCTGCGGCCCTGTAGAACAATCTTGGGCTGAAAATTTGAGCAAACATTGTTCACTTCTGATGGTGGGTGTGCTGGCAAGGAGATTTTCCTAGGAAAGGAGGTCTCCCCTGTGCACCCACTTCTCTCTACAGCTTCCACAGCCAGCATCAATAAATGTATGTATGTGTAACCATCTTATTCCATGTAAGGAGCACATCTAATGTCGTATACTGTTGAGCTTTTATATTTGTAACCCAGCTTTTGATTTATCTAATTTCTTAACGGACTGTTTGAAACCTTTAATTTATCTGGTTTCTCGGTATTTAAGAAAATGCAAAATAACTGACTGCTTTACATGGCAACACTGTGAAATGAGACAGTTGTTTGCTTGTGCAACGCTGAAGGGAAATGCTGAATCTTCCTGTAGCAGTCTTCAACAATATGAGTTTCTGTTGACTAAAACACTGCACACATCATAAAATACACTGCATAATGCTGACTCAGGAGAACAGTAACTAATGCTCAGGTATCAAGGTTTCTTGTCACAATTTGCTTCTAAAAAATGTGCATCAACCCTCAGGCTGGCATGAGAAACCACAAATAGGGCTGGTCTTTTGCAGCTCTTACAGCAGGGTCACAAAGAGATGAATTGCCTGCATTACCTCCAATAAAGAAAAGAAAATATATTCTGTGGCTACTAAAGCTGAAGGTTTATGGAAGCTACACATTTTACTAGGCTTTAAACTGAGCATAGATTTCACTGCAGGTCCCCAACGCTCCCATGCTGCAGGAATACATCCACATCCTCCTCATTATCCCCCTCACCAAGCATAGGGCATCAATCAGGTGCATTGAGCGTGTTCTCTGGGGGAAACACTCTGCAACCATCAATACGTCAGCCTTGCATCACATGTCTTATAGATTTATCAAGTCATTTATTATTTATTGATGTGAATAAAACTCAAGGTCATCTTGTAAGAGTCTTCACCCATACTGCTTGAGAGGGTACAGCAAGGGTTTGATTTCAGTGGTCTTACTGCTCCTGTAAGGTCACAACCTCGTGAGGTCAAAGTAACCATAGCTAATCTGATGAAGAGGTTATCATGAACTACTCATCAATAACACTCTATAGCAGCTCAGCTACTGATATCATAATGAGCACATTCAAATATATATGTCAAAAGATTCAAATGAAAAAGATACATGACTCAGCTTTTCTTTCAATACAACCCGTCTTAATATTTGTTAGTGTATTGCCCTACCTCTCCACCAAATATTTATGACAGATGTTTGCTCTAATTAGTTAGTTTTTTCCTCGTATTTTTGGAAGATATGAGCTCATTATTTTTTCAGCTGCAGGCAATTCCAAGCTGCTGTATGTTGTTTCTATTTCAGCTTAATAAGTCAAAAAAGTTAAAGCACTTTGTTTAGACATAGAATCAGCTCAAAATCAATAAAATGATACAATCAATATATGAATTTACTACTACTATGATAGTAACAAATAATTAATTAACTATTAAAATGACACACTAAACCGCTGTCTGTACGTCTGTTTATTCGTAGCTGAGCAAACACACAGTTTTTCGGTCCACCGCCTGCAGCTGCATGCAGTTCTTCACTTTGAAAATTGAAATAAAAAAGGAAAGCTTTGGCATACATTATGCTTTTTTTTCTTTCACTCCCACCATTAAATTGAATATAACATATTTAATGGTGTAGCCAGATCGCATTTTGGCAGCCGCTGGTAACCATGAGCTTTGTTGCTCTCACTATGTTGTTACAGGAGCTTGTTTTTGGAGCAATAGTGTGTCCACAGTTAAAATACCTATTACTAGCTTAGTTCTAAATCATATTTTATGTAGTTTTACTATATAAAGCGTCAGATAAAATGATCTGATTTCTCTGCTATGGGTGGTTCTTTACAATATAAAAGGGAGACAGGAAAGACCCAGTAAGCTATACACTACAGTGAGCACACTAGTGTGTCCATGTGTCTTCACTCTGTTGGGTATGTGTACTTTAGCATGTCATTACTGAGGTGTAGTGTTTGCAGATTTCTCTCACAGGGGATTTCACATAAACCACTTAATGTATATGTATAACTACACTTAAATCTGCAATTCATGCTCATCAGTATATCCGCAGTAAAATAACACCCCCACCTTTTGTCATGAATGTATTATAGAGTCGTTGGGTTTAAGGTCAGAACTGGCATGCACACCATGTAGACACAGAGCTGGGGAAAATATCCTTGTAGCTGCGTGTTGTTGTGTGGGAGGCAACCACGATGAGAAGCTGATGTTAAATCGATGATGATGGATCAAAGTGCTGCATGGCTGGAGCCCTGCGGTGTTAGGGTGTGCGGAACAACAGTGACTTTTGCATCTCTTCCTTTCTACTCATTAGCCTCTTTGTCTCCCCTTTTACCCCAATTCTCTCTTCATCTTGAAACCCTCTCTGTCTCTCCCCTACATTAAGAGGAATGCAATGTGTGTCTGAATTTTGGAGTGGGGAGAGAGGTGACTTGATGCTTTGTGTCATGGTGTCGGGTAGAATCAGACACTAGCAGATGGGAAGAAAAATATTAACCTTTAATAAACAATCAGTATCGGTGCACAAAAAATGACCTCACTTTTGGTAACATTTTGCCTGTAACCACTATAAAAGACATGTTTGTCATGAGTGAAGCTACTACGCTTCAGTGAGGCTGAATTTTGGCATGTAGAATAACAGCAAAATGGTTGTTTTCACCTCTGAACAAGACTATTGTAAATTTAACCACATGCAAAAACAATAACTGCCAGTTATTCAGTGTGATCATGTTCTATAACCATCCAAGTGGCAGAATCTAATCACTTGGTTCTGTTTTCTAGGAGAAAAACATTGGCCGGTCCGCTCCCAGAGTCACCATGGTAGGGATGGCTATTCTTTGTTAAAGGTTAAAGCTGCCTCTAGCCACTTATTTTACATTTGCTTTATGAACCTGTTAAAGATTTATACAGATAATATAAGATAATATCAACTTCCTGCGTGTTTGGAGGCAGCTTATACCTGCAGTGTTAATTGTAGTGAAGTGCCTTCCCATTGATCTCTATTTGTATACTCAGTATATAACCTCCTACTTGACATTTAGCTTTTCTGTCTATGTGACAAGTGCACATGTGTAGTCTGGTTCATTTGTGTGCTATTTTTAGGGGTGAAACGGTACACAAAAATAATTAGTATGGTTAAAAGTCTATGCAATGTTAAAACAAGTTGAAGTTGTGCATAATAAAGACAAACATGCTATGTCACCCTTCTGCAAAGAATATTTTTCCAAGCCTGAAGCAGCAGAAAAAACAGATTTATGAGGAAATAGCCAACCTGGTTTTGTCCAAAGCTATAATACGAAACAACCAAATAACTGGCACTTTTGAATCAGCTGTGATCACTGGTGGTTTTTCCTTAAAGCATGCCTCCAGTCATGTCTGTAAGGTTGCCTCCAACACATTTTGGTTGTCATGCAGCCGCTAACTGGACTCTAAAATCCTAAAATAGTTAATTGCACATTAGAATTGTCAAGTCATGGTTAAAAGAAAAATATACCTCTTTTTTTCAATTCCAAGGTTTTACATATCAGGACATCACAAAAAATGAGAGATGAACAAAAAAATATATCAAGTCATTATTTAAGAAATATAAAAGCAAAATGTAGAAGCACTGAGGGAAAAACTAAGTGCGCCCAATGATTCAGTAGCTTGTAGAATCATTTTTATTAGGAATAACTTAAATTAATCATTTCCTTTAAGGCTTTGTCAGTCTCTTCATTGAGGTTTGCAGAGATTTGTTTATACACAGCTCTCATGTCAAGGTCATGCCACAGCATTTCAAATAAGCTGAGATCTGGACTGACTGGGCCATTGCAGTGCCTTGATTATTATTTTTTTCCCATTTTTTAAATAGATTTGCCAGTATGCTTGGGATCATTGTCCTGTTTCATTACCTTATGTTACCTGTGAGACATTTAACTCCAGAATAAGTTGGTACACAGTACTGAGTCTGTATCCCAAGATCCGCCACCGTGTTAGATAGTTGGTATGTCATGCAATGATGTTTCTTTTAAAGAGAAGTGGCTAATTACTGGCAACCTTTCCAAAACATGTCATACTTGTTCAGTTTTTTTCTAATTGTATTGTCCTGAACTTTAACGTGCTTACTGAAGTTTATAGATCCAGGATGTAAGTTTTTGTAATTCCTCTGCAAACTGGTCAATTTTATTTTGGGATGCATTTTCCCTGGATGTCCATTTCATCATCACTCCATTACAGAACTTTGAATTCGTGGACAGATTGTTTGGAAACAAGCTAATAAACCTAATCAGATTAATGAGTAGGACCAGATAATGTTTTAGGTTGTCCTGATATGTAAAACCTGAGAACTGAAAAGGGGCGGTGTGGTTTTTTTTTTACCCTAGCTCTACCTTTCTTCATCCAAGCTTTAGTTCCACGTATTTGGTAGACTCAGTGAATGTGGTGCACTAGTCTGTGTCCAGTTTTTGTCATTTTGAATGATAGCCGGGTGGTGCCTCTTATACATCCAGGGGCTAATACATACATTAGTATGTTGTTGGACAAAAGTGGCGATCTGTTAAAGCTCTGCAGATGGGACCATCTAACTTGAGATAACAAGTTTCCTTTGCATTAAAATATAGACTTAATTAGTCTTACGCTAATTTAAAGGCAAACTGAACCCAATGCCCTGTAACAGGCTATATGTATGTACCGTAACACCCCTATCTAGTTCTGTTTAGGTCACTGGTGTGGTAATGTGGGCTTGCCTATAAGAAAACACTGTTAAGAGGAGATTTGCACTAAAAAAGTTTCAGCCTACTTATTTAAAAATATATATTTTTAAAAGCTAACCAAACTAGGACAGACTTTTTGTAAACAAGAATATTCTGTACCTCCTGATGTTTGTTGAAGCTGGCCCACATTATATGACTTTTTTTTTTTTAAATTGTGCTGTGCATTAAAATCCAACTGGTCTTGTTTCACGCTTGTGTTCTAATTCCTGCCCTTTGGACTGTATGTTTTGAAATGTTTCACTTTCTATGTGTTGTCCTCTTTACTGAATTGAATGTCCTAACCTCTATGGTGTACGTGCTCTTCGATTCTGTCCGTCTCAGTGGAGAGGAGGGCTGGTCTATGAAGGCATGGATAAAGGCAGTTTTGATGATGTTACTTTTTTAATTTTAAGAAGACATCAGATAAATCTGTCCTTATTCTTGCTTACGATATACGGACCCTCCTCTTCCTCCTCTACCTCTTCTTCGCCCTCCGCCTCCTCCCAAAGGAAGTCTGCTTTTCAACAGCCTGCAAAAGGAGTCGGTTGGTATGTCGATCAACTGTGAAGCAGAAGAAACTGATTCTTTTCTGCTGAGGTATTATTCCTACAGTGCGCCAAGCGATGAAAACGGCATATTGTTACACTGTTTGATTTTCAAGAAAGATTATCTTTAAACCCAGGGAGCCACTGTGGCTTTGTGGCGAGAGAACCGAGTGTAACCACGCAAGCTTTGTAGGAACATCATGACACACCACTTCAATAAAACGGATGCCTTATTGCCTTTTAACACTTGGGGTCACAGTCCACAGTGGGTTCAGTGTCTATCACATTTCAAAATGAACTGGGTATGAAGTCCATCTCAACCTCTTGCCCTTCCCCTTCCCTGCTGAGACTATCATGGCACATTTGTCAAGCAGCAGAGGCAGTGAATTGTCAAGTAACTGCTTGGCCTTTGGTGTCTTGGGGGTGATTGTGAGTTATGAGATAAAGAGCGATACTTACTGGCGCTGTGGATAGACACAGTCTGTGTTGTATTTGGATTTTACTGCACTTGGAAGAACATAGTAGCAACCCTCTTTGTTAATGTATTTATCTATGAATGCATAATAAAATCTGAGTATTTCTGTGCAGCTATTTGCTTCCAACAATTCAAAACACTCATTAACAGACATGAGGTAGAGATCAGTCCGCAACCTTGGCCATGTAGCAATACACTGTGTCTGTAATACTAAAAGTATACAGACAGGAAACCGCTCCAGTTACTGTAATTTTTAAAATTTTCATTAATGTATGTAATCGAACTCGCTGCTGTGAAAAATCAATAAATAATTTAAAATACGATCCAAACCTTTCATCTGATTTTTAAAGCCAGTGACAAGTACAGCATACGGATGAGAAAAAGATAGTGTGTTACTACATGGTTTTGTTTAGAACTTGTTTTGTGAAACTGACCTGTAATTCAATCGTTTTTACTAGCTGTGTAGAGCTGCACTTTATTTTAGTCATTACCTGCTTCTCCCTCTGTTCTCCTTTCACTAATGTGTGGCAAATCCTTTCTTTGGTATTTCAGGCCATTGAAAAAAAACAAAACAGATTTTAGAGATTCCGGGAATCCAGTTTCCCACTTAAATGTAAAAATCATTTGTCTCACACCCTAAGAAGGATATATAATTGGTGTCCTGTGTTGTTTATGACTGACTAATATAGGCTGTATGGCTACTGCTTTCCTACTTGTGGAATAAGATTCTTTCATAGTCTAAAGTCATCAGAAAGTAGCTATATGTACAAAGTAAAGTTAACAATATATTCCACACCTGCTAGCTGGTGAACACAGTGGCATAGTGAACAGTCAAATAAAGAGTGAGCCATTCAGAGGTGGATTTACTGGTGTTTGTCAAATCATTGTTCTGCTGCATAACCCAAGTGCGCTCAGCCGACTTTCTCCTTCAGAATTTTCCGGTAGAAAGCAGAATTCATGGTTCCCTAAATTACAGCAAGTTGTCGAGGTCCTGAAGCAATGAAGCACCAACAGACCCTCACAATACCACCACAATGTTTGACTATTGGCATGATGTTCTTCTTATGAAATGCTGTTGAATTACATGATGGTACAATTAGAAAATACTTATCCACACAGGGCCGGGTGGGTCTGGATGGTTGTTTCCTTTGATAAATGAAATCATCATTTAAAAACTGTATTTTGTATTAACTCAGGTTTTCATAGTCTAAGATTAAAATTCATATAAAGATCTAACATAGTGAAGTTTGACTGAGAAATTACAGAACTGTGTGTGAATATGTTTGTCATATCTTTGCAAGGCTATAGCATATCAAATATATCTATGATATGAATTCTAGAGTTTAGTCTCAAGTGGCTGAAAAAGACAGCAACAAGGTTTCAGAAAACCTTGGTTGTGTGAGAGCTGTTGGATTTGTTAATGGCAAACTTCGGTGCTGAATTATCAACCCGTATGCCGTTAGCTCATTATTTTCAGTCTTGTTTCCATTGCCTTTGCATATACTGTTCATCATCGCCGCTCTTTCTGCCAGTACATAACACCACGCTGTTGTCAGGCACGAGAATTAAAACAGCTACATTTAGGATGGTCATAATTTTCTCCAAAGGAAATCCCGTCATATTAATTAACATGATGTCAATGTGATGTTATAGTTGAGTATTTATTACAGAGTTTTATTTGCAAACAAGTTCCCTGCGCTTTCTTTAATTTGAAATGTGTTTTGCTGATACTGCAAAGTAATGCTGTACAAAGTCTTTTTCCTATCTGCTGAAATTTCTGTTCTCATTGTTTTTGTTATGGCCTTAAAGTCAAATATTTAGTCTAAGCCTTTTGTCGCTTAAAATTGTGTTTGACAGATAAGAGCCACTCAGTTAAGAATGAGCACTGAGGGCTAAAATTAGATGGGGTAAAAGTGCTATAAATATAACTTATAAGCATTATCACTAGGATTGCAATTGGGTCAGAGTTAAGCCTCCTGCTCTTCCAGTGAAATCAGAGAGGAGGTGGGGCCTGAAGCTTTGTCCCTTACTTACTGAGTGAAGTAGGGCTATTATGGCAGTTAACATTTAGCGATTAAATGTGAACAGTCTTTGTCAGTTGGTAAATGTCAAGCCCATGGCGGCTTTCCTTTCGTCTACCTTTGCTGCGAGAGGAAGGGAAGGGACATGTTGGTGCCACTGGGCTGTCAGCTGAGCCAATGGGACATATACTGCATATCTGTCACACTCATTCTGCACAGATTCTGGTGCATAGATACACGCATGCACAGTGTAACCCCACTGTCACCACCTCCATCTCCTCTGGGCCTTTTATAATGCTGGTAGCTGCTCTAGCTAAGGCTAATGGGATGGCAGGGCTGCTGGTTTTAAAGAGGGGTGTCGTGAGGAGAGTGGAGCAGAAAGCTGAAGATGGCTTTCTAATAGAACTAGGGTGGGTGCTTTGGAGTCAGAGGGAAGAGGTGGAGGGATGCCTTGTGGTCACTGGGCCATTTACTTTTCATCCCAGCACCCCAGCACGTCCTCCTTTTTCATACTTTCTCCTTCTCTTATCTACTTTGTGTCTCACTTTATCCTTTGCTCACTGTATTTCTGTCTCACTGTGCTTGCTTTCCTCCCTCCTCCTCCTTGTTGTTCAGAAATACTAGGCCTTTGGGGTTCCATTAAGTTGTGCATGAGCAGCTTTAACACCAGTGTCTTGAAGTCTGTCTTTGACCACCAGGATTTCTATGATAATCAGCTCATGCTTTGTTTTTTCCAAAGACACCAAACTAGCAAATACACTTAAAAATCATACAAACAATCTAAAGGGATATGTTTTGTTTTGTAAGAAGAACACAACAAAAAAAGTAAATATCTTCTCTGTGTTATACAAGCTAAAGTTGTCTTTTGATGGTACACGTTTGTATAAGCCAGCTTTCTGTAAGGTATTGCACCACCAAAAAGCTGCAGATGAGTTCTCAGTTTCTCAAACCTGCAGCATTAAAACTACGAACAGGTGAATTAAACAGCAGTGATTATCTCATTCAGTGTTGGAAAGGTTACTTTTAAAATGTATTCCACTACAGATTACAGAATACATGCCCCAAAATGTCGTTTGTAATGTATTCTGTTAATTTACTTAATGTGAGTAACATATTCTGAATACTTTGGATTACCTAATATATTGTCATGCTTATTATGTTACTCCCCAACACTGATCTTATTACAATTCAACATTCTGCTAGGATCAAAGTATTTTTGTACATTGTGTACTACTTTCCCAAGGACTACACATCTAAACATTACTGCCAACCAACCACAAAGCAAAATTACTTTAGAAATTACCTGAAAAAAGTTCACCATGCCTTAAAAGTTCCAGCGCTACATTCCATCTAAGGATTTGCTGTTTGCCCCAGAACAAACCTATTCCACTGAGTCCCCACCCTAACTAAGAGGACCGAAGAGTCCCACCTGTCCAGGACTTGGTGGATAGGAGATGTTTTGATGCAGTGAGGGGAACCTGTGCAATCTTAGACAGGTGTTAATGTTGTGGCTGATTGATGCACGTTCACCAGTGGAGTGATAGCAAGCATTTTTTTTTTTTTTGGAAAATACAGTCTCTTCCCTCATTTGGTTAATGGTAGTGAAGAGCATCTGATGTGTTACTATGAAATCTCCCATTCCTCAGCAGATTTTAAATAATGCATTCTTGTAAGGGCAACAGCTCAAGTTTCATGCTAATGAGACAGGCAGTATGCACAGCCCTTACTGGCAGGCTAGAATACTGGATGAGCAAAATGATTCCTCAATTCAGAACTCCATTAGAGTTAAGGTTTGGAAAACTTTGGAATCGTGGCATCATAAGCTATGGTTAAAGTCTTGTAGGATTAATGAATATTTCACTGGGTATTAACTGTAATTTATCTGGATTTGATTTCTGAACATACATATGGTGAGAAATGGATCCAAATGTTGGACAAAATCTCAGGATGACAAAAAAATCTATTTGCCAAACTAAAAAAAAAAGAGGATAAATCAAAACATGCTGTACAAATCTAGCTGAGGAGAAAACTAATCCAATTGAGGCGACTTTTGTTGTGATTTGGCGCTATATAAATAAAATTGAATTGAATTGAATAGATGCGAGGAAATCGAAAAAATGATGTAAGATAGGAAAACTGGTAGACACATGAGGGTGAACGGATAATGTGAAAAATAGGAAGAGAGGGTTAGAAATACACAGGGACACAGCTGGAGCAGAGGGTGGGTGAGAATCTTCAAAAACAGGCTAAATGGGTATGTTTGGGTATGTTCGTCATAGCAAATTACATGGCAAGCTAACACAACTTTTGATTAGCTGTTAGCATAGCATAGCATCTATGTTAGCATAGAAAAAAAATCACCTTGAACAGTAAGCTACTCAAGCATTATTTGATTTCATTAGCCTGCAGCAGCGCTCAACCATTTCAATAAACACAGTGTGATTATATGAGAACTGTAAGCGACTTGAAAAGCTTAGCGTTTCTCAACTCTTGAGCACAAACAATGCGACATCTCATTTAAACTGGACGCGGGGCATGCCTGAAGCATCAAATATGTTTGTGTTCACACCATTTATTAACATTTGTTTTTCCTTACCCAGATATGGGGTTGGGGTTAACTACAGCTTTGACTGGAAATGAAATCCAGCCTCTTTCATGAAATTTGGAGCTTCCGCTATTCAGCTACTGTACGTCTTCAGCCTCACTTTCACCCTAGCTACACGAAGGGCACACTGTATTTGTGCTGAACGTATTTTATTAATTATTAAATGTGAAACTGTCCTTTCTAAAGTGAATCCCCAGGGAATACTGATCTGGAATAGAAAAGTCAACCTTTGCTAATTTATTCATATATCACTGTCACTCTGTTATGTTTGTGTACAGTACATGATGCTTGTATGTGGCTCAAAATGATTTTCTATGTGCATGGTGCTAACATTAGGCAGCTGGTGTCTAGAGCTTGGTGACCTTGGTCATATGTTTGTTATTTTTCTCCCCTTTCAGTCTCTCATCACTCACCACTCTCTTCTCTGTCATTTGCTTCACTAGAGATTGTGGCCAAATACACATATCCCTATTCACTGGATATTCAGTGGCTGGCTTTTCAGTAGTTGGACAGAACGCAAATCCTTAGAAATGAATGTTCTGATAGTTTCTATGATACCTCAGAGAATGTGACTACAAATGCTTATTTAACCTTGCCAAGGGGTTCAAGGTATTTTCTGAGTTTCTCAGCATGCCTTCTCTTACCTCCCTTATGTGTTGTATGTGGATGCAATGCTTGGAAGTGTGATGTGAAACAAAATGCCACGCCAAATGTCAGAATACTGAGTCACTTGCACGCCATCTGGATGCTATTATGCAAACTTGCCAAGGAGGTATTCTCCAGAGATCACTTACCGTGTCAGTAAAGGGAAATTTAATGTGAGTAATGTTCTTGCGGACTTGAGGGTGACTGTATCCAAAAAAGGTGTTTAAGATTAGTCTCTGCAGCCCATTGATCACAGCTATGGGTGTATATGCTTAATTTAACCATTAAATCTGACTGACACCATCTGACAAACACACAGCTCCGTCATCAACATACTGACAGCAAATCGGCCATTTAGCAATTTAGATAGGGATCCTGTTTAACCTAACAATCTGGAGAGTACGTCAATCACAGATAATCAACCCACTGTATGATTAGACAGCAGCACTGGCTTTGAATCTATTTTAATATGCCAATTAAAGCAGATGAAGGCAATAAGTAAAGGATGGCGGAACATTCAGGAGATCTCACCCTCCACACTAAGCTTACTTAACCACTGAAAAATAGGTTTCCTGGGGTGCTTTAAAGTAGTACCAAGAGAGTTTTTTTCTTTTTCTTTTTTTGCCATGTCAGCTCCAGGAGCCCAGGAGGATGATGGTGCATTTGGGTGTTCCGAGCTGATAAGCAGACTCATGGCCCTGAGAGTTTGGGGGTGCTAACTGTGCTGGGACTCTGTCTTCAATGTGGTTAATTGGTCCCCTGATTACTTTGGGATCAGTGAACGTTGCTCTCCAGGCTCTTAATGAGCTAGTCTTCTCCTGCTTCTCAGCCCGTCATTCAGCTTTGGCTCTCTCTGTGGACCCCTCAGACCAGACTTTGAATGGAAATCACCAGATTGAGACAAAACTTCACAAAGTTATGCTCTGTTTCTGGGTTCTGTTGCTTTCAAATTTTTACAGTAGAGACACATAATATCCTTCAATGATGAGTTCCCCTATCAGCACGGTCCATTTTTCTTGAAGTTTGTCACTTTTTAAAAACTTGCTGGGTAGCGTGTACTGAAACTACACATTTCATGCGCAACAACACGTGAACTGCATGCAGTTTACATGGTTGGTGATGACCTCTCCACAATTATCCTCAATTAACTACTTTTCAACTGAAAACATGTTTCTTATCTTCAAATCAGATGTTTTTTAATCTTCTAGGATTTTGTGGAAATGGCAGCCTTATTCTGAAAACATGTTGAACTGCAACATATCTTTTACCAGGCTTGGTAAAAGATATCATACTGTCCAAAATAATGACTTAAAAAAGTCTAATCTATGTTGTGGAATTGGCTTAAATACCATTTGGATTTTTAAATATACAATAAATACTTACTGTTAGTGTTGTGTTTATCAGTAAAGAATGAAAATATTATTTCAGTTCTAAAAGTAAAAACATTCAATTTAATTGAATTCAGTTTCATTTTATACAGCATCAAATCACAACAAATGCCTTAAGGTGCTTTATATTGTAAGGTAAAGACCCTACACTAATATAGAGAAAACCCCAACAATCACACAACCCCCTTTTAGCATTTGATGACAGTGGGAAGGAAGAACTCCCTTTTAACAGGAAGAAACCTCCGGCAGAACCAGGTTCATGGGGAGCAGCCATCTGCCGCGACCAGTTGGGGCTGAGGGGGGGGGGGGAGACAGGACAAAAGACACAGGGTGGAAGACAAGCCAGAACATATAAATCAGTCATGAATATGAATTAACTGAAACTATATGATGTTCATGTGTTACTGGAGTAACTAATATTAGAGTGTGTATTCTACACTCTAATTAATTTTTCTCTACTTCCCTTCATACATACTGCAAGAGTTCACCTTACAATATAAAGCGCCTTGAGGTAACTATTGTTGTGATTTGGCGCTATATAAATACATTATAAATAAAATAGAACTGAGCTGAATTGAATTGAATGAAGAAAATAAATTATTGTATGTTCTGCACAGAGGACAGATGTTTACTTGTCACCTGCTGTAGCTCATTACAGAAAAAGTTTGTTTGCAGAGATGAGTCATTCACTTTGTGACTCATTAACATAATACTGCACGTTGGTTTTTGGTTTTTTTCCTGGGGGTGGGGATAGGGCGGGGTTGTTGCTTTCTTTGTTAGATTGAAATGGACCAGTTTTAACCATGTTTGATTTAAATGCATGCACTCTGTGCACGCTATGATAAGGCATCCTGTGTCTACTCTGCAGTATAGGAATTAAGATCAAGTGAAATCATAGCAGTTTTTTCCACGCCAGCACCAACTGATACCTGGGCCATAGTCATTAGCAGTTTTTAATAATTAAAAGAAGTTAATCTGCTATTATGTACCCTGTATGTGTCATTAAAAGGCTGTTTCTCTTAAATTATCACCATTACTGAGGGTTTTCCCAGACACAGGATGTCTTGGCTAGAAGTAGAGCAGGTCGCCTGCTAATCAGAATCCCTGCCTCCCCCCAGTCTGCATGCTAAAGTGTCTAACCCTCAATGTGTCCATGTGTGATTTTGAGGAAGTGCTTGAGGCATAGAATAAAGTGTGTGAATGTGGCTTGCACGCTACTTTGAATGCTCAGGTAGAGTAGTGAAAGGGCTATGTAATTACCAGTTTGTCAACCACATTTTGTTTTACTAGTCACCTTTAATAAGATTAGCATAATCACATGCACATTCATTCATAAGTCGCTCTACTATTCAGTGACATACCAAAAATGTTTATTTCATGAATTGTTTATACTAATAAGCTAAAGTAGATGCAGTGAGCTTTAGCAGAGACAGAAAGTCTTGGTTGTAGTGATCCAGTCATTCCTGGCATCACTACTCAAAACAAGCCTTTGTATCAGTAGTATTGATACTTTATTTTCTCTAGGTATTCATCCAGACACCATAATAGAAGCGTCTCACTGCCTAATTGGCAAATAAATACATCAATTGCATCAATCAACAATAAATCTGATGCAAGTTTCTCAAACACTGATTTTAGGTGAAATAATTCAGTAGTATACTTCATAATAATAATTATTTTGTAAGCTAAACTAGTTCAAGCTCTCTTGGTGTGCCACCTGCAGCGCACAAAATAGTTGCCTTGTTGTTGTCATTTAATGACCTGAACGCACTTCAGTTTGTCTCAGCAAGTCATATCCTCTCACTCTCTTTCACTTTCATGCACAGAGAAGCTTTTGATAAGTGCTTTTTCACAGTAAAATTAGCTTCCCTAGTTTATGTGTTTTGTGGTTTCATTTGTAAGTGGTGACACAGTCACACTACACTTAAGCATGCCCGGACACAGTGCTCAGCAATTAGTCAAAGTAACACACTAGTCAAAGGAATTGGACTTTGGGATTCAAATGAGCCTAGTGTGAGTACACCTGTTTAATCACACCAACAAATGAAGAAATCTCTCTTTTTGGCAGGCGTATTCCTGATCAGGAGGGGTTTCATTTTAGGGGTCTTCTCCTGAATTCTAACATAGATAGGAGAAGACTTTAGAAATGAGGATGACAGTAATCTGAACATCTTCTTTGGTCCACCAGCAATACACCCCACCGCATGGTCATAGACCATAGATAAAAGTGAAGAACACATTGATTTGATGCATTAGTAAAATAAGCAGCATTATTGTGATATAATAGATCATTAATAATGAACGATAGTGCTACCAGGGACAAGTAAAAACAAAAGATCTGTTGTGACAGATACAGATAATATAGTAACTAAAAAGACATAGCTTTTTATACATGGCTTTATATTACTAAGCTGTTCATTTAATATGTTCCAAAGAAGCAGTTTCTGAAGTCTGTGAATTTATCCCCTTGAATAATCTTTTCTGTGAGTCACTGTTAAGCACTGATAAGAAAGAAGAAAAAGCCAGTGGAGGAACACACAGAAGACACATCTCATCTATCTCTATAGCTCGAGCAAATATTGAAACCCATGATGTGAGAGCGTCGGGCCTCACTCTCCTTCTTCACTTCTGTGACAGATGTAAATGGATGTTTCAGCAGTTGGCTCTAATGCATTTTTAAACAGGCACAGCAGCAGACAGCAAATGAACGTGTTGCAATGGCAACACTCTACACTGGGGTCTCCATCTATTGCTGCCTTCCCCTCTCATACAAACACACAAACCCACGCTGCTGAGAATAGCTGTCATTCATCAACTTTCTCAGTACAATGGGCTCAGTAAAGGTCCCATCTTTCAACTAAAGCACTTCCACGGTGCGGTGCCAAGGCGAGCACCATACCACTGCATCACATTCCCTGTCATCCCACAAACACTCCAGCACAGCAGGATGGATAGGTGATTGGGGCCAACTGTTGTTTATCCTCTGAGATGAAATTTAAAAAGGCTCTGCTTACTCAAATGATAACACGTTTGACTGTTACTACTGATTAGAGCTTCCTTGCAGAGACAGAAAAAAAAGGGATAATGGCCAGAGATGAGGACCAGTGCATGTTAAGTTTGCAGAGTCCATTCCAAAGACTACAAGTTCAAAAACACATCCCAAATATATTGTACAAACATTATCCATAAGAAACGTATTAATCATTCTGATGCATACTCATCCTGAAAAATTACTGCCTTTCCATGCACATATGTGGAAAGCCAGAGATAGAGATGGCAGCAGTAAGACCTACAGCACAGAACATCAGTGAAAAAAACAGACTGGAGCCATAAGCTAGTCTGCTGGGATTCTGGCTGAGCTTGAAGTCATGACCTGTCTGGACAAACACTGGGCTTGATTTTTGACCGTGTCAGATAACACACAACTGTATAATATGCATGCTAAAAAATTCAGATTAACAAGAACACGATTTGGGAAGCAACCAGGGCAAAGCTTATGCTAGCCTAATTAGCTAAATTAGCTAAGCAAACAACATGAAACATATTTGTCACCTTGTGTAATTGTGTGCTCTGGTAATGTTTTGCTGACAGTACAGTTCAGAACGCTACTGATGTGGTATCTCTGAAGGTCACTGCACTTCACAGCTCCCATCACCGAGGAATCTAAATCCTTCACTATTTGTTCATAACAGTGTCGCTAGCCGACCTGTAAGCTGATACCATTCAATGTTAGCAAGTTAGCTGGTGGCACAAAAATGTACAATAACTTCACCGTCTTAGATTTAAATATGAAAAACTATGTACCAAAGCAGGGGAACACTATCAGCTCCTTCTTTGTATGAGTCATAACATTTTTTGTGTTTCTTCCATAGTTTTTCTTTCTGAGTTTGGATTTTGTTTTCTTTTCCACAACTGTTTTTTGTTGTTGTTGTTTTATTTTTTGTAAATAAAAGTATGACAATGGTTTCAAGTCAGCTGACAAACACTGCCCCTAAGTTTCTGGGATTTCTTGGTTGGCTTCAGTGTAAAACAAATTGTTTTGGTAAGTGATGACCAATGACCGATTTCACTTAATTTCTCTCATGATAGTCAGACTTCATCACGAACAGGTAAAAATTGCTCAGTGTAAACAGGCTGCAGACCTTGAAATTTGCTCTGAAGGTTTGGCTTTGTTTTGGTTTTTTTGCTAACTACTTTTGTCTGAGGTTAAAAGAAATCTGTTTTAAAAAATATGTTTTATGTGAGTTCAATATAACTTTCATTTCTAATGAGTTGCTTGGTCATTGCTTATGTAAAAATGTTGGTGCAAAACCTCTCTTGGTAGGTTCACTGTGTATTTTTGTGTACTGGTCATATAATTTTAAACCAGAATGTCTTTCTCTGTTCATTTGTAGTTGTACTGGTGGTTTCCTGTGTTCAAATGCACCTGCAGCACTGCAGTTCATGGATCTTTTGTAATGATGAATGCATAAATGCGCGTCTTTATTCTTAAATAATACACTTTACAAAAAATACAGTAATTGCTCTTGACTTTTCCAGGACAGGATGTTGTATGCCATATTTCTGTTTTTTTCCTTTCGTCTGTTTTAGCCTACTTTCCAAAATATGTCTGGTGTAAACATATTTTGCAGGCTAATGTCAAGCTTACAGGGGACTCCATTTAGATTTACTCATCACACAGTCTCTCATGTCTTTTCTTAATTTGAGGAAATTAAAGGGATATTTCACTCAGTGAATAGGTTTACACGCAAGTGTGGAAAGTAACTGCGGCATCGTGTCTTATTTAAACTATAAAAGTCCATTAAAAATGCACAATGTTTTCTACATAGATCTATATTTTGTGAATTATATAAAAAGCATATCTCCAAGTGCCACTAGAAGACAACATTTCCAGCTTCTTCAGTGAATTATCTCTTTAATTATCACCCTCACACTGCTTGAAGTCTGTGTTTTAGAACATACAGAGCACTCCTCGTGAACATTGAACAGATCTTTCATTGCTTTTGTCATTGCAGGTACCCATCAGCCCAACTATAACCATGTGGCTCTAGGTAGCCCCACACGCACACCTAAGAATGGTAAGGAAAACTAGAGGGAAAGGGTCTTATGCAAGTAAATTCCCTGGTCAGTTCAATGTTTCAAATGTTTGGAAGTCTAGAATGCAGCTCTTAACATGTTTAATGGGGTAAATTCATTGAACTGATCTAATTTTCAATTTCTTCATTTTTAATTTTTGAAATGGGGGCACTTTTTTTCTTTGAGAGACAAGAGACAGTAGTTGTCGGCCATCTGTCTCTCTTTCTTTAAAGTGAAAACAACGTAATGCTCTGTCAAGGTCATCCCATCCCACGACAATGTTCTCCACTGTTGTCCTAAAAAACTAAAGTTATCACCATAACTTCACGGTGCCTGAGAGGAGCAGTACCGTGAATCAGCTTTTATTACTCAAGTTAATCAGCTGTTCCTTTGAGGGAGCTGAGGCGGCCCGTGGTCACAGTCTGCCAGTTGAGCAGTCGTGTAAGAGAGGAAAGAGGAAAGATAGCAAAGATAAAAGAAAAAGCGGCATTGAGCTGAATATTCCCTGCCTTGTGCATTTATTACATTGCCCTGATCTCACCGTGTGATTTTTATACTGTTTGTTTCAACCACAAACATTAAAAACCTGCTATCGTTGAGGCACTTTGGAGCCATAGCTAAATTCTGCAGACAGACTCATTCCTTCTTTATGGACACAACTGACCGTGTAGTCCACACACATACATCCACAGACTCACACAGAATCACACGCATAGATAAGAAAACTGCATACTGGGAACAAATGCCTTGGAGATCTATGGAAAACATGAAAAATCCATTTCAACACATCTAACACAGACACTTTGATCACAAGCTGCCAAAAATCCTTCAAGTTTTGGCACACAGTGTATTTTCCAGATAAAAACCCACAGCCACAACCCCCCCAGCGGCCCTTGACTGAAACAACCAGGAGATACTGCTCCATATCAGAGCAGAAAATGCACAATCATACACACAAGTGTACATAGCATGCCTCTGGACTTAAAAGCTGTTTTCATTAGAATAATTTTAAGGGGAGATTTTCTGTACTGGCTGTGCTGAATATGCAGAAGGTCTTTCAGGAATAGGTTCTGTTTCTCTTACCATCAACATGTTTCTGAAATATTTGTTTTTCATTTGGGTTTCGGTAGCTCACCGATCATTGAGACGTGGTAAGTCATGCATACATATGTTTAATTTAGTGTGAATATTCATTCACTGCATTCCAGCACACATTTGTGTACATACCACGACTCTTACCTTTGTTTCCTCCTTTCTCTAACTTAAACCAGTGTATTTTCAGACCTGATTCAAGCAAGAGTTTCTGTTTGATCTTTGCTTTGACAGCACAGTTTGTTGTTGGTCATGTGGGCCAACAGGAATCAGGGACACAAGCTGATGAGTTACAGTAGAAAATTATTTATGTTATATTTATGCAGTATTTTTCGTACTGTCAAAAAAATCCATCAGAAAGACCAAAACCAAATCAACAATTTTGAATGCTGGTTTTTATAAGAATGGCTTTTACTGACAAGCAGCCAGTTTACTGAGAGCCCAGCTTCACTGGGACACTCACATATGTGTGTTACACGTAAGAGGACTGGTACTTTGTGTGTAATTCTGTTCGAAATTATGTAAATGCTTTGTGTGACAGGCTCTTATATCAGTTGTTATCTTCTTCCATTTCATTGATGTATCCAATTAAGCTTATTTTATGTTGCAAAATTATGTTCTGTCTTCCATGAGACGAGTTTCTCGTGGTCACCCGTGGTTCTCATCAATGATGAGCATTTGTCGTTGTGACTCAGGGTATCCTTTAAGTTTAGGGTTCAGAATGTTCTACTTGGACATTTGCATCCCCTGAGTTGATTTTCAGAGCAGTATTAGTGCCACTGTCAGTAAACGTACTGATACCTACTAATTCTGCATCTAAAATTCTGCATCTGTGTGAACATAACACCATACTGTTATTTAATTCTGAAAGACTGCTGCTCTTATCAACTGTCATGTCATTCATGTCATTACTATGACCAAAGGTTATGTTACATAGTCAGCGCCTTTGGGTTTAGGTTTAATTTGCCAGAAAAAAACAACACAACAATCAAAGTTACAGATAGTTATAGCTATAGATTTGACCGATACAACTCATAATTATTGTTTTTCAAAACTATATCACAATAGTTATGAAGTTATGAAGTAAAATCTTCTGCTGATTTTTTTTTAACTATTTAAGTCTTGGAGCCACATCTGTGTGGCTTTACTGTGTTTAAACATAAAGTATGTCTGCTAATGAGATAGCTAACAGCATGCCACAGTCTGAGTTGATTCCCCACTTAGTAATGCAGCTGTGGAAGACAACCCACTCACAAATTTTTCACTTCGATCTCCCCCCCCGCAGCTCCCAGGACCCCCTGCAGTCACTCAGCCATGCTGCCGTCCCTGCTACTTTACTCTCGTTCCTTCTTACAGTCGTGGTCATGAGTTTACATACGCTCATCATAGGCATTAATGTCATGAGCTTTTATTTCTTTAATCAATTTTTTCCCCGGGTGGAACGATTGTGTAGATCAGGTAGTAGAGCAGGTCACCTACTAATTGGAAGGTTGGTGGTTCAGTCCCCATCTGCCCAGTCTGCATGCCAGATAACCCGAAGTCGGTCTCTGATGCGTCCATCAGAGTGTGAATGTTGGATAGAATGGGTGAATGTAGTTGTGTGCAGTGCTATATAAGAACCAGGCCATTTACCATCTACATCTTTAGTGACGTTAGTGTCAATTTAAATGAGCTGTATGTACACTTTTGGGCCTGTATGGATAACTTTGACTCTGTGTGCTTTAGAGACAATCCAAAATAAGTCATTATGGATGTACAGTCATGCACAATCATTTCACCCCTAAAAGGAACAGTTCAAAGAATTTATTTAAAAAAAAAACCAAATTATTGCCGTTCATGTCCATAATGAATGCACGTAAGCTTGTGACCACAACTGAGCATTTCAGTCTCTTGTTTCTTTTTGATTCTCTTATCCCCATCTCTTGTTCTCTTTCTCTTCCATCTCTCCATCCTGCAGCAGTTACTAAAAACACTATTCTTATCTGTCGTTTGGAGGCTAGTGTGGAGTCACACCCATGCCCGCTGCTCTGCACTGCGTGACAGACTCGGAGCTTGCAGGGGAAAGCTAGATAGAGCAGGAGTGGGAAAGAAAATGAGAGAGAAGGGAATACTGAATGGACAAGAAAGAATTAAGGAGCAAAGGAAAGTGGGTGGCAGCATGGTAAGACAGATAAGATTGACAGAGTGAGGGAAGTGGAATGGGACAGACTGCGGATGTTTGTGTGTGTACATGTGTGAAAAAGAGAGATAAAGAGAAGGAGTAGAGTGAGAAGAAAAGAAGGCTTGGGTCCAGTCCCCCACCCCCACCTTCCTCGTCTTCCTGGCATCATCTCACATCACACCAACAATAGGCAGCCAGGCATTGCTCCCGTCCCTGTCCCAGTTCACATCACAGCACTGTCACAAGCAGGGTCACTCTCCAGCACACATCTGTTGTTTGGTGTGTTGTCTATTTTTTCCTTGCCTTTCCTTGTTTGGACCACTGTTTCCTCCCGTCAAACCACCGCATCGCCTGTCAAGTCAGTCCCACACCAAACACTCACTGAGTGGCTGATGTGTCCGCCTATACTCCCCCATCACTGGCACCAACAAGTTGGAGTTTTAAAATATGCAACAGTTTCTTAAAGGCAGATATTCAACTTTTTTCCTCAGCAAACTATTGCTGAACTTTAAAGGACAGAGGGATGATTAAGACAATAAGACTTAGAACTTTAGAGCTATGGTACAAACCATAGAAAGCCTACAACCAAAGTGATAGAAGTATTTCAACTAAGTTACAACATTAAAATCATGTCAGTTCAGTTCCATCATTTGTAATAACAGCACCTGTCAAAAGGTAGTAGGCTTTATTAGGCAGAAAGTATCTTCTAGCAGGATAATATGTGGTTCCAGAATACAACAATTTTGGAGTGATAGTTTAAGGAATGTAACAAAGAGATCAAGGTGTCCTTCAGCCTCCAGATTCCCATCTGATTTAACTGAGCATGTGTGGGATGTGCTGGAAAAACAAGTCTAATTGATTTGACGCTCCACCTTGCAACTTGTATGACTAAAAGAATCTGGTCCTAATATCTTGGTGCTTAATACCAAAGGACCTAGGGTGTCGTGTCTAGAAGGGTTAGAGTAGCTTTGGCATAGGGGAACCTACACAACCCGTTTGGCTTTAATGTTAAGGGTTATCAAATAAGAAATGTTTTATAGCCATGACTATCTTTAATAGTCTAGTTTACTGAAATATCAACAGGATACGTAACTCTCTCACTCCACTTTAGTACGAGTGGACTGGGTTTTCTATTTCAGCAACATAAAGTGTGATTGTTCTCAAAATCTATCTCAGTCATTCTCCAACCCTTTCACATGTACCTTCCTTCAGAAGTTTCTTTCTTTAACCCTCTGAGGTTAGTCACCATAAGGGATAACTCTAACTCTGCCCTACCCTTATAGTTTGGAGAAAGGCACAATAGACTATTAGGAAAGAAAGTTCATGTCACTTAGAATGATTATTTTCTTTGCTCCCTGATTGCTAAGACACAGGAGAACAACTTAATCAAAACAAAAACTACATATTCTGATTGTCTAGAGTTAGAGTTAGTAAAGACTCACACCTCAGAGATACAAAGTATGAAATGTAAGCTGCTGACTCTATCTGGTTTATAAAACCAGCTATTCAAAACATATTTTATATGTACTCATGTGTGAGTTCATGTGTATTTGTACAAATATAGATTTTTTTCTTAGGTCACTACAACCCCCAAACTCCCAGAAGAGGAGCAGGGCTTCCATATACTCAGTGGCTCCCTTGGTTGGAATTATTATTTTATACTGACGAGATTAATTTGGAGATTATTTCAAAGGACCTCTGCCTCCAGCAAATATTTGTA
Source organism: Mchenga conophoros (assembly GCF_057382185.1). Taxonomy (NCBI): domain Eukaryota; kingdom Metazoa; phylum Chordata; class Actinopteri; order Cichliformes; family Cichlidae; genus Mchenga; species Mchenga conophoros. The sequence continues at coordinate 4,835,665 of NC_140533.1, forward strand.
CAGCTGAAACTCCAGCCTGTCTGCCAGCTCACTCTTTTTTCTTCACAGCAGGTGGTCTTTCTGTGATTGTTCCCTGGGGTCTCCTTTTTGGGGGGGGTGGCGTAGGAGACGTCAGCCTGCCCATTTCCCCCCCTTTTTCCCTCTTCTGTGTCTGTATATGTATGTATGTGTCTCCAGAAAACAATCGGATAAGTGGCATCCTGACCTCGCAGACGGAGCCCTACGACCTGTCTTTCTCACGCTCCTTCCAGAGCCTGTCACACCTGCCACCCTCCTACGAGGCGGCCGTCAAAGCCGACCTCAACCGGTTCTCGTCCTTGAAGAAACTCAGTAGGTCCAAGTTCACTGCAATAATGCAAGAATAGGCGCCCTGCCCTGATCCTAAAGCCCTGCATGATAAAAACACTGCATTAAGTGTGCTTTCCTGACTCCAGGCTGGGACTTTCTGAAGGGCTCTGAAGTATTTCAGATGTAACAATGGCTCACCTGCTGTAACTCGGGACATTAAACTGTAGAAAAAAGTACCCGTATATGTTGTTTTGGACTTTTTGCAGCTCGCCGTTGATTAAAGATCTAAGTGGATGGAGGGCACTATGAATTAAAGCCAGAAAGTATCCCCTTCTCAACTCTGAGCTGTCAAAAAAGCAGCCTAATCACCTCAAAAAAAACCTCTGATTCATTGATATTCCCTGCTTCCCTCGCCGCAGCCATGATTTCTCTTGAATCACACATATATCAGCGGCTTCTTGCGTCTGGCCTGGCTCGGTATTAATTTAGCGTTTCTTTGGTGAATTTCTACGGCATAATGAGCTCTCGTCTCATGCTATTCTCTAAGTGAAATACAAATATCCGTTACGGCTTGTGTAGTTTCATCATGAGCGTCCTGCTTCGCAGCTGGCTCAAGTCAAAATGAAAGATGGACATCTACAACTCATCCCGTCAGGGGTCGCTCTGCACTGGCTCCCACTTAGAGCTGCCAGGCACCATTTGAAACTAAATGGTAAAACAAGTTTGCAGTAGTATTTACTGGTTCTCAGTTGTTTTGGAGAAATAAAAACAACCACAATTTATTTGAAGAATGCTTGTGAGAATTAACATAATAGCTTTTGATGGACCGTAAAACAAAACCAAATGAATTCAATTGTCAGAGATAGGACCCCACCAAAGAGACAGTTCTGAAATGGAAAAATATCCCTTGGCGGTGTCCTTCCTTCAGTCTTCCCAACTTTCTTTTTGCTTCAAAAGCAAATTATTTGCTGCAGCAAATAGCCAAAAGGCTCTGCTGTTTCTTTTTGTTGCTCAACTAGTGTCTGCACAATGATAGATCATGCCGGATTGCGCTGGAGGGAACATCGAGCGGAGTTTTCATTGTTGAGATAATAAAAGAAGAATGGTACTGCTTATTAATGCAAATTGGTATCAAACTGAAGAGAAAAAAAGCACTTAGCCCATTGCAGTGCAGGACACTATATATCATGAGTTATTCATTCACTCTGGTAATATGGTTGATGAGTTTGCAATGCGCTGCCCAAATCTTGAAGACTATTATGCTTGAGAAAGGAACATCTTGTTTTATTATCTCTCATAATGAATCGATTTGCAGCAAGCACCCGTGACTCGGCGCTGAAGGGGATTTGGATGAGAGTAATTTGGACAGGTGGTGTGAACACTGCTGTACCATTATTGAAAAAGACAGACTCGCACCGAAAAGCCATCTACGAATTCTCAATAAGGTGGAGAGATCTGCTCTCATTATACCTTTCCACCATCAATGGCAGTGGCATTCACCTGTCTCTTGTTGTGCGGGTTAAACGCTCATTCACAGACTTATAAATGTTTCCATTTTTGAATGGTTTATGCTACTGTCTTTATGACCAGATGTCAAGTTTTTGTAAATGTGCATCACTTTGTGTGTGCGTGTGTGTTTTTTATATATTTATTTGGTCGATACAGCTCTCTGTGCATGTGTTTTTGTCGTGTGGCATGAATTTAATGCTACATTCACTCCTACACTTCGTCTTTGCAAATGTATTCTCGTCTTTTTGATCTGCTTTTAAATGCATGTTATATTCATTGTTTGGTTTGGAGGTTTTTGTTGGTTGCACACAGGTATACGAAAGAAAACCCCCACTCGAGTTTATATGAAACACTCCCAGCTTCAGTGTTGATGTGATTGTGTAATAATCCTATTAGATTTCCAGCATGCATATATGTGAGGTGCCTGCGTGGTTCCCTCCATGTCTGTATATGATGTTTTTTGTTTATAGACTTTCAAATGACCTTTGAAAAGTTATCCCCCACAGCCAGAACTGCCTGCAGCATCCCTGATCAAGTCTGGATATGTGGATGTTATGTGCCTAGCATGTAATGTGGTCCGTCTGTGATACTCTGCCTCTATTTTCTATTCCCCTCTATGAGCTTGGAAAGGTGAAATACGATGGGTCTCCCAACACTATTCTCTGCATTGTGTGCCGTGTTCTCCAATTCCACGTTACACGATTTCTCCCCTAGCATTCTGTACCTACCCGTGTTTTCTCTTTCTTTCGCTCCTTGAATTGCCTCTTCACTTCGTGTCTTTTTTTTTCCACTGTGTCCTCTGCAGCAGATAAAGAAGTCGAAGACTACTACACTCGTAAGCGCCACCTGCCCGACCTGGCAGCAAGAAGCACTCTTCCCCTTCATGTTCTCAAAATGAGTCAAGAACAGGTGGGTACAGAAGTGTTCCGTTCAATAGTGCACGCTTCAAAACAAGGTCATGTACTATCAAGTTTTATGTATCTATGATGCAAGAGCACAAGTTTCCAGATTTAAATGTTAGAAGTTATTCTGAAGTAGTCGGCAGCAGAGCATCTTACCCCTGAGTTTATGAATAAACTCACCTCATCCGTCTTTTGCTCGATAGCACCGGGAACAACAGCAGAGCCAGCCCCCACAGTCCTCCATCTCCCAGGCCCCTCCGCAGTCACAGTCCTCACAGCAGCAGTCTCAGCAGAGGCAGAGGCCCCGTCGTGTCCAGAGGGCTATGTCCCAAGATCGTGTCCTGTCCCCTCAAAGAGCCCCCCAGCAAGATTATACCATGTCTTCTAATGGTGTTTCCCTGTACGGAGGTAGGATCCTGTCCGATGAACAGCTCCTATCTGCTGAACGTCTTCGATCCCAGGAGCGTCTTCTTCCACAGGACCGCCACACCTCCCAAGATCGCCTCTACTCCAAGGACCGTATGTACTCCAAGGACAGACTCCTGTCACAGGAACATCTTTATTCAAAAGACCGCCACTACTCCCAAGATCGCCTCTATTCACAAGAACGTCTATACTCACAAGACCGCCTCCTGTCCCAGGATCCTCTGCTCTCGCCAGATAAGCTGATGAGGTCGCTGAAGCGCGGCATGGTCAGCAGTATCTCTGGCGGGTTTTATGGCAGTGACAAGTCAATATCACGGGCCATCTCACACACAGACGTGTTCATTCCAACTACGCCTCTAATGGATCGCTACAAGATGACCAAAATGCACTCCCATCCCAGTGCCTCTAACAACAGCGGTGGTGGAGGCAGCGGAAGTGGGGTACAGGGAGCAGGCGGGAGTGGGCACTCCAACACCTTAGCCATGAACCAGACAGCAAATAAGAGGCAGGCATTTGCCTCGAGACGGACTCACACTGTGGAACAACTCCACTACATCCCACAGCACCACCAGCAGCAGCAACAACAGCCACAGCACTACCGCACAGGCAGCAAGACTGAGGTGACTGTGTAAATGTTCAGGAATACTCACTGCTGAATGCCAGGGGCTGGGTCTGATTGACAAACGGTGGTATATTGGCCTCCTTTTAGAGTAGGATGGTGGCAATTTTGCTTTCTTTGACCAAGGCTTCTGCCAAATTAGAGATTCCAGGACCAAGAACTTCCACTTACTTACTGTGAGAGACCGGGAAAACGAGCTACACTGTACATTGCATACACAGGCCCAGCCAGATCTGAAGCCAGAGGAGGTTATGGATGGGGAAGGTGTAGTATTATCCTGCTAACTTGCCTACTATTATTGTCACTGTCTTGCCTATCCTATTCATCCACAGGCTTTGGCACCATTCTGTGTATGTTTTAGTGGGAAAGCACCATTTGTGTTTGTTTATGCCTTTATCAGCCCCCTTTTGTCCAACAAATCTATTCTGTGACCTTTTCTGGCAAATCTTAAAGGGCTTTGCATGGTTAAACACACGAACCGATTCCTACGTGACTTCTGTTGTGCGACATAACACCACCACAGGTGATGAACTGAGAGAATGAGCCTGTAATAACTTTATAAATATATAAATAAATGAAAAAAAGGAACCATTTGTATGCCCTGTCCTACTCATAGTTGTAGAGAATCTCAATGAGAGAAATTGAACTGGATGTTATCAGCACTCCTATTTGGTGCCTCTGATAGGTGTTCTATTTCGAAAAATGAAGTGGTTTTGTGGGTTACAAAGCACAATCAATGAAAAAAACATTATGTTCTGTTTTTGATTATTAATTTTGAATTTTAATATTAATGGCTAGCTTGTTTTGTTCTTAAAGCAATGGCGTTTTTTCTCTTCTTTTTCTTTTTTGTTTCCTCTTTTGCTTCCAGTAGACGATTGTAAATAAGCTATTCTAGAAGCAGTATTATGGACAAGTCTGTACTGGATGGACTTTATATTAGACTGTCTGTTTTCAATAGATTCTTAAAAAACAACTATAAACCATTACTGTTTCGTGAGTTCAGAATAGAAGCCCACTTAACCGAGTATTTGACCGGATAAATTAATACTATACTGTGTGTGTCTTTGCAAAAACTGTTTGTAGGACGAAAAGTGAATGAATGTGTTGTTGACAAATGATATACCACTGTTCATATTTGGATGTAGACTGTGTTTCATTGACTTCAGAAGACTTGAACATCATGGAAATGGAATATAATGCTTGTCAAAGTAGGGTCAAATAAACCATCCATATTTTTCTAAACATGCAACATTGTTCTTGGAGAGATACCTCTGTTTCGTCTGTGCTTCACAAATTTGACAAATCTGTGCACTGGTTTAGCTCAGTGGTTGAGCAGGCGACCATGTACTGTACGGCAGCAGGCTCGGGTTTGTGTCTTCTGCTCTCGCTCTCTTTCTCCATGTATCACTATATATATATGTGTGTGTGTGTGTGTGTGTGTGTGTGTGTGTAATTACACATCTTCACAAAGTTAAGCCACTTTTATCATTTGTGGCACTGGAGTGAAAAAAAAGTAAAATGCTAATGTTAGGCAAAAATAAATTACACCAGGGTTGCATATCCTCAGTATCACCAACATTAAGTTTCAGCAGGATCACACTAAATGTGTGTGACAACTACTGTAGCCTGATTTAATGAATGTTTTACGTGGAACACGCAGTAGCTTTGAAGTTCATTAGTGGTGACCAGTGTTGGTCAAGTTACTTGAAAAAAGTAATCAGTAACTAATTACCGATTACTTCCCTAAAAAAGTAATCCTGTTACTTTACTGATTACTTATTTTCAAAAGTAATTAATTACTTAGTTACTTAGTTACTTTTTAAAAACACGATTTACAACCTGAAGAGGTGATAAAGCGATAGATCTTTCAGCCCAATTCTACTTTTTCTACATAATCCATCATACAAAATGTAATCAAATGGAAAAGTCTCTTTTTTTTTAACTTGTTTTATTAGTTTTAATCTTTTAATTTTATGCCTCAAGCAAAAATTTTATTATATGCAACATTCTCTGACTTGAATAAATTAATTTAATATTTAAACCTATTTTCTGCACATTCCAGCTCATAAAATAAAATATTTTTTGTGTTTACACTCAGTCTTTCAAATAGATGAAAGTAAAACACAGCAGAAAATAAATAAAGTCAAAGACTAGCGGTCCTGTTGCTCTATTTTCACCTGTAAAGCAGGAGTTGGGCAGGCGGAGGTTTACCCTGATGCAGGTGTGCCGCGGTCAGTTGAAGAATCCGCGAGTTTCTCTGTGAGTTTCCCATTAAGTCGTAGCGCACTCGGTGCTTGTTGGAAGTTTAGGGGTTTTTTTCGCTGTAAAAGGAAGTTTTCTTCCAATCGTCTTTTTTTATCACATGCATCCATCCATCCTGTTGTGCTTATCCTTACCTCTTCAAAGAACAAAGTCAAAAAACAGAGTTTGCATTTATATGCATATTTTTATGTGTCTGTACAAATATTTGCACATTCAAACGAACAGCTTCATCCTCACATGATTTGCAGAATCTCATCTTGTGAAAATCAAGCCTGGCAAGGCAAGGTAAGGCTGCTTTGTAGTAGTTACTAACTGTAGATGTCCTGTAGAGCTTGTTTTCATATCTAATTCCTTTCTGATCGAAAACTAAAACCAGAAAGCATCATTTACACATGATTGGCCACTAGGCGATCAACTGATAATATTACTACATCACTAGTTATATGAGATATAACTATATATATATATATATATATATATATATATATATATATATATATATATATATATATATATATATATATATATATATATATATACATATATATATATATATATATATATATATATATATATATATATATATATATACAGTGTTGACACACACCAAAATTACATAGATATCTCTATACTTTGACCTTAAAAAAAAAACAATAATTCGAACTTCCTTACCTTACTCAAAAGGGCATTTTTAGACATAAAGGTCTAGCGTCTATATTGTAAAATAATAGTTAGAAATAGTTAAATTCACTTACAGAACCATATCTTTTGTAGTTCTGAAGGCTGTCTGTGTCTGTGGTGTGGATAAGTGATGTCTATATTACTGAGTTGCACTGGAGTAAGTGCATTTCTCTGTAGTTTGATCATTATGGATTTAATAGATATATGCTGCTGCTGCTGTTTTTAGGTCCTGTGTGAACTTCATGCAACAGTAACTTTGGGTTTACAGAGCACCCTTTAAGGTTTCTTGTTTCAGTATGACAAACAGGTTGTTTTAATCAGCTTTAACAAACAGCAAGTGCTGCGTTTTATCTAATGACGATACCTTCTTAACCTCAATTTAAGAAGCTCACACTGTGCAAACATCACTTTTGTCGCTGCCCACTGAAGTATAGCAACCAATAAGATTATTTATGATTCTGGAACAGCTATGCCTCAGAAAATTGTCTGTGTAATTACAGGTCCAATCTGCCAGCTGTACAGGTTTGATTGTACAGCGGTGGGGGTCACGCACCTTTTCTGACAGCATCCCACAGCCAGCCCGGCACGCATGTTTAACTGACAGTTTCTGCATGTATGGCACTCTGGGTTTTTCTGGGCAGTGCTTTTATATGACATCTGAATTAATATGGTTTAATTTAATGCTGGTCATTGCAAATTCAAACCTTGTTTAAATTCATGGAAATCCATGGGTGTGAAGGACAATTCTCGCAGCAAACAACAGCGTCTGCAAATTGCACTCCTCCATAAACACACAAGTTTGTTTTTTTGTTTTTTTTAAAGAGCGATAAGAAAAAAATGGAAAAAGTTTGCATTTGCAATTTACACTGATCCTCGAGCCCATCAGCATTTAAATGAAAATATGAGACTGCAGTCAAAAAGAATCTATGAATGGGAGAGCAGCTGAAGAGTGAGAGGAAGGCTGGCTACAACAATGACTGCAGCTCAAGCGGTGCGAGGAGGAGGAGGTGCAGAACATGGTCTTCCATAAAACAATCAGCAGCTTTCAAACTGTCTTTCCACATCTCAAATAGCACACATTTCTTCAACAATGTATTTCATTACTCATGTGTTCTGCATTTAATGCTAACATGATACAGGAACAGAGGTCTTATTTTGCTGGTTAAAAATTCAATCTCCTTTTCTGTACTTTTCCATTTGGTCCTTGCTTTCGCCAGCTCTGAGTGCGGTCAGTGAGCACTGTCATGTCTGGATTTGAAACAGAAAGACATTTTCAGTTTCCCTGTGACATTCAGAGGATGTAGTTTAGACATATAAAAAATACAAAAAAAGGCAGTGGGCTCTTTTCTGGGTTTCATCTTCCTTATAGAAAGCTGCAATTTTAGTCCGCTGTGGGGAAAATGCTTTTTTTTTTTTATATACAGCAAACACGATGACAGGTACGAAACTGAAATCCTGTAAAATGAAACGCCTTCTACTGCCCTCAGTGATGACAATAGAGGGAATGACTTATGTTATTTTATTTGATATTTTTTAAGCTGCCGTGGATATCTTGAAAAAGGTCAAAAGAACATGACAGTGGCCCGGCACCTGCCAAAACACTCACTGTGTCGAGCCAACGTGTAATACATTGTGGCGATATGTTCAAGCCAGCTATTTCAAGTCATAATTGCTCTTTATTTTCTTTTCCTCAAATACTTACAATCTGACTACTGCCCTTCAGAATGCCTTCGAGGAAATCTTCATCTCCTCGAGGCAAAGCACGCTAATTTTCAATGTTTAGCACCACACATGACAGAGCACACAGCCCAGATTCATCATGCAGCGGTAAAGGTGACTAGACTGTCAAATCATCAGTCGTGCAGAGTGTCGCATAAAAAACACAGCAAAATAAAGTACACTTAAATATGCAAAACATATATAACTAAAGTGAATGGAAACAAATGTACGTAAGAAAAAACATAAGAAAAATATTTATCCTAAAACTTGGAAAATTAAAGAATTAAAGCAGTCATAGCATGAAAAACAACTTAGATTTGCTAGTATTAAAATACATGCACTGCATACAAAAAAAACAACAAATATGGAATAAAATAGTTCATAAAGGTAAATATTTCCACTAATCAAAGAGCTCAGTTAATCATAAAATACAAAACAATGAAGTGTTCAATAAACCAAAAATCTAAATATGAGAAAATAAGTAGCTTCAATTTAAACATGAATGCAGATATGCTTGTGTGAGGTGATTCAGCAGAATTGAAACAGTTGTTAGAGAAGCTGTTCATGTGCATGTCCAGTAAGTAATGCACAGAGTATTCAGGATCCACTAATTATTCACATCCATTCACCACAGCCACAGTCATTCGGATGACCTCTGCTGGCAGCAGAATCCAAACAGTGTCGATTCAAACTGGATTCAAACAGCAACACCAAAGACGACTTTCCTCGGTGAGTCATGTGGACGCATTCCAACAGCTAGCAGGATTGCACCACTTCTCTTCTCACCAGAATAACATCCTCTCTGTCTGAAAAGCCACAAAGCCAGGTATGGTAACACTGTGGTCTGGGAAGTAAGAGTTCGGCAGTGTCTCACTTCAACGCTGCAATGCTCCATGAAACACATGAAACAGGTCCCACTCTGAACTGCCGTTGTTTCCTCTGTGTCTCCTCCATAATTACAGACCTTACATTCAGCAGAACTGTTGGCACAATCAGCTGGTGAAGATTATCTGCTGTCAAGAAGGGGGGAAAAGCTGTGGACATCCAAAACAAAAAGTTGCTATTTCACCTTCGTATGAGTCACAATAAGCAAGAAATATCAGTTTCATCAAGTGATCAAGTCACTAAAATGAAATAAGCAAAAAGCAAAAACAGGAGCTGCTGCTCAGCACAACCCCTGGACAAATACAAAAAATACATATATTTGCATTTGTCACATAAAGTAATGCATCCTCTGTCAAAAATGTAATACAATCATAAATACTACAAAAACTATTTTGTTGTAAACTCCTAAGACCTGAAGTCTTTCATGGCATGCATTTTTCATTTCTCTTTGCTATTTGGCTTTATAGTGTCCGATAGAACTGAGTAATGATGTGCAAAACTCTTTATTTGGTGTCTGAACACAACATTTCTCCTGAGTACAAAACAAAATGAGAAACAACAATTGCGCCCTTTTGAGCAATATGGCTCATTTGAAAGAGGAAAGTTTAGTACTGTGGTCTAGACAACCCAAAATGTGATGTCACCATATGTGGATGTCAGGTCCTAAGAGGTTAAATTAAAAAAAAAGATGAAGCAATTACCAAATTGTTGATGAGTTTCACTAGTAGCATTATAGTTATTCAAACATTTCATAATGATATTGTTAACATGAATACTTTAACCACAATAATGACCATCTAATTCAAATATATGCAGATCTTCGACAACTATGAACTTACACAACCTCTTGTAACTAAGATCACATAAATCATTGTATTCCTCTTGTCCATTTTAATTGCACAGAATAAAAAGTGATGTATGTGTGATTAAATATAACTCGTAGTCTAAAAGCATTTTCTCTGGTCAGTCAGTCAGAAGGGGCTATATAAATTCCATTACATTAAATGTACATATTGCATATATAATTCAGCACTCATAATGTTGGATGGAAAACAAATCTGAATGACAGACTAATGAATTCAACAAAAGCTAATCAATGAAACCAGACTGGATGGGTGGGTTAGAGCGACTTTAAACTTCAGATCCAAAGAAAAGCCAAAATAAAAGACACTTTGTTTTACCGTTTCCAAGAAACATCTGTTGTCTGTAAACTGAAACCACTTCAGTCTGTGACTACACGGGTGGTCGAAGACAATTTAAAAAAATTACAACAAAACAAAACATTTGCTATGCAGTGCCTTGTATAAAGAGTCTGATGTTCAGTTCTTTTTTCAGCCATAATAAAATATTCATAAATACTGACACAACAACAGTTTTGTCCCAAAGACATCAAATCAAATCAAATCAAATCACTTTTTATTGTCACATCACATGTGCAGGCACACTGGCACAGCACATGCGAGTGAAATTCTTGTGTGCGAGCCCCACAAGCAACAGAGATGTGCAAACACAACAACACAAACGAGCAAAATACAAGAATGGCCAACCTGAAACTAATAAATATATGTACAATATATAATAGTGTATGCATTTCTGGATGTGTATACTAAATATTTTCCTACGTGTGTGTGTGTGTGTGTGTGTGTGTATACACATTTTTACAAATTAAATAGTAATAAAATAAAATAAAATAATAATAATAATAATAAAATATATAAAATATACAGAGTTGAATATGTGCAAAACAAGTGGCATTTATATACAGTGTGGAGTGCATAATGTTGAACATAACAGGCTTAATAAAATATTTTCAGCCCTAAAAATGATTTGCAAGTCTTCTTGTGATGTGTGTAGCAACAACCAACTCTCCTGACAAAGCAGTACCCAGCTCTGAAAAACCTCAAAGCGCCACATCTCTCACTCTCACTCTCACCTCATGAAGTTTGTCATTGTGAAATCATAGCAACAACTGACTGTATCTGCATGATGATCAGCTCTGATCTTCTCTACTCTGGACATGTGAAGCTGTTTGGTGGAACGCAGTATTTTACAAATAACTGAGAGACAAAAACAAGAAAGCCACAAAACTTTTATTTTGTACTCCTACAAAAAACGTGTCATTATATCCCCAAAGACTTTAAAACTTCCTTCATTACACTGGATAAAAGTTTGTTTGTTCCTGATTCTGTTTGTGTACAAGATCTGCATTATCAGAGATCTTTATCTTAATAACTACATAATTAAACAAAAGTTATACAGTTCAGCAGGAGGATTTCAGGTGATAGCATCTTTAAAAAAAGATTAGGGTGTCTCAAATCGCATACGTGCTGTATATGTGCAGCCACGATGACAAGTCTGAGGCTTTTATATGTCCCAAATTCACGACAACTGTCACCTCAAGGTGCTTTAAATTGTAGACTACAGATTCTACAATATTAAACAAACACCCGTAATGGTCAAAAGGTTGAGTGTGAAATTTTTTGAAATAATTTTTAGCTTGTTAAAAGAAGATTCACTTATGGTGACAATATCATTGTGTAGCTAACAAATGGACACAGCTGCCATGACATTTCTGGACCACACATTTTGAACCCTCACGATTAGCATTGTTTGGAGTGCTAAGTTATTACCTACCACTAGCAAATTGTTAGCAAGCAGCATTTGTAAACTTACAATGTATGAACAAATTGTAACCAAGTGATTTGAAAAAATCAAACGTGCAGTGATTAAGAAGTTGAAAACTATCCATAGAGCTTAAAAGAGTTTGGACCAGGTTGTAAACGTCCTGTTTAAAGGTGTACAGCTGGGCATTTTAACACTAGAGTCTGGGTTTTGGAGCCATGCAGCCCTCGAAACTACTGTTTTTGGAATGTGTTTGCTTGAGCCACTGCTTTGCTACCAAGCTAACATAGCATTATCTTTTTCTATGCATTGCAATTACATGTGTTTTATTATTATTTGGTGTTCATGCATGTTAAATTGTTCTTCATTATTATATGCCAGATGTAATTTCTGTTAATTGCAAAACTAGCAACCCCACATTCTGTATTTACCCATAGTGCATATAGTGTAGTACAAAAACCTAGTCTTAACTCAAACATTTATCACATTAAGAAACCTTGAATTTATGAGGAATGCCAAGAAAAGTGAACATCTGCATCCAGTGTCACACCAGAAAACACAAACAACTGCAAAAATAAAATATCGTCAAAGGTCAAGGTTTCCCTTTAAAGATAATGCCCTGTCACGAAAACAAACAAAGATGTATAACTCTTAACTAATGTATTAAAAAGTCAAAAATTAGCTTTGATAACAGATTTTCAAATTGATATTAGTCAGTACTTGTAACAACATTTGTTGGTACACAAGTGCCAGCTTGAATGTGGACTGACAGAATCATCTAACCATTACGGGTGAGTTTAAGCTCCTAACATGTACACAGTAGGTGCTGTTGTTGTGACTAGTTTCCGCCTGACTGCTCAAAACACCGTCCTCTCTGCTTATCTGCCTGGATGCAGGACCCAACCCCAGTTATTTCTGATAATCCACAGATTGTAGGCAGCTAACAGACATTTGTTTTACGACAGATGCCAGATTCAGATAAACATTTAATTAGCAACTCATCAGCTCTGTCAAAGCTAATTACCCCAGTTTCCAGCCAAAGCCAAAAACTGCTCCTCTCGCAGTTGGTTTGCATAACAGCTGAGTCTGCTGGCTGTGACAGGATATGAGGAGCCAGAGGCTGCGAGGAGACAAGACCGGCTTGCAGTGCTGTAGCAGGAATCAGAGTGGCTAATCCAGCCATTCTGCCATGGCTGAGAGTTGCAGGTCAGAGAAGTGGAAAGAATGGGTTAAATAGAATTACAGGCTGAGAAAACATTGTACTATTTATCAGCTTGTAACACGCCTGTCATGGAAATTACTGCTAGTGATATATCTCAGCAGCACGTTTCTCAGCAGTCAGAAGGAGTGGGATGTGAGTTTTTAGGATGGGCAGTGGACACAGTCTGGCTGCCAAGTGGTTCCTGAGAGGTGTATAGTGTGAAAACAGCACAGACGTGACCAGTGAGCAGCGACAGCAATCGCCACATGATTGCAGGATTACTGACCCTCTAGTCAGATGACCATCTTGATGATTTTTGCATATGCTGGACTTGTGCGGAATGTTTGCAGCACAGTAACAAACAGAAATGGGAAGACGTCATCAAGACATCTCCACGATCATTTGCTAATGTCGAGCTCTGGAATTAAATCATCACGTATGACTGTAATTAGAATTTGACATGCTTACACATTATACACACTAAGGCATCTCTATAACACTCAGGAGCTTCTCTGGGCTGACCTGTAACCTAGCAACCGTGTGACATCTCACACAAGCAGATGATTAAAGGTACCTTCTTTTCCATTCTGAGCATGGAGCCTTTGATAGATCCCCCCCGCCCACTACTTCGACTCCAGCATTCTCCTCAGTAGCATGCCAAGAACACTCATATAACCTACAAATATGAAATATGAATCGTCATGCTTTTTTTAGCCTTTCGAGACCAGGGGTCTGTAGCTGGCGTAGCAGGCAAAGCCGCATCATTAACTGCTCTTAAGAGCTGATACATCTGGCTTTTCATGACACACCAGGATAGTGCTGATCTGCAGGGGCATTTTGAAGCTCATATTATTAGTCTGCACTGCAAATAAATAACACACAACTCAGCATTTATATTTTGGCTGTTAGCCTTTCCAAAACTATAACCATGAAGGGATTATTGATGTTTGTGTCTAAAAAAGCTGTTAGTTGCTTTCAAAAAATAGTCATAAGCTGACTACATTTTTCATTTGATTTATTCTTATTGAAATTCCAATTCATTCCGATACACTCTGTCCTGCTCATCTTCAGAGATTAAAAATAAAACAGTTGGACTTCTTGGTTTTCAAGACATTTCATCTCTCTGAGAGGCTTCTTCAGGTCTAGAACAATTGGTGTAGAGTCACAGGTAATAATCCCCTGGGTGGGTGATGGGAGTCAAAGAGTAAGTACTGGGCTGTGTGTGGATTGTTAGCAAATTTTAGTGGAGCTCTGAACAGAAATTATTGTGAGTTGTGATTCTTTTCCCCACAGTGAGCCAGGTGGTTCCCCACCTACCAAATCACACTAAAAGTCAGTAGGATTAGAATTAGAATACTCTAATCCCAGAGGAAATCATGTAAAAAAATGTATTATAATGTCCAATGTAATCCTATCTATCAGTATTGCTTATTATTCCATTAATATTGCACAGCTTTTAGTCATCTTTGCACAAAAATAGCTGCTAGAAATATCCACCGAAGATCTACTTTTAAATTTCTTACTTTGAGTGCATTTTAGTCTCTTCTTTTTCACTTTCACTTGAATAAAGAAGTTGAGTCAGCTTTTCCTACAATCCGCTCTAAGTTTTACCAGAGTATTTTTTTTAACACATATCTATACTTCCACTTAAGTACAGAATGTGTGTACTTTTGTCAGAGAAGGTCAGTCAGGGCCAGTTGATGGAGGACATTTGAATACATCCAATTAGTAATTTTAGAGAGGCTGTTGAGGGTTTTTGGCTTAACAGAAAAGTACAGCCGTGTATCATCTGCATACCAGTGACAGGAGATTAAAACTATTAATTAGATTACCCAGAGGTAATATATATATATTAAAAATCAAAACACAATTGGTCCAAGACCTGTGCCATGAGAACTCCACATATGAGGGTTGCAGATGAGGACACACATTAGTTAATATGAATTCTGAACTGTTGGATGAAAACCATTTGAGCGCAGTACCAATGATGCCCACCAGTTTTGTAATCTGTTGATAAGCGTAGCCTGCCAATAAATCTAGGAAGGCTCATCTTATGTCAGCACTTATTTTTTAATACAGCTGTTTCAGTGATGTGGTTTTGTCTGTAACAAGATTGGAATTTATTAAGGATATTGTTTCCTTCAACTAAGGTAGTAGTAATAAATGTGAGTTTGGAAACTGTCCTGTTATCATCTAAAACAGTGGAGGAGTGGTTGACTTTTTTAAGGTAACCTGAAAATGAATGTAGGAGGGATAATGAAAGAAAAGAAACCGAAGAAAAAGCACACATATGTGAAACAATATCGAGGAAATCTAATGTAGCATTAACCATTTAGGAGAACAAAACTTCTTCAAAGTTCAAATGTTAGGCTTAATAATTACAAAGTCCTTTGTAATCACTGGATGCATTTCCTCAATGTGATCCTTTGCCAGGCTGTCATTAGATGTCTGTTCACAGGTCTTGCTCTGTTTTGCTTTACAGTCTAGATTACAGTATTTAGCAGCTCAGTTGCATTGAGATCCTAATACTGACTTGGCTACATCAGAGAATAACTACAGCACTGCTGCTGAACAGCACGCCATAAGCTATGCTACAGTGACATGACCTGTGTACCAAAGCAGGATCTATTTTCATAATGACACCTGAAGCTGTACTTTAGGAGACCGACATAAAATTCCTCGCCGTGCATCGCTACTTTTCTCTTCCTATTTCCCCTCACGTGCTCCTCGTGCCTCTGTCTCTTAGAGCATTGTTAAGGCTCTCAAATAACCAGATAAAGATGACGCTGGGGAACCTGGGCTTAGACAGCAGCAGAACAAGAAAAAAGAAAGGAAGACAGAGTTTTAAAGTTGGGTTATATCATAGTACGTGTGTGTGTGCGTGGGTGTGTCTGGGAGATTGCGCACTTTCTGCTTTGGAGATGTTTTTTTTATTATCTCAAATGGGGAGGAGAGAGGAAGAAAGGGGTGAAGGAAGGAGGAGGAGGAGAGGGGGAGAGAGTAGGTCTAAAGAGCTGGAAGAGAAGAGGCAGGAGTGGGGAACTGGAAACATGAGATAGGCGAAATGACTGCATATTGGCACTCAAATGGGATATATCATGGAGTATATGAAAATAAAACCACATGTGCAATCTGGAGAGGCAAGATAAAGCATTTTTATTCTGCAACTTTTCTGGAAGAAAGTACAAATGAATAAAATATTTACACATATAAATATATTTCAAACATATATTTTGTATGTGGTTAGTTAAGATATGATTATGAGATTATGTGTGCATAGTGTAGGTAGCTCTACTGATGTGAATTCAGTAAGAAAGTGTTAAATCACCCAATAGTTAAATATATTCTGTGATATTTTCCAACCAGCCACATCTTTTACAACACCTCCTCATACAGTGACTCACAGATACATATTTGCAGAATTTCTCCACACACAGATGACCAGTAATTAAAACGCTTCAAGCTTCACAAAGTTACATTTAAAGGTACATCATGCAAAAGATCCAACATTGCTCTTTGTGACACTTCTATATAGTCCTATATAAAATCACCAACAGGACGTTTTTGCCACTTCCTGGTGGTGACTGTCTCGGAAAAACAGTTAAAAAAATGTAGGCATACTCCTAATTTTAAAAGTGCCCACTGCATAGTTGTTATGCAGGGGAAAACTGTTCTTAGACAAGAACACTATTGTACAGGACTGTAAGCATGATTTTAGCCCTGTAAAACTGGACGTTTTAACATGGGAATGTATGGAACCAGCCTCAAGTGGGAAAAAATGCAGTTTTTAGCCTTTTCACCTTCACTTCAGACAGCTGTGGAGCATGTGTGAGCATGGGGAGTCTAAAGATTGAAAGGCTGGTGGATCAGTCCCTGGCTTCTCCATGTTTCTGTTGAAATATCTTTGGGCAAATAACTGCCCTCAGTGCATGCACTGGAATGTGTGTGTATAAATGTAAAAGTGCTGTACACTGTCTATGTGATTGGGTGAGTAGGACTTGCTTTGAGTGTTTGCAGCACTGCAGCCTCCATTTCTTCATGTTTCTACAGCAGAGCTGCTGTGGCGAGTGCTTTGAGGTCTCTTTGGGCTGGTTTTAATCTTTGCTTTTTGTTGTGGGCTTTGTGTTCACACGTAAACACTAGAGTTCAGGGATATGTGTTGGTGCATGGATTTATACTGTCAACTGGTAATTATGTGACAATGAGTTTTAGGTCCATTTATGGCCTTGCGAGAAAGTAATGTAACAAGCAGTTTAACACATTACTCTGGTAGTTAAGTAACATACTGCATTACAGTAACCAGTAATGTGTTCTTTTTTTTGAGTCACGACCTCCAACGACTGGAGGGGACATTGCTTACCACTCATACTAAAGTGCCTCCTTTACATGTGGGAACAATAAGTTTTGACTGTTCAGAGATTTGTATAACCAAATAAAGTCAATCAAATGTTTTTAAAAACAAATTACAAATAAATAATGGGACGCTTCATTTGTGTGTTTAGTTTCAGTGAAACTTTGTAAATTTGGAGTTGAGTTGCTCTAAATTTTAGCTTAGTTTTAGTTTTTCACTTTCCTGCCAATGTGCCACTTAGAATTCTTTTAGTCAAATTGGTTGAATTCTTTGTAATAGACTGAAAAAAGATGATGGTTCACCTTTCTCAACCCTTTTAAGTTGTTGGGATCTTTAAAAGGGACTTTTTTGATATCTCTTTACCAACTCTTCACATTTTTGTCAGATGGAACGTGATCCTATTTTCTTTAGGGGTACAGGTCTTCCAAAGCAGATGTTCATGTGCTAAGTTTGGAACAAGTCTTGGTTTGTCTGGGCTAAATAATATGTAATGAACCAGACTGAGTCAAGAAAATGGACTGTTTGTAGTTACCACAGAAGCTCAAATGAATTCTGCTGTTACAGAGGTAATAAATTCATGATTTATGTGAAATGTATGTGACGCTCTCCTGATAGGGAAGGTCCGGAATTATAGTTGCCGTAAATGATGACAGAAAAAAATAAAATAAAGCTCAGTGTCTCAGAAAATGATTTGGAGCTCTTCAACAGCCTGACAGGAGAAAATGTAAGAGTGTGACTGATTTACAAAATACACTAATGTGGGTTTTACATGTTGCCATTTTTCATGTGTCACTTACTTGAGAGACAGGCCTTCAAAGATGAGAAATCTCTTCTTAGATCAAAGGTTTCTTATAGAAACTTTCCCCACAGGACAAGTGTCAGAGTGGTTCTTATCATCAAAGAGTCCTATGCTCAGAAGCACAAGATTGGAAATGAAGTCCTATAATCACGGGTGTCCCATAATCAGAACAGCAACCACTGTGGCCACAAGTCCCACTATAACAATAATGGCACAATCAATGACGCCAAGTTACCTTTAACAAATGCTATAATATGGGGTTCCTGTTAAAGCAATGCTAAAAACATTGGGTCTTAGAGTTATTTAGGCGGGGTAAGGTGTTTAATTTTGAGTCAGTTTCTATTTTTGCAAAACTTTTGAAATGTTTATATGTAGGTGGAAAAGTAAGAACGGTCTAACTTAGCTTTCTGAAACTATCTAGAGTAAAACCAACAGAGGCTATAGCAAGAATTCCCTGAGTGCTTTGACCAATAAATCTACCTTTTCATTTGTTATTCCCAAATACTAACACATCTCATATATGTCCATTGACATTTGAACCATTCCCTCTTTCAGGATCATTAGCGCGTTCATCTTAAACCATTCTAGATCTGTAGAAGAAGAGCCACGCCAGCTAAGGTCCACTTGGAGGGGTTTTCTTTGGTCTTCAGGTTAAAGGTCCATACGTATGTGGGTCCCCTCTGACGAGTCTTATAAACAGGGCACTGGTAGAGGTTTCTGTTGTCCCATTTGTCCACTGGGATAGCCTTGATGAACATGACCGGCATGGTTGGGGTGAGCTCTTTGAGACGGGCATCCACAATCAAGCCAGTCTGAAAGAAAAAGAAATAAAGAAGGAAAGTCGGGGAGATGGGAAGGAGAGGGAGGGTGTGAAGGAGGAATAACAAGCCAATCAACCCCAGACAGGAACATTTCACAGAACTGTAGAAGTTATAAATTAGTTTGAGGTTTGTGGAAGCTTTGCTCAGATGCTGTGCTTGCCATTGAGCCTCCATTTAATAATCATTTTGTGCCAAAGCAAAGAAAAGAAAAGAAAAGAAAAGAAAAGAAGCTGTTTGACTAATCTTGGATGGCACAAGCAGAGTTAGAGTTTGTTAAACACAGTTTTGTGGCACCCTTGAAAAGTGGTGAAAGTCAAGAGAGTCTGAGCTGAAGTCGAGCTACCCTGTCTTAGTATACACACTCTCTAAACAGTCGGAAACAGAGTGGTCTGTCTCGCTAATTAATCCTCCTACAATTAGCTCCTGACAAACAGAAGTTTCTCCATGCATGCACAGTGACTTTCAGGAATGAATGTAAATCCTGATGACTTTGGAAAGCAAAGAGGACAAAGCCCGGACTGCATCTGCAATTCCTACAACACTTTAAAGAGTTGCTAAGTACCAATAACCTTATATCTGTTTCGGGTAAATAACAATGATGAGGATCCTAAAGTGAGCAAGTCATTATGGTAAAAATGGTAAATGGCCTGTATTTGTATAACACTTTACTTAGTCCCTGAGGACCCCAAAGCACTTTACACTACATTCACACACACTGGTGATGGCAAGCTACATTGTAGCCACAGCTGCCCTGGGGCGCACTGACAGAGGCGAGGCTGCCAGACACTGGCGCCACCGGGCCCTCTGACCACCACCAGTAGGCAAAGGGTGAAGCGTCTTGCCCAAGGACACAACGACCCAGACTGTCCGAGCCGGGGCTCGAACCGGCAGCCTTCCAATTACAAGACGACCTGCCAACTCTTGAGCCACGATCGCCCAATTATAAATTGTCCTAATGATGCTGTGTCTACACTCTTACTACACTAGCGAATATCCATTTTGATCGTGTGCTCACACAACATATTGAAAGAATCAAGTACATCACAAAGCAGGACATCAATAAGTAGTGTCCATCACAAACACAAATCATTTCAAAGGACATATCTGCATATTCTGTGATTCCACATGCAATACATGATGTCTGAACCATCTCTGAATAAAATGTAAGGTTCATTAATATAGATTAGGTTTAATATAAATCTTTGACTTTAATGGCTGCACAGAGCATTGTCCAAACGGAGCGCTGCATACTCGCCTATTCACACTCTGCTACTCCCTGCCAGTGGCACAGAACTGGCCCTGGGGCTGAGAGGAGAATGGGTAGGAGGAGAAGAGTTGTGTGAGTGGAAGCCACCCAGCCTGTAGGGCTGCCTGTCTATTTGCCTGCGCCTCCAACTTTAATGAAGAAAAAAGGAACCACTCCTCCAAAGGGTGATCTCAGTGCTCAAGTGCACACTCTGCACATTCCCTAATTAAGAAGTCTAGTGGGATGCACCTTGAAAGCTGGGCACATATGCAGAGCTTGAATGTATAGAGATAGAAAGAGCTTTGGGAAGCTGAGTAATGTGCTATGCCCCAACAGCTGAACACAAGCAGGTTGCAAAGCAGAAAATGAAGCCACTAAGGAAATGTGAAGGTGCTTTTTTTGTGAGCTTAAATGAGGTGAGGGTCAGCTCACCTCATTTAGATATATAGTCTGAGGAGCTTGCAAGTGAAAGCGTGTTGTGTTTGTTGTATCAACTTTCTGTAGCAACTTTGCGGCACTCAGCTAAACAAGGAAATCAATAAAAACTCATGTACCTGTGTGTCCCAGCGTGCACCCTCCATGTACAACCCGTGTATGTAGGCCCCTTCACGAGGTGGAGAGCTGAAGTCCTCGCGATTCTTCTTTGTGACATCACACTGCAGACACATACTGTCCAGGGGCCACTCGTTTCTGCCGCATAACCACACATTTCCTGTTAACAAGCCATGTGGTTTCCATCATTTTCTTATATCTTAATGCTGAGTAGCCCTACCTTCTCGCCATAGCCTGCATGATGGCTGTGAGAAAGGACTGAGGGTTAAAGAAGCCAGCCAGCCACACTGCAGAAGGTAAGCTGAAATCAGCTGACCAAGCTTCCAGCTCCCTGATCCTGGCCAGCAGGTCAGTGAACCACAGGGCCAGGCCAGACATGGAGGGATATGCCCGTTTGGTCCAACTCTCTGGCACCATGTCCAGGAAGATAGCATTCTGAAGGTTTTCCATGTCACTGGTCATGGTCAGCTCTCCCTGATGAGCGAGGGTTAAAGGAGAGAGAACAGATGAGATAAAAAAATATATACTGCTACACGTTAACGGAGTAATAAAAAAAATTCTTGTTTCTTATTTCTCCTTTCATTAATTTCTGCAACACACTGACAGTAGAGCACCTGGTGTTTTAAGCTACAATCCCACTGATACAACATTGACACCTTCCAACAAACAACCTGCATGATGATCTGCTGGATAATCTGCTTGATTTGGGCTTTAGGCAGTGTCCTCTGGATTGCACCTTACCACCAGCAGAGAGGGAAGGAACAAGGCTAAACGAAATACTAGCTGTAGCGACTTCCACAGTCGCTACAGGCCGGGGATGGAGCCTGCCTATTTGCCTGACGCGCTGTCAGTTACGCAATAATGCGAGAGATGGAATTGTTTGCTCGTTTAATTAAAGTGCTTTGCGATTTTTACAGAGTAGTATCATCGGCTCCTGATTCAAACTCTTACAACATCACAGGCTCTAATATAACGAAGCGAACATGTCGTGCAGCGGTCAACAAAAACTACGGCTACCCAGCCCTCCTCTCTGTCAAAATCAAAACCCGTGAATGACAGACTGACAACGCCCATTTATGTCACCGCTAGCACCCACGTGACTCCCATAACAACCAAACAAATAAAAAACCCAGTGATCATCAAAATCCAATACATTCAATTATGGCTCCTACACACCAGCCCCTAATTATTAGGATCCCTTCTAATAATTACCCATAATTAACCAAGTAGGAGACATAAAACATGCAGAGAAAAGTCAAGCATTTACTGTATTTCAATATTACCCGCAGGAATCCTATAGGTAATCTTAAAGTCTATCTATAAAGAAAAATGAGAGACATTTTATATCCAAATACAATCAAAGTCTGATAATTGGACCCAGAAGTCTTTAACTGTGATCTGCCTCCAGCAGTAGACACAGTTTGGTAATAGGTCGATCCAGGCAACTAGTCTGAGTTTTAATCCGAACTTGACGAACGAATCCTCTTCGGTCAGGAAAAGTCTTTATCACACGTCCCATTGGCCAAGAGTTTCGAGGTGCCGAACTGTCCATGATGAGAACCAGATCTCCCACGATGAGGTTCCTTTTTACTCCAATCCATCGCTGACGTTCCTGTTGCTGTAGTAGGTATTCCTTCACCCATCTTTTCCAAAACAAATCAGACATGTATTGGACTTGTTTCCATCTTCTGTGTGTGTACATATCAGTGGAATGGAATACTCCTGGTGGTAATATCGGTGAGGTCTTTAACAGAAGAAGATAATTAGGGGTCAAAGCTTCCAGGTCGTTAGGATCCATTGAGGCTTTGGTAATTGGGCGGCTGTTAATGATGGCTTCAACCTCACAAAGTACAGTATGAAGACCTTCTTCATCCAGGTTTTGTACTTTCATTATGGAATTAAGTACTTTGCGAACCAGTCTTATCAGTCGCTCCCAGGTTCCTCCGTGATGTGAACCTCCAGGTGGATTAAAGGTCCATTTAACTCCCTTTTGCAGAAAGACGTCATTGATTTTTACCTGGTTCCAATGTTCAATGGCAGTTCTAAGTTCACGTTCAGCACCTACAAAATTGGTTCCGTTGTCAGAACGCAGTTCTCGAACCTGACCTCTTCTTGCATTGAAACGTCTGAACGCATTAATGAAAGAGTCAGTATCCAATGATGGAGCAACCTCAATGTGAACAGCACGGATAGCAAGGCAGGTGAACATAACACCGTATCTCTTCACCACGCTCCTCCTACTTTTTACACTGAAGGGTCCGAAGTAATCCACTCCCACCTGCGTGAATGGAGGTTCATCTGGAATGATTCTTTCATTGGGCAAATCCGCCATCTGTTGATTCACCGGTGGAGCATTAAGACGTCGACAGATGACACATTTAGATAACACTTTTCTTATTGCTGTACTAGCTCCAATCAACCAGTACTTTTCTCTTAGCTTAGACAGCATGTGGTTACGACCACCATGTCCAACTTCCTGATGTATGTGTCTAAGCAAGAGCTCGGAAATGTGTTGATCCTTTGCTAGTATTATGGGATGTTTCACCTCAACCGGCATTGATGATCTACCAAGTCTCCCACCTACTCTGAGAATTCCATCTTGCAGCTGTGGGCAGAGTCTTAAGATAAGATAAGATAAGATAGAACTTTATTAATCCCTCGGGTGGGTTCCTCTGGGAAATTCGACTTCCAAAAAAAGCACAGCAACGACCGAAGTTACAGTTACAGAATTGTTTTATATATATATATATATATATATATATATATATATATACACACACACACACACACACACACACACACACACACACATATAAATACAGAGACAAATATAAATAAAGTATACAAAGGGGATAAATAGAATAAATAGGAATAAAAAATAAAAATACAAGTGAATTGCACATTTCAAGTATTGAGTCTACTGCACTGTTGACTATTTACAAAAAGTATTGCACAAGGTATTGTACAGTGAGGTGAAGAGGCACTACAGCTTAGTTGTTCCCCCCTCCTTTGTCCTCCTGTTTCCTGTTTCCCCTCCCTCTCCCCTCCAGAGAGGAGTTAAACAGTTTGATGGCGTGTGGGACAAAGGAGTTTTTAAGTCTGTTAGTTCTTGTCTTGGGGAGAAGCAACCTGTCACTGAACAGACTCTTCTGATTGTTTATGGCCGTGTGCAGAGGATGCCCAGCATTGTCCATAATGTCCATCAGTTTCTTTAATGTCCTTTTCTCTGCCACTGTCACCAGAGTGTCCAGCTTCATGCCGACCACAGAGCTAGCCTTCCTGATCAGTTTCTCCAGCCTGGATGAGTCCCTCTTTGCTGTGCTGCTCCCCCAGCACACCACAGCATAGAAAAGTACTCCAGCAACCACCGACTGGTAAAACATCCTCAGGAGCTTCCTGCAGATGTTAAAAGACCTCAGCCTCCTGAGGAAGTACAGTCGGCTTTGGGCTTTTTTATACAGGTGCTCTGTGTTGCATGACCAGTCCAGTTTATTGTCCACCCACAGCCCGAGGTACTTGTACTTGTTGACCACCTCCACCTCCTCCCCCTCTATCTGAACCGGCAGTGGACCTTCTCTGGACCTCCCGAAGTCCACAACCAGTTCCTTAGTCTTTGAGGTGTTGAGTTGCAGGTGGTTTGTGTGACTCCATGCGACAAAGTTCCTCACCAGACTTCTGTACTCCTCTTCCTGATCATCCCAGATACACCCCATGATGGCCGTGTCATCTGCAAACTTCTGAATATGGCATAATTCAGAGTTGTAGCAGAAGTCAGAGGTGTACAGGGTGAAGAGAAGAGGGGACAGCACAGTTCCCTGTGGTGCTCCTGTGCTGCTGACCACTGTGTCAGACGTGATGTCCTTCAGCCTGACGTACTGTGGTCTGTCGGTGAGGTAGTCGGAGATCCAAGCCACCAGGCAGGGGTCCACCTCCGTCCTGTTCAGTTTTTCCTGAAGCATACAGGGCCGGATGGTATTAAAGGCACTGGAAAAGTCAAGAAACCGTATCCTGACCGTGCCTTTTCCCCCATCCAGGTGTGAGTGGGCTCTGTGTAGGAGGTACAGGATGGCATCCTCCACTCCGACACCCGCCTTGTATGCAAACTGTAGTGGGTCCTGGGCATGTTGTACCTGTGGTCGGAGGAAGTTGAGGAAGAGCCGCTCTAGAGTCTTCATAAGATGTGACGTCAGTGCCACCGGTCAGAAGTCATTCAGCTCATTGGGCCGGTTCCTTTTAGGGACCGGGACGATGCAGGATGTCTTCCATAGGGCGGGCACTCTCCCCAGTCGCAGACTGAGGTTGAAGACTTGTTGTAGCGGCTCCCCAAGTTCAGCAGCACACGCCTTAAGCATCCTAGGACACACCTTGTCTGGGCCTGCTGCCTTTCTGGGGCGAAGCTTCCTTCTTCCTTCTTCTTAGAGGACTTGATTTTATAATGGGTTGTCCCTTCTCCAGATTCACAAGCTCCAAGGAAAATCTCCTCCTCTGACAGAACTTGATAATGACAACCTCAGCTTTGTCCAGATCTTCCACTGTAAGATTCTTAATCACAGATGTCCTCTTAAAGTTCCTCAGCTTTTCTTCCACAAATGATTTCTGTTGCTCTTTGGTGACCTCTGACTGTGGTAAACTTGAACACAATTCTCTCCTTTTCTTCACAAAGGACAGAAGCAAGTCCTTAAATTTTAACAGCCATGCCACTGACTTCTTAAGACGTGTCCAGGTGGAAAAATGTTTAAACAAGCGAGTAACAGAATTTTCTCCAGCTTGCTCAACACTCACTGTGGCAACTGTTTTTACCTCAGGATCATCAGATGCAAGCAGACTGATGTCATCTGGGTAGACAGGCCATTCACTTCTAGATTGTAGAAGATACTGAGGCCCAGACAACCATTTTGTATTCTTCATAAAAACATCGACTTTCACTCCTCTTGAGGCCATATCTGCTGGATTACTGGCAGTGTCCACATATCTCCATTGCGAGGAAGATGAAACTCTTAAGATTTGTGAAACTCGGTTGGCCACAAAAACCTTGAATCTTGAAGTTTCACTCCTGATGTATTTAAGAACAGAAGCACTATCTGTCCAAAACACAGAATCCAGAAGTTCCATCTGCAGCTCTTTCCTCCAGAGTACATCCAATCGACTGGCCATGGTTGCTGCAATGAGCTCCATTCTCGGGACGGTAAAGGATTTAAGAGGAGCGACACGAGCTTTTCCCATAACAAACGCACAGTGTCGTTCTGAACAAATGTTTTCAATCAGCAGGTAGGTCACTGTTCCATACCCATCCTCACTGGCATCACAGAAATGGTGCAACTGAGCACTCGTGATTTCTCCAAATCCATCAGGTTTCAGACAACGACTCACTTCAAACTTGCTCAATAGCTGGAGCAGACTCTCAGTGCAGAAAACTAGTGTGCTCCCTTGGTCAAAAAAAGCATATGTTGTAATAATGTTGCTTCCTTTCTTTGACTTTACTTGGACAGGCACAATGGGCAGTTTACAGTCCTGGTCTCCAGCCCCTGTAAGACCACTCGACACCAGTGTGCTCACATGCGGCTGCATGTTCCTGTCGGTCTTTTCAGAAGGTGAACTTTCTTTGTGCAGGATGGTGGGATGTTTCCGGCTGCAATTGGAACAGGAAATCCTCTTACGGCAATCTTTACTGATGTGTCCTATACACAAGCAGCCAAAACAGATGCCATTTTCCTTTAAGAAGGTTATCTTCTTCTCATGAGCCATTTTTCCCAACTGTGCACAGACGTCCAACATGTGTCTTCCTCCACAACAAATACAGACGTTCCTTCCAACCTGATTAATTTTCATTTCCATTTCCGCAGGCTTAGGTGTACTCTCCACAACTTGCATAGTGGTGGCAAAGCTTGTTCCTTTATTTCCAGGTCTGCCTTGATACTTGGCTTTACTCATTCCTTTTATTGGTAAAGAAAGCGGAGAATCTTGAATATTACCGAATACAGGATCAGTTAATATTCTTATTTGCTTCTCCAAAAAGTCTGCAATATCCATAAATTTGGCTCTTCTTTTATGCCTTTCTTGCAGGTCACAAACATGGCTTCTCCATTTGTCCCTAAATTTATACGGCAATTTTTTAATAATGTTCACCATATTAGAAGGCATGTCCAAATCACTCAGATGCTGCACCTCCTCCATTGCATTACAGCATCCCCTGAGGAACAAACTGTAGTTCTGAAGAGCTTTTACTTCCTCCGTTTTAATTGATGGCCATGAAAGTGCCTTGTCCAGATATGCAGCTGCGACCTTCTGTTCATCGCCATAGTGTTCCTTTAACAGTGATTTTGCCTTGTGATAACCACGATCCGAGTTCATTTGTTGACAGCTTCTCACCAATTCCTTTGCATGGCCTCTTGTGTACTGTTCCAAAAAATATAAACGATCGCTGTTATTTTTCGTATTGCACTCAACTGCATTCTCAAATGCTTTAATAAATGAATAATATTGAAGTGGATCTCCATCAAAATGAGGTATTTCTCTCTTTGGTAAAGAAAAGAGTCTTTGTTGTTGGATTAAGAGTGTTGTTATTTCATTTTGTTTAGTCATTATTCCAATAACATCATTTTGTGGTTCCAGTTCCACCATACCATTTGACAGTCATTTTGTCCATTTGCATCAGATGGGTTTGAAGGAATAACTGAATATTGTCGAGGATGCTTATTTTGAGAAGATTCAGTCAGCACGGCTTGTTGCATGACACATTCCTGGGTTTTATCTTTTCTCCTGTTTTGAGTTTCAGCATTAGTCAATGAATTTTGTTTTGCAGAAATGTGAGGTATAAATTCCAATGCATCAACATTAAGGGTTTGTTTAGATCTTTCATGGGAAATGTATGAATTCATTCCATCTGAAACTTTTAAAGAGCCTTTTTTGCTTGTTATACTTTGAGCTTTAAGGACATTTATTGTAGCCATTTTTTCAGCAATTTCAGTGTCCAATTTTAGCCTTTCCTTTCTTTTACGAAGACGTTCCTCCTCTTCTTCCAGTACATGTTTCTCATTCAATAATTTCTGCTTTATCATTAAAGCTGCCAACTCTGCCTCAGCTTTCATACGAACAGATGAAGTTGAAGATCTTGATGAAGAAGTTTTGTGGCTTTCAACATTTGAAACACTATCACTTGGCTTGATATCATCCTCCACTTCTGTCTCAGTATTTGATGCAACATTGTTTTCCAATAAATTGATTTGCTTTGGACGAACAGCAGGATTTTGTTCTCTTTGATTTATCCAGTTTTGAATTTCATTTAAAAACACATTGGTGTATTTCATGATACTTGAAAACCATTCCTCTTGTTTTATTACTTCTTCCTCTGGCACCAAAGACAACACCTCAACATGTGAACTTGAAGCCTTTTCACACAGTGCCTTTAAATCCACCAAATACTGCTTAATTTGAGAAAGATTTTCAGTGTGTTGCATGAGCGCTTTCATTTTTTGTATTAGTCCTTTCATTTTATTGACATATATTTTGCATTCATTTTGTAATTTTTCGATTTTATTCAACAATGCCTTTCCAGTCAATTTTCTTTCTCTCTTTCCCCTCAAATGATTAGAGGAACAATCATCACCAGCTGTTTGACTCATGATTTTCCCGTTTGTTTGTTCGATTTTTTATTTATTTATTTTAATCTTCAGTGATCATCCATTAAAACATATATCCACTGGAAGCCACAATAGACTTTGACCATAAAATCCTTTCAACGTAACGGCACTTTAATTGTCCATTTGAACGTCATCCAAGCAGCATAATTACGGTAATAAGACGCAGCGCAGACATCATTCCAAGAGCGCAGCCAAAAACGTTGCACATTTAACCAACATTCATTCCATTCAGTGTCTCTTCTTGAAACATCTCAGCGCTAATCCAATGTGGCTTCCTTTTCCACAACCAGACATGCACAGGTATTCTTACCTGCGCTCCTCAGAATTGCGTCAGGTGTGTCGGTGTTGCTGGGCTCACTCATTCAGATGCGCTGCACTTACTTGGCGTCTTTCAGGTTCCTTGATCTGATTTCTTTGATCCTGCTCGCGGCTGGCTTCTCCAGAATGCCGTTTTTTGTTGACTAAAGATGTAGCGACTTCCACAGTCGCTACAGGCCGGGGATGGAGCCTGCCTATTTGCCTGACGCGCTGTCAGTTACGCAATAATGCGAGAGATGGAATTGTTTGCTCGTTTAATTAAAGTGCTTTGCGATTTTTACAGAGTAGTATCATCGGCTCCTGATTCAAACTCTTACAACATCACAGGCTCTAATATAACGAAGCGAACATGTCGTGCAGCGGTCAACAAAAACTACGGCTACCCAGCCCTCCTCTCTGTCAAAATCAAAACCAGTGAATGACAGACTGACAACGCCCATTTATGTCACCGCTAGCACCCACGTGACTCCCATAACAACCAAACAAATAAAAAACCCAGTGATCATCAAAATCCAATACATTCAATTATGGCTCCTACACTAGCCACTCTTTATATCCTGTTTATCCTATTAATTCTGCAGCGTTTTCAGTAAATATCTTTCTATGAGCATAGCAAAACTATTTCTTCCTGTTGTGCATGGCTGAGGACAGTCAGGAAAGAGGTACAAAGTGGTGTTACTAGACAAAAAGGACTGCAGATAGCTGGATAGCTAAGGCCTCTGTCACACAGACCTAGAGAATGGTTGACAGTGGTGTATTTCCTGACCAGCTGGTGTGTGGTTACTAGAGGCTGTTGCTGGGTGAGGTTGGCCTCAAAGACAGTGGTATACGAAAAACCTTCCTGTGATTGCTTTGGTAGCTAGGAGACTGCTGTGGTTGCCTGTAGATTGTGTGGAAGATGCTGCCTTGCCTGCAAACACTTGCTAGCTAACACAGAGTATGCTAACTAACCACTCAGCCATAGTGAAAATTAAGATAGTGTGATGCGAAGTTGTGCCTTTTTTTCTTCCCCACCTGTCACGTTTGGTTCTTTTGCCATCAGAATTATTGTCTAAAGGCCAAGAAAGATGCCCAACGGATTTACTTTACCAAATGGACCATCCCGGCCTTGCCGTATTGGTTCATTTGATTGACCTTTGTTTTTATTGTTTATTTTATTTTATTTTCACTTGCTACACATGGGACAGACATGACTGGGGGAAAGAAAAGGGAGAAAGAAAGAGAGGTAGGGAAACAAAAACAGCGGGGAAGAGGAACGGTGATAAAGGGCACAAAACAAAAACAAACAAAACAAACAGACAAAAAATACATAATCATCACCTGGATCACCGGTTGAGAAAGAAAAAAGAGAAAACAAGCAAAAAAAAAGAGAAATATAATAAACAACAACATCACGATAACCTGTGTGAATATAAAAGTAAATACTAAATATTGAATATTATTGTGCAGCACATAAGATCAACAGCTCACGGTGTGCTTTGAGGTAGGAAGGTAAGGTGTAATTTGTGTCTGTGAGCACCCGTGTGTACACCTGTGAGCATGAGCGCGCTTGTATTCAAAAGGTTCCTTCATGTAATGATCTGCTAGAGGGTGTGGGGAGCCACAGCCCCGTCCTCCAGGGCATGAAGCAGGTATGGAGGAGATCCAGGCTCCAGACATCCAGAGACCCCCAGAGCACAAGAGACCAAGGAAGACCAACGACTTGCTGTTGCATAGTGGGTGCAAACTGAGGTCTAGGCCTGACTTCATAAATCTACCACTATAATAAATTAAAGAACACTTCTATGTCGGCATTACAATAACAATAGGTTATCCCACATGCAGAATTCTGAGACTTATATGTGTGGAAGCCAACAGAAAAGGAAAATAACATTTGATTGTGTTCATAAGCTACAACATTTTCCTCTGTTTTGGATACTCCCTTGGTATTCCTTTGAAGTTCAGTAATTTCAAGACATTTTGCTTTAAAACAAACATGAATATGATGCAATAGAAAAGTATGGATTTACTTGTTAGAATGTGAGGATTCCATTAAAATGTTAGATATTGCAATATGAACTGCTGGTGTGACCCGACCAGTGTTTGATAGGCAGGTCATGAAACACGAAACTGCAACATCTACACGGGTATCGGCAAGTTCTGTCCCTTTGCCATAGAAAATAGATAAATCTAATTTATCCAATTTCTAACTTCATTTTTGAAAAAAAAAATCTTTCAGATAACATTATGTTGATATAGTGCGGATTTGTTGCAGTATAATCACCAGAGCTTGCTAGGCTGGTGATGTCACCATAAATGCTAATATTAGTTCTATTGCCATTGTTTGCTGTACTTTATTGAACAGGCTGCTTGTGGATATGAAAAATCTGTTGTATAATTTGGCTTTCATGCTCTTCTTGATCATCTGGAAATACCCATTTTAATTAGGGCGAGTGCTCTCAGTGCTGACAAATGCTGTGTCTGTGCAAAAAACTTCTTGCTGGTTTTTGAATGCTATTTACAGGAAGGGAAAAAAGTTCCTGCTTGTCTAGCTAAACACTGGAGGTGAGACCTTCCAGCTACTTAAGGTGTTGAATGGTAACAAGCCCTTTAGAAATCAGTAAACATGGGAATAAGCAAGCCATGCCAGATAAGGAAACATGCTGTAAGATAGCCAAGAGAAGATGGCACTGATGAGTAATGAGACAGCATGCGAGTGAAAACAGTAGTGTCCTTCACCTGCTGATAGTGTAGCTGATGTATCGCTGATGTATAGATACCCATTTCTGACATAAGAATTCTTTATGAGGGTGATAAGGTTCTGTGGGTTTATCTAGATAAGTGACTTTATCATTAACCACTCCTCAAAATAATCCATCAGTTCAGCCATTTCATACTCAACCTCATAGCACTATGAAGCTCCAACACCTCAACCAGGATAACATTCTGATAGTTCCTATTTATTGAACTATAGAGGCAACATATGATTCCATTTGCTGGTACAACAGTGTACATGGCTTTTAAATCACTGAGCCGATTTATTGGGGCTTGTAGGGCGGGGAGATCGAAGCCTCATAACTCCTGACAAATGCATTGACATATTTTTCCCCCTTTCTTTCTCTTTTCATTTGTTGTTAACACATGACTCAGTCAGGCTTGACACAGAGAATGCCGAAATCTCATTCCTTTCTGCTACTCTGTAAGCCAGATCTCTGAGTCACTCTTACAACCGTGCTTCTGACAAACAACAAAGGAAAAGATTTAGTTGTGCAGGAATACTAACTAAGCAGTCTGTTGATGTCAACAGTAGAGAAGCCTATGTAAAGTGAATCATAGGTGTTGACAATAACTGAAGCTTTTTATGGTGGGGATTCAAGTCACAGTTCACTGTTTTGCGTTGCAGGTTTTTAGTCGTTGAGGGTCCTGTGCAGTATCTTGGCTGTTCCTAGGACTGCACTCGTCTGGACAGAGATCTCGAATGTTCTCTATACTTCTTATGGTCGCTCAACTCCTAGCCAAACATCTCACTGATTACTATAGCCGTGGTGTAGATCAGCTGATTTGTCTTGGTAATGGTTGCAGTAGGTATTGTCTGTAGTACTGCATTCACATAATTACATAATTTACTTAGGTATTATTAAAGTATTCTGATTCTGATCGACAGTAGGCCTTCAGAGGGAACTTGTAATCTTGGTAACCGGCTACAGAAGGTCCAGGTTTCAAGCTTCGCTATGATCCTGTCTTTTAGGTCAGTTCCTCTTGCACTCAACAATCCTTCTTCCATTGCATTTGGGGCTTGGTATCCAATCTCGGGTGGGGGTGATGATCTCTCCCCCCCAGACTTGTCGTTCTGGCTTCCACTTGCTGTGTCATTTGTGTTATATAAATTTAAACGGCTAAATTCAATGCATTTGAGTTGGTTTGAGCTCTGGAACCAGTCTCTTGGAGAAGGGATGGACTCTTTTCCATTCTGGAGTTGCCTTTGGTGGAAGGAGGTGGGGAGGCCTGGATATCCTACGTATCACCATTGGAGTTTTTATTACAGGAAAAGACGGTTGCTTCCCCGCACCTTCGGCTTGGAAAATTGGTCCTGACTGTCGTTCAAAGGTTGCTCCATTTGGAGATATCTCTATTAGGATGAACATCAGGTAGTGGCCTCCAGCTTGCACTGGAGTGGTTTGCAAGTCTGAAGCAGTGGGAATGAGAACTAGAACCTTAGACTAGACTGGTCGATCAACGTCCCTATCCTCACGTATGGATATGGGCTTTGGGTAGTGACTGAAATAGTGTGACCAGTTGCTATCTCCTACCAGCAGGAGGCCCAGGAGTAGACCCATGTCAAATAGGTCTCTCTGCTGGCCTGGGAACACCTCAGTGAGGGACTTCTGGGCTTCCTTGCTTAGGTTGCTCATGTGACCCAGCACAGGATAGGTGAAAGAAGATGGATGAGTGGAGGAATCAATGGATGGATCTTATTTGACTTGGTAGCTACTGAATACTGTATCATAATAAAACTCAGGCTTTGTCCACAGGACATGTACAATGTAAATGTTTTTGCAAGGCAAAACACTTCCATCTCCAGTCTCATAACAGTGCATAGCCTCCCATTAACACTTCAAAGCCACTACTCACCTTAAGTCCAAGGCTTAGCTCATGAAGAGAGCATCTGATCTCCTGGGTGAGAATGTTCATACGCTCACACTCCTGCAGCGCCACGACCTGATAGGGAGTCCTCTCCTCTGCTTTCCCTAGAAGCTCAGCCATGTTGAACTCCTCTGGGAGTTTCTCCAGTATCTCTTCCAGCACTGCATGCACCTGATAACATGGATAGGAATGTAGAAAAAAGTGAGAGGAGTGTTTCCCAGTAAAGTAGCCCATTATGCTTGTCAATATTAAAGCTAAGTAGGACAAGAAACACCAATGGTAAGACAATACTATCCTAAGCAAACATCTGAAAGAGATGGGTTCATCTGAGTCACATAAACTCAGTCCTGTCAATGCTGACAGTCTGAGAAACTGTTTGAAATTGTTCCATAAATATTCATGAAGACATATTTTTGCAACACCAGCTTTTTGTTTTCAATAACAGTATTATTCCTTCAGAAAATCAATGCTCACATCGTATTTTTGTGGACAAGGGGTGAAAGCTAATGTCTGTGTCCAAACTTTCCCAAGACAACCAGCAAGAGAGATCAATCAAAGGATTAGGTACCAAACTAAGGATATCAGGTCATCGTATCTATGGATTTTTTATTCCTGATGATTCTGAATATCTGACTTGACTTTGGCAGCTACTGAACACCCAGAATACAAAGTGGGCCTCTTCAGTAAGCCAGAAAGATTCCAAATCATAATATATTAAATGACCAATGGAAACACGGAAAAAAACACACACGGCAAATGTAAAGTCACAAATCAACCTTACATATATGTTTTTAGACATTTTAAGGTCAACTAATCATTGACTTCAAAATACAGATGAGAGCAAACATAAGTAAATCAATCCCAGTTAAAAGCATGCGCATATGAATTAAACATGAATGAAACATGCTGAGCAAACTTCCCTAATGGTCAGCGGTGAAATCAAATTAATGTTTTCTGTTAGAAAGGGGTTGTTGCAATTATCAAATTGTAATCATAAAGTGGTGGAAATAATTATTTGATCCCCTGCAGAATTCATAGGTTTGCTCACTTACAAAGAAAAAAACAGTCTCTAATTTTTACCATAGTTTTACTTTAAAGGAGAGAGACAGGATATCAACAAAAATCCAGAAAAACACATTTTTCTTAAAAACACTTATGAGTAAAAAGCACACCTCCACCAACATGGACCAAAGAGCTGTCTAAAGATGTCAGGGACAAGACTGTAGGCCTGCAAATGTCCATTAATCATCCTTGATCGGGAGCTGGAATGTGGATGAGCCCAAAACTACACAGGAGGAGCTTGTTCATAATCTGGAGGCAGTTGAGATCACAGTCACTAAGAAAACAACTGGTGAAGCACTATGCTGTAATGGATCAGATCCTGAAAACCACAAAAGTGATCACACATTCACGATCATCACGAGCATGTTATTCTTTGGTTTGGTTTGCCACACCGACTTTGTCCCCTATGGTGATACTAACAATCCAGAGATGTACATGTAATGTATCTAACTGTGATATATTTTTTCATAAGCCCATTCACAGGACTACATACTAGATACACAATACAGTCATTAACTACTCCCATTTTTAACATTGTCAACACACAGTTTAGTCGACTGAATAATGGACAATACACATGTGAATGGGGCTTTATTGATCAATTTCACAACAACTGCCAGCAGTCAATTGTTTGGTTGGGGAATACCTGTTTTTCCTTTGCAATCCGTGGTTGTCAGATGGTTGCTGACCACTCTCTGGGCTGTGTGGCTTATTTAGCTATAGTTTAGTTTATAAATAGCTTCCATAACCACGTACTTTACAGGGCACTTTTATTTAAAGCAATTAATTTAAGCTTTTACTTTTTAATGGCTCAGTCATATTAGAGCAAAAATAGGATGAGAGTCTCTTTGTGAATAGGAAAGATTTATGCATATCAGATTAATAAATTGAACTTTTTGCATTGTACATCTGACCACAAGTAGTTGAGTCAACCAACTAAGGCCTTTTCATGCTTAACCTTGGGGTAGTCACTTTTAAGTTATCTTTAAACAATCTTCAAATAGTCCATCTTGGACTAACTGTAATCATTCTCAGACAGATTAGTCAAGGTCAACATATAATTGGCATTTATTTTCCAAAACTTCGCAATTAAGTCAGTCTGAACCGATGAGCTGAACCTGTCTGTGACATGCCTTTTTGCAGTAGGGGACTTGAGTAAGCCGGTTGCCAACTCGTCTTCTCATTATATTCCTATATAAAAGTTGGAATGCCATTTTTAAGCACCAACTATGTCACTATCTGTGAATGAATTTCTGATTCTAATCATCTGGGATTCTAAATGTAAGCAGTTAATGTGAATTCCTTTTTCATGTGAATTTCCGTGTATGTAAAAAGCAACACATTTGCAATAGCTGGATTTGTACTTTTTGCCTATTTATTACAATAACTGCTGTGTTATCATAAGCAGATAACATCTAATGAGACTGATTCTGTTTTTCTGTCATTTAATTGCTGTTGTGAGTCACCAAAATCACTTTGAAGATAGCAGCTGATTGTGAGTGGTCAAGGATCTGTCCCCCGTCTTCAAAGCAACCATATCAAAGGCAACAAAATCACAAGTTCATTGCACACAGTTGCAACAACTTTGGTCACGCTACAGTCTCCAACCACTGTTTCACTAGTGTGACTGTAGCAATCAAATACAGTAAAACAAACCAAAATAATTTATCTATCTATCTATCTATCTATCTATCTATCTATCTATCTATATATTAGGGGTGCAACGATATTCGTATCGATATTGAACCGTTCGATACAGTGCTTTCGGTTCGGTACGCATATGTATCGAACAATACAACATTTGTAATTTATTTTATCAACTTTCCTTCTGACGATACTGTCTGTGTGGAGCGCTCAGTGAATCTGCGTCCGACTACTCCGTCTAGGCTGCACTGTCGAGCGCAGATCCAATGTGCGCTCCACACAGACAGCATCGTCAGAAGGAAGAGCGCAGGGCAAGCTAGCGAGACAGAAGTTAAGCTCTCCTTGCAACATGGCAAATTGAACCTCCCCCACCCTCATTCAGATCTGGTGTTTGGAATTATTTTGGTTTTCATGTGACGTATGACCCTGAAGGTAAGCGCGTCATGGACTAAAGTAAAACAGTATGTTGGATGTGCCACACAATGCTCAATTACATGGGTGGGAGCTAGTGTGTTAGCGCAGTTAGCTCGTTAACGTGTTGGCCGTCTAGCCCCATGCACGGGGCTTTTAGGGGTAGCTCGTTAACGGAGATTTGCCGTGTTGTGGCGTTAAGGTCATTTTAACGAGGTTAACCTGAAAGCACTAGTGGGAACACAACGAATATGACTGCACATTTACGCCGACATCATCCTAGTGCAAAGACAAAAACAACAAGCCTGCATGCTACAAACTTTACCCGAGTCATTTAGACAGCCGTTAGCACATGATTCTCCTTATGGGGACCTGATATGTTTAATATGCTGCTGAGAATATAGCCCAGAAGAAGCGGATAGTATAACTTTTATTTTGGAAAGAGCCATTTCTCTGTAATAAACTCTCTTTTCCAAAGATGAGTGATTCCTCAATCAGATACAGGGCTCGCAAAATCGCTAGCCCGACGTCCTGGGGCTAGCGATTTTTCCAGTCGGGCTACCAAAATCTATCTCTTCCCTGCCCGTCCGGCTATTGTAGGAAGGAAAAATATATGTCAATGCTTTTGCATTCTTTCGGAAATGTAGCTGAGTAATTATGTCATTGGCATCGGTGAGCCACTGTCAATATGTGACATATTGAAATCGCGTTTGAATTTGCGCTTGTTTTTTTGCTTTCACTTTGCAATCGCGTGAACTGTGTATAGAGAGCGACAGTACTGATTGGTGAGTGATGATAATTTGTGCACCAATTCCTCTGACATCGTCTTATCAATTGTTAGCTTACTATGCAAACATGACAAGTGAAATCTCCCGCAGCAAGC
Source organism: Mchenga conophoros (assembly GCF_057382185.1). Classification (NCBI taxonomy): domain Eukaryota; kingdom Metazoa; phylum Chordata; class Actinopteri; order Cichliformes; family Cichlidae; genus Mchenga; species Mchenga conophoros. The sequence continues at coordinate 4,873,129 of NC_140533.1, forward strand.
TTAAACATGTGAGAGGTTGATCGCGCAGAGAATCGCTGAGCTTATGTGAGTGCGTGTGTAAAAGCAGCAGGATATATATTTTAGTTCTGCTGAGCCAAATAAGACAGGTCAGGGTGAAGAAGTGACAGCCAAAGAAAAGCTTACCACAAAACAGAAAAGTTATGACAAATCAGACTATAAGGCAAAAAGAAAGTGCAGCTTTATGGTTTCATGGACAAAAGAATTTCTGTGGCTGGATATGATGAGCTAAATAACCAGGGGTGCACATAAGTGGTCCGCAGGTGCGCATTCGCTGTCAAAATAAAAAACACGCACAAGGGTTAGGGTTAAATTTAAAAACTGTACTTTTGAGTTAAAATCTATACTTATAATTTTAATAAATGACAAATTAAAAAGGCATGAACATTTTATTTTATATCGAAAAAATATCGAACCGTGACACCAAAGTATCGAACCGAACTGTGAATTTTGTGTATCGTTGCACCCCTAATATATATATATATATATATATATATATATATATATATATATATATATATATATATATATATATATATTTTTTTTTTTTTTTAATTTTTAAATTTTTTTTTTTTTACTGTATTCTATTTATTTGTCTAGTGGAGTACTTTGACTGTACTGAGTTCTTCTGCCTTGTTTTCTCATCATATTTTTATCATTTGTCTTTACTGTTTCCCAATTTCTGGCATATCTTATCTTATTTGGATGAATATACCAACATACATACTTGTATAGTGTTTTCTCTACTCCAACTCAAAGCAATTTTTACAACAACTTTCATTCGTCCAAAAACACAAACATTCATATAAACTCATTTTCTAAGAGTCTTCTCTAACACACACACACAAACACACACGCACACACACTCTACTCCTGAACCACAGCCACTCTCAGTTATATAAAAACAAATTATTCATTCTTTTTTAAAGGAGGAGAAAAAAATCAGGGTAACTTTTACTGCATCTTTTTTTAACAAAGCTAACACTTCCAGATCATGATATAAGAAAAGTGACACTTGCTCCATAGAGGGAGTGCAGAAAGCTGCACTCTCTGACAGAATATTTGTTTTAGCTTTTACACTCATATAAACTTTATTTCACAGCAGTACTGAACCAAAAAATGCACCACAAAATGCCATCCTTGTAAAACTCACCCTAGGTGTTTTCAAAGCCCCAAACAGTTGGTCACAATTTATTTTCAATTGGCCATGCAGGAGCCACAGAAAATGTCACCCGTTGTCATCACACATTTAAGTTTTGGGGATCTCGCTTAGAGTTTCGTGTGAGACTTACTAAGGCCCTGGTTCATATATCTGCCTGGGATATCTACCGTACACAAGGGCAGAAAATCACATCAAAATCAAAATCTGAGTTTAAATGCTACCATTCCCATATACCCATGAATATAACTGACCTGCTTGTAGCGTTGTCATAACAAATATACACTATGCAGAAAAACACTGCTTAAACCTAATTCACATTTTACTGAAGATGGTAATGGTACCAAATATGTCAGGCCAGTCTTTGAGGGAGAATGTGTGTCAAATAATAAAACTGGAGATATGGTGCAGGCACAAAACACATGGAATATTAAAATGAAATAATTTTCGTAGGCACCACACAGGAAGGGGGAATCAGTTTTTGATTCTCTGCTGAATTTCTAAATTTGCTCACTTACAAAGAAATGAACAGTTTCTAATTTTTAACATACTTCAAATGGAGAGACACAAAATCAGCCAACAAACAGAAAAATCAGTATTTGATCTCCAAACAAAACAAAACTTAGTACTTGATTGAGAAAACATTGTTGCCAAGCACAGCGGCAAGAGGTTTCCTGCAGTTGTTCACTGGGTTTGCACACATCTCATGAAGTATTTTGGCCCACTCTTTACAGAAACTCTAGATTATTTAGGTTTCTTGGGTGCTGCTTGGAAACTGAGGTCTGGAGACCAGCTAAGGCCACTCATTGACCTTGATATGCTTTTTCTGCAGTCACGTCTTTGTTGCCTGAACAATATGTTTTGGGTCATTTTCATCCTGGAAGATCCTGTGTAGGATATGTGTTAAATGCTTTTGAATTTCCCCAAAAATTCAGTTTACCCGTGCGGCAAAGAAGCTAGCTGGATAGAGAAAGTCCTTTTTTCGGCAAGAATAATAAGAGTGATACTGTATTCCAGAGGCCGTGAGCCAACGTGAGCACTGTGAAGCCCCGTGTAGCATTTGTTGCTTCGCATGGTAAGTCCCAGGCAGCACACGTGCGCTAGCATAGCATGCTACTTGCCGCTAGCTCTGATGCTAACTTCCGTTAGCCATTTTGCAATGAAAGTGCCTTTTCCGAGGCTAAAGCAATTAGCACTGAGTCTGCTGCACTTTATATGAGATGTTCTTTAAAGGTTTATGTCACATTACTGTGGTATTGATGTATAATGTATGGTGTTGTGCGATGTTATGTTAGCACATGTTCCCTTTTCTCATGGTGCTAATTATAGTTCTGCACACTAAGTATTAGCAATGTGAAATTAAGTGCCTTCACCTGCACTTTACTTAGCTGAAACTTGATAAGTCTCAAGCCAATGTGTATTTCTAATGCACTACTGAGCTATTTTGTATTGTTTTAAATGTGTGTTTCCTATGCACTTTTTCCCTTTGAAATGAGAATAATTTGTTGTACAACATAGAATATTTTGAAAGAAATTTAGAAGCACTACAAGCAACCAGTAGTAATAATAAGTTACAGGCATGATAGCTTAAATGTTGAACTACTGTGTTCTGGCCTGGTCCCCAGGTCAGGTTTTTTCCTTTGCTTATTTGGATTGGATTGGTTTTGAGGACCTGAGAAGAATCGAGGATCCCTTTTCCAGTACTGGATGGCGAGCCCAGCCCAAAGAGCCGGATGAACTGGTAGATTGTAACCCGACTGGTTACAAACACACTGAATGACTACTGAACATTGAAAGACTGAAATTGACTTTAAAAAAGACACAAAAGACAATATATCTTTAGGTCGACCATTTGTGGGGTTTATTTTATTTTGTTTTCAAGAAGAGCGCTCTACTTTTGTTAAATGTGCACAACTTTAATAATTGCTAATAAATGCAATTGTGTTTTCTACACCTACTGTGTACAAGTCCTCTGTTGTCATACACCCTTGGCTCCTACGAATCTAGAACCTGTCTGATCTGGTCCATATTTCCCTTCTGTCCTCGTACTGTGGTTAAAGGTAATTATACTGCCGTACTACAGGCAAAGAAGGCAAGAAGTAGCACTAACAGGCCTAGTATTGCACCACCAGTGTTACACGTGCATGTGTACCCCAGTCACAGCTCCTTTCAGCATGGCGGGAGATTGCAGATGTTACAGCAATTTGCAGTAAAGAGCCCAGAGATCCAGTGCTGTCTCCTGCCTCTTATTCATTCGCCAGACCACAACACATCAATAGGCATAACACACACAAATGGGTTACACATGCACAAGGCATATTCAGTATTTTGGCTCAGCAAAGAAGGTTCTCATCCAAGATTTTGCAGTACATTGCCCGATCCATTAAGGCAGCGGTCCCCAACCTTCTTTGCACCACCAACTGGTTTAATATCAGACAATATTTTTACGGACTGGCCTTTAAAATGTCACAGATAAATACAACAAAATAAAATGACAAGACAAGACAAAAACTGTGGTATTTTGTAAATATAATAATAATAAACGCAAATTCACTGTATAACTGTGCAACTTTATTAGCACCGTCCTCCTGAAATGCGCCAACAGCATTGAGAGTGACATCCTCCTCTCTGCCCCTTAATGCTCTCTGGTTGCTATGGTAACGTGTAAATATTTCTTTCAAAATAAGACACAAAACTACAAAGAGTTGGGAATCGCTGCATTAAGCCATAGTGTGTTACCAGTTGCGTTCTTGGTGACTGTGCTCCAAAGTGCCCTCAGATCATTAACAAGCTTCTCCCATGTAGTTTTGGGCTCATCCACCACCACTCCAACGATCCTCCTCACCTCATGAGGATCTGTTAATATTTAGCTGAATATATGTATATGATGTTTATATGGTTATTGGGGCGACCGTGGCTCAGGGGGGTTGGGAAGCGTATCTGTAACCGGAAGGTCGCCGGTTCGATCCCTGGGCTCTCTGTCCTGGTCGCTGTGTCCTTGGGCAAGACACTTTACCCTACTGCCTACTGGTGTTGGCCAGAGGGGCCGATGGCGCGAAATGGCAGCCTCGCTTCTGTCAGTCTGCCCCAGGGCAGCTGTGGCTACAACCGTAGCTGCCTCCACCAGTGTATGAATGCGAGAGTGAATGAATAGTGGTATTGTAAAGCGCTTTGGGTGCCTTGAAAAGTGCTATATAAATCCAATCCATTATTATTATTATGGTATGGACACTTTCTGACAGACAACAGAGCCCTGTAGTTTGAAGCAGGATTTGAGCAAAACTTGAGGGCTAACTCTGTCGTTTAAAGCTTTCAATATTAAAATATTGTACAGTCTTTTCCTCTTACACACAGTCACACTCTGCTGTTTGAGTTGCTTTCAGCTTGTGTGTAACTTCTTTATCTTTTCACAGCATAGTTTTTATCATTATTTCTTACATCACTCCCTTGCCAGCACACCTGCCCATTTTTCTGATTGATCAAATACCCACAATACCCCCCGTTTCATGTAAATGTACTCACAGATAGACTTGAAAACTCGTGGTTGGTCTATCTGGCTGAACACCATCTTCTTGTGCCCGCTTAGCCTGATGTCAGTGTAATATGATGTAATTGAAGAAAAATAATGGATATCTTGGGTATGTTTGGTATGTTGAACTTGCTAGTACAGGTCCCTAGAGTTAATGAATATGTGTATTCCTTCCTCCCTGCCCTGATCACAAAGGTCATCACAGAACAGATCCAGGCTGATTCCTAATTTTAAAATCAAAAGTAATACCAGGTGAAAATGAATCTGTCAGTTCAGACTAAGAACATCAATTTTTGGCAGAAGATCAGGAGAAATGACAAAAGTAAAGAAAATCTTTGGAGGAAGTTAAAGCAAGTCAAACTAAGCAATGAGTATAAGTAAGAAACTCCTGAAAATGCAAGAGCATTAATCAGCAAGTAGGAAAAAACATGCTGAAATCAGATCAAATCTTTCTGCAAGTCCTTGTGTGCCAATTAAAGAGATTTTATACAGCCTAAAGTACTTCCCCATCAGAGCTCAATTTCTTAGTCCATTATTCAACTAGTTAATCATCACAAAATTAATTTGCAACTATTTCATATCTCACTGCAAGAAAAATGGTGCTGGTTAGTTTATCAGATATGATTATCAGTTGCCAAAGAATCAGGATACATCAGCTTTGGGAAAGTAGAGGCGGGATGTTACATTTTCAAGACAAATACATTGGTCTGGTTTTTCTTGGGTGTTGCCAGCTCCTATAGTTCAAATGAAATAAAATCTTACTGCTACTGCAAATAATATTTCATTACTATGAGATTTCTGGATTTTCAGAGTATCTGGTCACGTCTCAAGACATGATAAACAGCGGAGCCCCTTTTCTGTGAGGGGATGAGCTTATGCTGTGGGTGACCTCAGGGCCCCTGTTTGGTGGTTTCATTTAAATGTTTTCAAAATGAACTAATATTTTTATTAATGGGATCATTCTATTTACATACAATAAATATAAAATATCGTAAACTTAGATCTACATTTCCTGAAATATTGTTTCTGCATGTAGAAAACCTGGTTTCCCCATTTCTTATTATGTCATATATTATATTATATAATAGTGGTCACATGGGCAGAAACGTCTAAGGACGGTACAAGACACGAGGCATATTATTTGTTAGGAAAATCCACTAAAATGCCAAAATGCTATACAAACACAACACAGCCTTTAACAACAATACCAAATGGTTGAGTTATTAATAAAAAAAAAAAAAACAACAACTCACAAATAAACCACCATACAGTTGATACAGGTTTAGGTTGTATGTTATCTACACAATCAAAGCCCATTTTTTGCACCAGGTCGTAAAACTCTGGGACTGACTCACTTTCAGAGCCTTAGACTCAAGTAACCATTAAAGTATCTGAAATTTGTCACTTTATGTTTAGCTTCATTTTTCAGCACTAGAGCTGTTTTTCGCTCGGTTCTGACAAAACACAACATCTCACCAATTTTTTTTACCCTATGACATCTTCACACTGTTGCCTGACAGCAAGAAGGTCCTGGGTTTGAATGCTGAGGCATTTCTGTGTGGAGTTTGCATGTTCTCCCCGTGCCTCTGTGGGTTCTGTCCAGGTGCTCTGGCTTCCTCCCACAGTCCAAAGACATGCAGTTAGTGAGTTTGGGTTTGTTGGGGATTTTAAATGGACCATAGGTGTGAAAGGTTGTCTGTGCCTCTGTGTTAGCCCTTTGACAGTTAAGAGTGCACCCTGCCTCTTACCCTATGGCAGCTGGGATAGGTTCCAGCCCTCCCATGGCCCTGAATTGGATAAGTGGATGGATGGATCCTGACATGAGGTCAGTAACTATTAGATAAATCCACTCTTTATGATCTGTATGCTAGTGGTCATTTTAAAAAAAAATTTTTAATCATTTGATAGATATTGATCCTCAAAGAAAGTTACGTCCTGACAGAGCCCTAATGATGTTTGCGGTGTCACTACCTCTGGTCCAAAGTGCTTTCTATATTTCTGGCTCCAGCTGGATAAAGATGGGATCAACTGTAGAGGGGTTCTCAAGATTTCAGTTCAGCCCAGTTAAAACCAATGGGTGACGATCTTTGTATACAATCTATGTACTACACAAATGGATTCTTAGACACGCTGTAATTAGAGCTCACTAGTGACAGTCCTTGACTTTTATTTATTAGCTTAATTTGCCGATGGTTCAATAGGACTGCGATGCGTCAAGCTGACAGTGGATTTTCAGAGCACTATCTTATGGTTCCCAATGCAACCTAATTACTAATAACTACATTTAAATACAAGGTACTTTGCAAACTTTGCCTATCTTACTAAACTGTAAAAAACAAATTAAGCATTTACCTTCTCTTCACGCGTCGTCCCGCTTCCCTCACCCACTCCTCTGTCCCTCGGCTGCATTTCCAGGATAGTGCGGAAAAGTGTCTCTGAGGTTTGTGTAAGGAAGCCAATCTCAGCATTGGGGTGAAGGCCATACAAATAAGGGGACTCAGGAGGAAGGTTGTCATCGATGTACTGGAGCAGGAAAAAGTCAGAACTTTATCAGAATCAGTCAGAAAGTATTGTTTTCTTTTAAGATTAACTAACCCTAATTTATGTCTGTGAAGGTTCTCAGTCATCCAGGTCATCGTAGTCAAAGGAGCTTGCAAAGAAAAGCGTCTGGACTTCTTTAGGTTACTTGAAGACGTTTCACCTCTCATCCGAGATGAGAGGTTCATCTCTGTTCAAAGATGGTCGCTCACAGTGGACATAGATGGCTTCTTGTCCACTGTGAGCGACCATCTTTGAACAGAGGCGGTGGTTTACGACACCAACTCTCTGCCATCTATAATCCAGTTTTGAGATCCCTTCCCAGACGCCTTAACGCCCACTCACATCCTGGGCCATCTGATTTCAGGAATTCGCATGATAAGGTGGGGCCAGGTTTCACAATGAACTCACCCGAAACTCTGGCTGATTGGGACCCACACCCAGTTTCACACCTTGGCTCAGGCGATTAGAGGATCATCAGGGGGTCCGTTTCTCCCTCTGTGGGAGGAAACTCCCACTGGGTTTATATCTGGGACTCTCCACCATTTGACCTTAGAACTGAAGAAGCTTCTCGGATGAGAGGTGAAACGTCTTCAAGTAACCTAAAGAAGTCCAGACGCTTTTCTTTGCAAGCTCCTTTGACTAACCCTAATTTACACTTAGATTCCTGTTCATTCTTTTGTATATAACAAAATGGAAATTTGCAACTCAATTGCTTCCTGTCTAGAAAGTACCATCACTTTTTTCTCCACTCTGGTGTTTCGTTTGAAGTACTGCTGACAAAGGACAAGAATGGAGCCATATAAATGGTGAGATATTTCTGGGGGAGATTCAAACACTCTGGATCAATTGACAGACTGTTAATGACCATAACAAGGGAAAGGAAATGTGACATTTTCCATCTGCTGGTCCATAATGAATATCAATATGCTTTTAAGTCAGTACAGATGAAAGTGAAAACTCAACTGAAAAGGGGGGCTTTTGTGGGGCACTTAAATAAAAAAAAAAGTTCTTCTAATCAAGTCCTGATGAAAGTCTTGATGGAAAATATACTGGCCTTTAATACAGAAACACTTTGTAGTCAGCTGTTTTGAGATAGCCTCAGTACTTTTTGGCTAACATTTACTCACCGAGTACACCTGTATGTTGTTGAAAGTGGAGGAGAACTGCTGACTCGCTGGCTTTTTCTTTGTGCTTGGTCCACCTGTCTCCTCTCTTATACAGTAGGTTTGTTTTAGATGGTAGGAGATGGCCCAACAGACCTCCAACAACACAAAGGTCTTTAAAGCCTTTGTTCTTTGGACAAATTTAAACAGCTAAAAACTCAGTTACCACCACCTAGTCAGGCTAACTGCAAAAAAACTCTCCACTCCCTGTGGGAGTCCCCTGTGCTCCCCTGTGCTCTTGTGCTCACAAGAGCAATGACAATTCGTGGTTCACATGCAGTAAATGTGAACTGCATAAATGCTGAAGGGAAATGTCACGCTGGTTTGTGCCGTCAAAGACTGAAGATAAATTCTAAAGCAACCTGAACATACTTGGCCTTGCTTGTGAAGTCTGTAGGATTTTACCCTATCAATAGAGTTTAGTGTTAAATGACAAGTAACAGACAGGAAACACGGTGAGGTCAAGTGAGGGGAAGCAGTAACGTGATAATGCTTGGAGCTGTCACAGTCTGGTTTCATCATGTCCATGTCAACATTATTAACGGTGATCACACAGGGAATGGGCAAATGTACAATATGTTGCAGGTTTATTCGAAGAGTCTTAAATGTGTAACTAAGATAGCACTGCAGTGACCCAGTAAAAGAATTCCTGGGTTTAATCTGAGTCATATAAAGAATTTGACTGAAGAATATTAACATCATTACAGTTTTCCAAAGCTTACCATTTTCTCTGTATGCGGATTAACACTATAATGTCATCAAATTGTTAAACTTCTGATTTTTCAGAACAAGGTTGGATTGTTTGGATTCGTGGAGTTAAACCTAGCGTTTGGATTGTAACTCCAAAAATAAAATAAAAGAACGGAATGTACAATATCTGTTATTTATGTTGCTTGTTAAGTTGTGTTTGTGTTATTCCACAGCATGGCCTGGGATACTTTGTAAAATAATACGTTTACATTATAAACCTTAAGAGCAGCCCACAAAGGACGCTATTAGAAGTGACCGGAGGCTATAGAAGATCAACGATATTCAGTGAGTTCAGGCGACAACAATCAAAATAACTGCTTTTTCAATATTTCCTATAACACAAAGCCAAGCGCAAAATTAAAAAAGCAACAACACACAGATCTGTGGCCATGATCGCTCTTAGTTTTGTGGTTGTTATGATGGTGATTTTACATCAAACTTTAAACCTCAAATGTGTTTCTGAAGTTGAAAATATACAAAACTGTTTGGTCTGCATACAGTCTTGGATATCAGATCATTTTCAGCTTGGTCCTCCAGATCTTTGGAAACTGTTGCAAACACAGGAGTGTCTTTTATTATTGGATTTGCAGGACAGAGGTTTGGTTCCTGTTTTAATCATTGGAGAAACATCAGTAAACTCTGATTTATTGCATCAAAATCTGAGATTGAGATTGTTATTCATGATTTTATTTCATCTTGCCTTGATTGCTGTAACTCAATTTTAACTTGTCACAATAAAACCTCCCTGGATGTCTGTGCAGGTTCTCAGTCACCCAGGTCCTGGTAATCTAAAGAGCCACACCCTTTTTCACATGTCAGCTCATGTGATGAGGGTCAACGACTCTCTTAACAGACAACTCCTGCTAGGGCCAAAATATCTGGGACTCTACACCATTAACAGATGAAGCCTCTCGGATAAGAGGTGAAATTTATTCAAGAAACTTGACAAGTCCAGTTGGTTTTTATTTCCAAGCTCCTTAGATTACCTCCCATGTCACACCTCCACTGATGTCACTGCACTGGCTCCCCATCAAATTCAAAATTCAATTTAAAGTTGTGGTTTTCACCTGCATGGCCTCTGCATGGTGAATCACCAATGAACTCTGACAGCCATATGTCACCAGCACGACTCTATGGCCTTCTGATCAGAGGCTCGTTATCCAAACTAAAAAGCAAAGGTGACAGAACCTTTGCAGGTGTAGCTTCCACACTGTGGAACTCTCTGGCCTCCAGTCTATGATCTGTGAGTTCACTGGGCCTGTTTGAAAATAGATTGAAGAATTATCTTTTTAAACTGGCATATTTAATGTAGCATTTTTACTTTATTTAAACTTTTTAAAATGTGTTTATTTCAGCTTCATTTTCTATCTGATGTGCTGATTTAACCTTTTTGGTCTTATGTCTGCATTTTGTTGGTTTTATTTGATGTGAGGCAGCTTGTGATTTGTCTCATGAAAGATGTTATGTGTTATGTTATCTGTTATAGTTCAGCCTATGAACAACTGCTTTATGGCCCATTTACAGTTTACGGTTTGTGTTTCTATCCTTCAGTGAAATTAATCACCATTTAGATAATTCAAGACCTTGTACAACCCAAGAAATAACATAACTACCATGTGATTTATACATAATATTACTGTGTTACTGAAAAATGGAAGGTGATTACACGTATCACGCCCAAGAATGCTCGTGGGCAGGTTTATTCAGTGTAGGTGTATTCAGTTCAATTTAATGCATTCACATAGCATCTCAAGGTTACCTTAAGATGCTTTTTATTCTAAACATACATATTGTAAACATACTACAATAATAGAGAAAAAAAACAACAATTGGTTGACCCACTATGAGCAAGCAATTGTCGACAATGGGAAGGAAAAACTCCCTTTTAGGAAGAAACCTCTGGAAGAACCAGGTTCAGGGAGGGGCAGCCATCTGTCGTGAGTGGGTGTCCCTCCCTGAGCCTCCCTGAGTGGGTCCCCAAAAGACAATGTGTATACAAACAAACTGTAATTCAATAAAGCTACCATTTCTCATTTCTTTGAATTTTACTCCTAAACTCCGTTTCTCTACTGTTTTGTTGCAGCTCGTGAACTGAGTGACAAAAAATAATATTTCTATTCTATTCTAGTATAAAAGTGCATTCTAATGAACAAACCTTAGTATTAGTGCTTCTGTCATCCCTTTGGTGTGCTATTGTCCCCACGACTTTCTTGTTTTTGCTTTTTTTTTTTAAATGTGACCTTCAGGACTTTACTCACCTTTATTGTAATTATTTGTTCTAAAGTTAAAAAGTCAAACAGTTGCTATAAATGGTTTCCAGTATTATTGTGTTTCCAGTAGTCAGTGACCACCAGACTGTGCAGTCACCTCGAATTATTGGATTCAAATCCAATTTTCCCATGGCTTTAAAGAACCAAATAAACTGGCTCAGCATTAGTTGAATGCAGATCACCCAGTGGATCTTGGATCATTTAAGCAACACATGAACAGCCTATCCTCTACTGAAGCCACAGAGGTTTGAGAAATAAGTGCTGGGAACAGACCGATGGTCAAATTAAGTCTACCATCATCAAAGGCATGCTTGTAGGACATCCATTCATATTGTGTTCTTTTACAGGAGCTGCAATTACTGACAAAAACCCTACAAAATGCTATTTTCCCAAAGTCTAGCAGCACACAGCTGTAGCTGCTGTCACCGACTGTTTTCTTATTTTTACTATTTTGTTGTTTGGAAACCTGCTTTATACTGTAAGCTCAATGACCCAACTGGTTTTATTTATTCTGACTTGCATACATTTTATGTTTCTTGGTTTACTCACATTTAACTTTGCCAGTTAGACTTACTGGCAAACAGTTTCCACCCACAGAGCAGCTCCACCTCAGAGAAATATTTATGTAACTCAAACAACAATCTGTTATGTCCCAGGGACCCATATGGGAAGCATTTTATTGTTATTGATTTAGCATTGGATTGTACTACTCCACACTGTACATGGGGAATAATGATGGTGAAAACCTTTTAATTACAGTAATTCAGTTATGGCCACATTAATCCACCATTAATTTACTGGAGGCCACATAGACGCCCCTTGGGGACACATTGAAGAATACAATCTTAATATTTTTCTTGCACTGTAAGTGGGAGATACTATGCTTTTACATGGCTGATTCCACTAGGAGCTTCTGCTTTTAATTTTCTGTCGTGTCCTTTTTGTGGCTACATTATCTTTATTTAATGTTTCATGGCCTAAATGAGTCCAGTCTTATCTGCCTCACCTGGTGGTAGCTGTTGTAGTCCATGTTTCCAGGCAAGGGGAAACCGGGTGCTAGGTACAGCTCCCCCTCCATCATCTCGGGCTTAACAAACTCCTCCAGGTATGTGCGACACAGACGCCGGTCCCAGTCGTCTGTGATGTGACCACCATACATGATCTCACCGAATAGGTAGCGCAAATCATCGTACGGCACCTGGGGATTACAGAGCACGGGGATGTTGTTTTGCTGGAAAGTGGCCTTTGGTGTTTAGCTGAGGTCACCCGTGTTCGGATTTCCAATTAAGATAACAAACAGCAGGCTTTGTAAAGAAACATGTGTACCTTTGGATTTGCCTCCAGATAGTTGTAGAGGACGTTGACAGAAATGGTGAGGTCTCCGGTGTTAAAGGGGTATGATCTGTTCCAACCTTGAGGACCAAATTTCCTCCTCTCTGCCACCACCGCATGGAAGTAGCAAAGGGCAAACAAAATACTCTTAAACTCATTCTCCCTTGCGCACATTTCCAGCGTATCCTGAAACGCAAAAGAACAAAAAGCGGCATGTTCAAAGGGCATCTCGAACTGTTCGCACTGGAGTTATATCTGCATGTTATGGGTAAAAAGTTGTGGCAGGTAGCCCTGTGATGTGCAATATTTTGTCAGATCTCAGCAGTGCTTCATGGTAAAAGACAGACAATGAGAAGACTAGATGGCAATAAAACCAACGATGAGATTCCCTTTTTTAATTGTCACAACTTGTCAAGCGCTTTCAGCCTTCAACTATCTCATGGGCTCATTATTCAAGACAGGCAAATAAAAAAGTGGACATAAATGGCACTGTAATCTCAGGGGGGAGAGATAGTTAAATAAGCTTGCCAATAACCCCTATGGAAATAGGAAGGCTAAATTCTCTTTATTCTAACATGTGTCACCGAGTGCTACGGTGAAGGCCTTTTCGCTTCCGCTACTGCAGTGCCCAGGGGAGCTGACTCTGACGATGCACGTGTAGATTGCACAAGCAGAGCGCAGGCTGACTACCACACTCACAAACACATGCACGCACCCTTTTGGAGATTTAGTTAGTATTCTGTATGGTACTCCTCTGCTCAACACAGCTGAAAGAGATGCATAGCCCCTCTATTCATGACCCGTGGACTGGAGAAAATCGGCATGCTGTCCGATCGCAGAGAGACAAAGACGCATAAACACATGTCGAAGTCCTCGCACATGCAAGGGAACACAAACTTTGATATTTATGATTTGACAACAGTTTCAAGATTAACATCTGGGTATGCAAGAGTCTGAAAAAGCTGTGTAGTCTGATACTGTTAAAATGATTTCATCATTTAAATGATTAGCTTAGACAAACAGTAAATTCACAACAGCTTAGTTGTACCACCGTGCTGATATTACTACTCTAGCAGAGGCTGTTTAAAAGCTGTGATGCTGTATGCATTTGCCAGCGAATAGACCAAAAGAAAAGAAATGTCACTTCTCTGCCTTTTGCCGTGTAGATGGGCCATTACTGAGAGTTAGCCAAATATTGATTAACTTTCACTGAGTACACATGATTGGAATATTCTCTCATCTTCCCCTCAGTGGACCTCCCTGTAGCTCTGCATAAGGCAGGGCTCACAAGCATGATGCTCTTATCAGACAGATACACATCGGCAAACTAAGGATCATGGAAATGGACCGGGAGGAAACTGAGCACTCAGGTAATGGTGCAAAGGAAGATGCATTAGCAGCAAAGCACAGAGGTAATGGTAAAGCTTAGATAGAGACTAAGAACTGATAAGGTAAAGTAAAGCTAGGAGAGGCCACTGTAGCACCCTGATCCATTCTAACTATGGGGCTGGAGAATAGTCTGGGTAAGTGATATTGTCTGGATGTGTTCCAATAACTCACACAAACATCAGCAAATGGACTTTGCTGAGGTCTGTGCTCAAGTAATCCCTCTTTCTCACAGCAGAATGTAACCAAACTTTTAGCGTTAGCATGTGCGATGATCACATCTGTCCTCTTCAGGTCAGAAGCAATTCCAGGGTGAGTGAAAGGTGAAGCTGCCATCTGCTCGCTGCAAGACTTCTGCAAATTGGCAACTTGATGAGAAATCGGGAACTGACATGTTTTGTTTCAACTGCCACTCACAGCTAAAAGGAAAATGAGCATTCAGAGGTAGGTAGCATGTAAAATCCTAGAGAATCAAGAGAATCCTCAAAAGAATAGCCTACTAAGATCCTGTGGAACGGGCACTTGAACTGCTACAAAAAAATAGCTTTCTTTTCCTTAGTTGTAACCTCATGCTGCACTAGCGGGTGTAACTAAAAAGTTAATTAATAAAATGGTCACAGATCTCTCAGCTTTCTTTGCCAAGTTTCAATCAAATCACATTTTCTTTCTCTCTACTGGTTTATGACCCAGATTTAAGCCAGAAATACTCACATTAAAAACACAGTATTACGATGCAGCCCTTTAAATCATTCCAGACACAGCACAAAGGAATCTGTCTTCATTCATTTCATTCTTATCATGTATGCTTATTTAGCTGAAGTAAAGTTAAACAGGTCTACATTTGGGGTGGCTGTATCTCAGGAGGTAGAGCAGGTCATCTACTGATTGTAAGGTTAGCGGTTTGATCCCTAGCTCCTCCAGTCTGCATGCCAAGTATCTGTGGGCAAGATACTAACCCCAAGCTGCTCTCCGATGCATCCATCAGAGTATGAATGTTAGCTAGGAAGCACTAAAAGCTTAGAAGAAAGTGATTGGGTGAATGTGGTATGTTGTATAAAGTGCTATATAAGAATCAGTCCAATTTTAATTGGCACATCCAGCTGCCCTACACCAACATTAGTCTTATCTAGCCTTCCTTTAGCTACTACCTTTGCTTCTCTGCTGTAAATGTGGATTTTTTAGGGTAACTATGCTTAAAACCACAGTCTGCTGCTTCTGAAATAAAAGTTCATAGAAAAAGAAGCTAAAGAAGATTTCACATAATTACACACAATGTAACCATATAAAAACCTTTTGTGCTAAGTTGCTTTCCAGTGGTGAAGCGTAGGTAGGTAATAAAGGTAGAGCAGGTATTAAACCTGTAAGTGTGTTACCTGGTTGAAGTTGTCGAGGGCCTTGTGCAGGTTTGCGTGCATGCCAGTAGGTGGTTCATTGGTGATCTTGATGGAGGTCTCCAGGATACCCTGGGGGATGATGTGGCCCTCGCGGGTTGATGAGGGCTCCGCACTAATAAACACTCTGAAATTTTCATTGCTTCCATCTCCGTACTGCTCCAGAAGTTTCTCAAGGGTGCCCAGCCAACGAGCCACGAGGTGGATGTTCTACAAGGGCAAAGCCTGCTGTTAATCTGGCTCATTTTTATGCAAATCAGTTTTGCTTTTTTAAGTGTAGAAAACGCAATCTACACGGAGGTGAAGACTACAAAAGTCTGGGCTTTAATGGAGTGTACACAATACTTTAATACTCTGCTTGATGCTAATGCATCAAATATTGCCTATTTATGTATATTTGTTGTAATAACAACTAGCAAAAGGACCAATTAATATGTTTCATATTCCTCTCGCTTCACCGTGACTTTGATGTGGCACCAAATTAAATGGTACATAGCACATGAAACCCATTTCTAGGTTGCTGACATTGAACGACCATTCTCTGGCTTTACTTTACCATGACGTTTCTGCAATATCATCGCTCGGTGCGGTGCGGGCAGCAGGGCTGACTTGTACTATCACACAAGCATGGATGAGCTCAATTTTCCATCTCAACTGTCCTGACACTTACAGGATATCCCGTGAATGATAAGGAGTCAGCCAAACCCCCCAGATCTCACCACGCAGCACTGCCCATTCCCTAAATCTAATTACAGCACTAATAACTCCAGTCATTAATTCATAAGCCTCTTTACTTTCTCATTTCCCTTTGCACTCCACATTTAATCTTCCTTACGATGGCTGAAGTTTCCAAACGATGGGACACAGAAGGGAGCGGAACGTCGATTTTAGGGGGAGTCATTGAAAAATACAGGAGAAGAAACTTTTACATTCTGTGAGCAAGTGTCCAGAATGAGCTGGGAGCTGAGAAGGGGATAAGCTAGTTTTCTTCTCAGTGCCTTAGAGAATAATGAATGGTATACAAATTAAAAGTCTAAATTCAAGCACTTTTTCATCAAGCCAGAGTACAACCTTTCCTCTTGGCATGTAAATAGTTTGGCAATAAAGAGAGCCAACAGAAGAAGTGAGAGACTGCCTCAGAACTCGTCACTGTAATGAAACCATTCATCCTCTGGCTGCAAGGGGAAAGGAAGGGGGCGAAGAGACCGACAGACAAACAAACAAGACAGAGGGGCAGACGCGTTTTTATGGCTTTTTAATTAACTTTCAGGTGCGACATTTTTTGTTCCCTCAACGTCTTCTCGATAAGGGCCTCCCAGCCCTGGCAATGACTACGCTGATACTACATCAGAGAGTCACCTATTTACATAATAATATAAAAGTTGAATCCAAAACCCATTAGAAGACACCACTGGCAAGGTCTTTGATGCATTGCTACCAAACACAACCTGAGGGAAGGCACAATGGCACGTCCAACTGCACACGCTGGCTCACAGACAAGCAAACAGAAACACGAGCAGGTGCCCACACATAATCTTTCTATTTTACACGTAAAAAAAACCCTGTTGGTCAAGGAGCTGCAGCACTGCCGGGCTCCACACTGAGGAGGCGGCCCTGCGGTATCACAGCAGACTCTGAGTGACACTGGAACATCGTGAACAGGATGGAGGGACAAGCAGGACTGTCGACACACTGCAGGCACTGACAGCATGACACGCCCTTGAGACTAAATTTAAAAATAAAGGCATACATCCACCAATGCCAAAAGATACATATTTATTTAGTGTAGGGTTTGGAGGTCTTTAAAGGTTCATAAATGGTCTATTTTTATGCCACTGCTATTATACACTGTAGAGTAATTTGTAGAGGTCATGTGATATGTCCACAACTTGCAGAATGAGAATTCCTGCAAATGTACTTATTTCACCTGACACAAATGTTATTATGCTGCCTTTTTCCTGCAGGACAATTAAAGCTGCATGTTAAACCTTATAAGAATTTGTCATCGTACAGGATCTGTATACCCATAACTACTGAAAAAAATGATCAATTTCTAGACATGGATTTCTATCTATGAAATCTTTGAAGGTGCAATATTCACCGGAAAAAACCCTTCTGCAGCCAGCAGCTCCTTCCAGTTTGCCACTGTATTGTAAAGACTACAAAATGTCACTTTAGATGTGTCACCCTTAACTTAAAAAAACATGCATGCATCATATTCTAAATGTAGCTGTAATTGTTTTTTATTTATTGCCATCTTTGTAAGACTTCATGACTGTAATATGAGAAATTTGTCATTGTGGGATTTATGAATCATTTCTTTCAGAAGTGAGGGGAGGACATCCATCGTGATGAAATCGTTTCATCCAACTGTCTGCCCTCCAGAGACGTTTTTCTGTCACTAGCTCAAAATGGGTGGTTTTAAGATTAAAAGTGGCATTCGAAACAGACCAGCAAGTTCTGGCCACTCGATTTTGGCCTCCTGGCCAATGTGAGATCTTCAACTCCAATCTGCAAACACATACTCCCACCAAATGCATTGGACTGCTTTGAAGTTTCTGCTATTTTGTCTCTTGTGCCCATCTGAAAAGAAGATGCTGCTCTCCAATATAATTACCCAGCAGCAAAAGGGAATCTGCCATTAACATGATCCTGGACTGATGGAGCCAGGCTTAATAAAGGTGGAGTGGTGAATAGGTAGGAGGAGAACTGAGACAAGAAGGTCAAAGAGGGGGAATGAAGAGATAGCAGGTTAGCAGGAAAAGTGGGAGGATTGATAGGATGTTAGATGTGGTGGAGAAAATGATAAAACCAAAGTATCAAAGTTACTTCACAGAATGAGAGAGTGGGCAGAGGAATAGAAAAGAGAAGATGGAGAAGATACGGATGGTTTAAGCAGGAGATAGATGGGAATATGTTACCTCCCCTCCCCTCCCTTCCCCTCCCCTCTTTTTTTCTTTCCCTCCCTGGCCAGTACCATAGGGGTGGCACTTGGTAGGCAGACAAACAGACAGATAAAGCGAGTAGGAGGTTTGTTGCCAGGGGGACAAGGCCTTTTTAAGCGTATCGATCGGGATTCTTATGCAAAGGTAATTAAACAACTGCTTGTCTGTGCTATCCTGGGTCTGGAGAGGAGAGTGATGCTGTCGCAACCTTCTCTCTCTTTTTTTGAAATCCAACAAGCTGTGTGAATTAAAAGAAATGGGTGTCCCACAGTGCCTGGTCTGTGGTTCATATCTGTCGATACTTCACATTAGAATTCCACCAAGGTTTCCACTTAAAATGCAAAAGCCAGCCTTGCCCTCCAGATAAGAGGAGAACAGACACCGTGGCTGTAGATATTGTACTGTATAATGCCGTGGCCCTTTCAGTTAGGAAATTTCCCTCGAAAATTAAATTCGCTTTTCCACAGAGACGAACCTTGGAGGAAAGCAAACATCCCACTGAGTATGCAATGAAAAACAAAGTGATAATGTGCCTCATTCAGAACACGTACAGATAAAGGAAATGCCACATAAAATCACCCCTTGAATAGAAAATCCTTGACATAAATGAACCCTGTATTCAATTTCCAAAGAGTGTTTGTTTCAGTTTTCCGAGTGCCTACAGCATTGTATATATTACATTTGATAACAGACATATTTTTTTGTAATTTGGCACGTTTTATGTGATGTGGATGGGTTTACCACATGGGACAACTCAGTGAAAGACAAAATGTTCTAACAATTATAATGAATTGTCATTTTATACCTTTTGTGTTAGTGTTCAAACACCACAAACTATAATTGGATCTACTTGATATGATTAAATGGTAAATGGCCTGCATTTGTATAGCGCTTTTCTAGTCCATAGGACCCCAAAGCGCTTTACAGTACATTCAGTCATTCACCCATTCACACACACATTCACACACTGGCGATAGCAAGCTACATTGTAGCCACAGCCACCCTGGGCGCACTGACAGAGGCGAGGCTGCCGGGCGCCACCGGGCCCTCTGACCACCAGTGATTGTTGCAATAATCTTCAGAAAACATATTGGTTGGAGTGTGAACTCACTGAATTTGTGTTGATACTCATATTTACAAATAACATCACAGTCCCTATTTCAAAAGTATATTTGCTGTACCTGTAATATGACCCAATGGCCGTTTTTAGCTGCCAAGTTGAGGGCTTGTTCAGCGATAACTTCCTGACCTTGACCCAGAGAGACATTATGGAGGTTTTTGTTGTCAAATGTGTAGCCCAGCTTCCTCCCTGAAAGAAAAAAAAGTAATTGTTTCAATAAAACTTTGGTTGCAGAAACAGTTGCAAAGACTAAAATGATAAATGCAGTCTATTGAACTGGACTGCTATTTGCTAGTCTATTAAACTCCATTTAGCATCCATCTGCATCTTTACTACCTCTCTGCACTACAGAGAGGTAGCTCTGAAATGTGCTTAGCCTAGATTAGCAAAATAATGGTACAGACCAAGCTCTGATTAACTGTTAAAGAAATAAGCCAAGAAAGTAATAAACAAACTGTGTTATTTATATGTTTAATATCTTATTAGTCTCCTCTTAAAAGTAATGCTAGATGTCTCTTTTAGTTCCAATCGATGCTAATTGAGGCTAAATGTTGCAAAACTAAAAGCGATCAGTTTGAAAACCAAAATTTCACACAGAACCTCGCACAGAAAACAGAAACACAAAAACAGAAACACAGTGAAAAACAGTGGGTGAAGTCCATTTTTAAATGTACAGTCTATGACTGAGCGTCACAAATGGTTCTTAGGTGGGAGTCACAAATCACTAAGTGTGATAAACAGTATTATAATCAGTATTAAGAGTAGTGATCTAGTTGCTCACTTATTCAAATGTAATCTAACTGCATAGCTTAGAAAAATATGAACAAGCTACATAGTTATTGGATATGAATCTGTGTAATGAACTGAATAAAATGACTCAATTCCACAATATCTCCTCCTCTGGCTAAAGCACTATCCATGCCTTGGACGCAGGCTAAACTAACTAATATGCACTTTAAATCCTAATCATTAGATGAGTCAGCTTTAGTTCCCCACTTTAAGCCTTCTGGTTAAAATTTCACACAAACACTGGAGTGATTTGTGCTCAGTTTGTTAGAAATCAAACTTGTGAAATGTTTGTTTCGGAGCCATTAGTGCGCTTCAGACCAAACAAAAATCACATAATCTGTCTAATGAAAATCTCACCAAAGCCTAATATCTAAGAAACCCCACAGACACAAATATAATGGGGAAAAAACATGTTCTGCTGCTTTTCATCAGCACAGGAGCAGCTGGTTACCTTTAACTTTGATGTGATTGGCTATGGTCAGGATGAGGGTGTTGCTAATCAATAATCAGAGCCCTTAGAGGCAATTTCAGCAGGAGTGCTATTTGGTATGGTATTAGGAGAGGATGGAGGATTTTACAGGGGGTTTCTGAGCCTATAGTAGCTCCATGGTTGATTTAACCACCTGGCGATGCCTATAAAAATGAAGCATCTAAAAATAGTCACAAATAATGCAGTGTGTTGGGCATAAACCAACACTTCAACACGCTGAAATGGGTCTGTGTGATAAATTAATCCGAGGATAAAAGGATGACAAAGGAGAAACTGAAACCCAAGTAAGGCAAAACAAACAAAACAACAAAAACCCTAACAAATCATTCATTACTTGAATGCAAAAATGCCGATGCATATGCTTGGGTAGAAGAGAAATAATGAGGAAATCTGTTCCAGTTAATTGAAACAATTCCTGCAATCTGAATATTTCATACAGCTGATTTCAGATAACCAAAAACTGAATTAATGCCTAGGTCAGAACAAAAGCTTCAACTTTTTCCATATTTCTAGTAAAAATCATCTCGCCACCCATTATTCATAAAGGAATGTAAAGTAACTCTAAAACCAATGACATTTACTTTCTGTTGCCCCTAATACACCAGTGGTGTCATCTCACATATTTCTGACCTTTAGTATAATCCTTTCAGTCTATCCAGAGCTGGTTGTGCATCGGCAGTGATGGCTGATATTACAGCAGATACACATTACAAATGTGTTGTTCTGACTGATAATCCTATGCAACAGAACTAAAATGAAATCATGCATGCAGGTAGACAAGGCATTTCCTCTTAATAACTAACCCAAAACCCTACACAGCTAAAAGAAACGATAGACTGGCAATGTGTTCGCTCTTATAAAAGTCCTGAACACACTTTTAAGCAGGATTTAAAAGCTTTTTTAAAGATAAAACAAGCAGAAGCCTTACCATGTTTTTCCACATCCTTCAAAGGGTCAACTCCAGGAGAGAGGATGAAGAACATGGGCGTAGCTGGACCTGACTCTTCAAAGGAGACGGCAAAGTCCAGTGATCTGCCAATCACATACTTGCTTCCCAGTTTCTCCTCTACAAAGTCTCTGTAAAGGAGAGTGTGACTCAGTTCTCCTTAAGACTTTATTATCTTTGACAACAAGCTGAAGAACTTGAAGAACTGGAATTGTCTGTATTACAGTGCATTAGACAGACAGCTGCTTCAAAACTATAAACTCTAGTCACGACTCAGCTGTCAGTAGCTCTTTTCACCCTCTCCGGATTAAATGCTTTGGTCTTTCAAACATTATGCTTTTCTTGCTTCAGTTTCAACCAAATCACAGTCTTAAATAAATCAAGAATTCACTTTTTAACAAAATATATTTTGTACATATGTTGTATTTTGTCCTATAACCTTAGTTCCGCCTCCACTTAAGGTTTCTGAAAATACAAACATACATGTGCAGAACCGATAGTGAAGAAATGAAAACACAGAAAGCAGCAAAATGTGAATTCTGTGTATTTGTTCTGCAGTGTGCCAATAAGTTGTCCAGCTGTTGCGCATTGACCACAACTCCAAGAATTTCCTGGCAGATGTGGAGACCTTTGCAGTTCTTAACTCCACCATTTGCTCTACTTTTAGCTCTCTTTTGGTCTCCACCTTGGAAAGCCAACATGATGTCATCCATCTCATATTTTTTAAAACCCGACATTGTGAGTGCAGGGTAGAACTAACTATGAAACTGTGTGACACAGCATGCTGAATAATTAAGCTACATCTAGAAGCTACATCCATATTTTGTAATCAGTCTGGGTTTTAACCATCTAAAGCTGCAGCACATTAAAAACAAATTCATGAACTCTGAGATGTTAAATTGCAATGTGGTGCTGGTTATTATACTGCCAGTCTTAACAAATTACCAAGAGTGATAAACTGCATTATAATGTATTATGAGTAGTGATCTAGCTGTTCACTTATTCATTTCAAAATTAATGTAATCGCATTGCTTATAAAAAAATATGAACAAGCTACATAGTTATTGGCTACAGGTATGAATCTGCGTAATGAACTGAGCAAAATGACTCAGTTCCTCCTCTCGCTAAAGAACTATGGACACAGATTAAACCAAGCACAATCTTCATAAGACTCGTAATATGCACTTTAAATCACAATCATTAGATGAGTCAGCTTTAATTCCCCACTTTTAGCCTTCTGGTTAAAATTTCACTCACATACTGGAGTGATTTGTGCCCAGTTTATTAGAAATCGAACTTGTGAAATGTTTGTTTCGGAGCCATTAGTGCCCTTCAGACCAAACAAAAAACCACATAATCTGTTTAATTAATATCTCCAAAGCCTAATATCTAAGAAACCCCACAGACACAGGCATCTTAATAGAACTAAAATACTGCATCTCACACCTAATGTATGTTAATTCAGAGTGTAACTGGGGTCTGGATTTGGTACAAGTGGACACAGACGTTCTCTTTTAATACTTAGGTTTGATGATTGTCCCTGAAAATCTGTGTGACTCAGTCAACTGTCATCTCAGGATAGAAGCCAAAGGTTCTGTTGTTCAACTTTTTTACCTTTTCAGTAACCAGAACAGGTCAAGTAGGAGCTTTCACAGATCACAGAGCAAAGGGAAATGATACCACCTCTTACCTGACAGCGTACGTCATGCGGTCAGGCCTCAGGGCTCTCATAATGCACAGTCTCTGGAGTGAGCTTTTGCTCTTCCATTCCTGTGGGAATTTCTCTTTTTCCGGACACTCGGACTCTACAAACTTCTTCCAGCGTTTGGCTGAGCCTTCAATGTCTCTGTCCAGGTTTCTGAACTCCTCCATAGAGCAAAGAGCCTGGAGGTTTTGGAAAAGAAATAGGATTTGTGGAGTGAAACATAGTGCATGTTGTTAAAAGAGCTGCTGCACTGCGATCAATGATACACATTAAATTTCTTGACCAGAGATATTTTTCACAATGCACAGGTAAAAAAAAAAAAAAAAAGAGAGTCTGTTTGCAAAATATGGAGAGTCATAAAAAAACAGAATGCTTATCTTTCCTCATGTCCTTATAAATAATATTTATTCAAACAGAAATGCTGAGTAAACACAAAGCTTTCATAACGGGACAGGGGGTAGGGGAGCACTAAATATGCATCTCTTGCAGAACCAGTGAGGGCTTCATTGTGATGTCCCAGATGACAGACACCTCATCTCATCTGCAGAGAACAGCAGTGTCACGCAGTGCAGCCTCAAGCAGCTCTGCTGTCTCCCGCACTGTGCAAACTATGAGCAGGATGCTGAAATCTTCTCTCAGCAGAGACACAGAATACAAGGTGTCAAGGCAAAAACATCCCGTGTCACTCTATGAAACCAACCCCTCGACACAAGCCATGAGGGGAAGACATAGAGCAGAGTGAGAAGGAGCGGCTCGGCACACATCACCTTCACTGTGACTCAGTTTAATTACTACAGGTGGTTGGCGACCGATCAGCCCCAGTGTAATGAGAAACACTGGGTCCCGAGGGATTCCAGCTCTGCTAATATCATCAACTGGGGCAAGCAATCAGAGGACGTTATCCTCCTTTAAATCTTTCCAACTGATTATGTTTCCAACTACGATAAGAAAAATCAAGTGACAGAATTTGATTAGCAGGGACTTAAACATCCACAGCAGGTTGAGAGCAGTTACAGAAAGGCCATCTCTTAATCCTCAGAGGGGTTTTAGGTTAAGTTAATATTGAAGGCGATATAGAGTGAAATATTCATGAGCACGAGGGGCTAAAAGACATGCTGCAGTTAGGGTTTACCTTGCTGTTAAACTCATCTGACAAGATAAGAAACCTCTGCTGTCCACAGCACTGCGTTCTCTGAGACACAAACAGAGAGACTGAGTTTTTCTTCTAGCACCCTTCAGTGTTAGAATCTAGCAGGGTCACAGAGCACAGTGGGACCCTGGAGACTGCATGCTGTCAGACTGGAGTTTTGGGTGATACAGAGATATACACTCCAATTATGTGCATTCACTTTAGTGCTTACTTGTTGGGAAAATCCACTGTACATACTGCGCACTGTGTGGAGCCGATAAAGGAACCGGAAGATATTAGCCTTGAATCTCGCAGATGACAAGGTGGAGGACAACAAAATTTAGAAAGAAATAGAGGTGAATTATTTTTTATTATCTTTTAGAGATTTCAACATATAGGATGGAATTCGAAAAATAGGGCTGATCTACAAGTTATTGCATCTTTATGAAGTTCAAGACGGAGCTCTAGCTTTCTGAAAGAACAGCTTATTTTGATGAATTCATCAAATTCACACTTCACAGTGTAGCTTTGTACCATTACAGCCAAGAAGGTCTAAGGAACTTGGAAAGAAAAGCATCTGGGCTTCTTTAAGTTGCTTGAAGACGTTTCACCTCTCATCCGAGAAGCTTCTTCAGTTCTAAGGTCAAATGGTGGAGAGTCCCAGACTTTCCCCCCAAAAGGGACATGGATCCCCCTAATGATCCTCTACCTAATCACGTGAGCCAAGGAGTGAAAAAAATATTTATTTTAAGAGAAATAAATAATATATTTATTTAAAAACCCTATCATGTGATTTCCAGAGATCAAAAGGCCTATTGTGACCTACTCCCATTTTCACACCTTGGCTCACGTGATTAGGTAAAGGATCATTAGGGGGTCCATGTCCCTCTCGGGGGGACATTCCTATAGGGCTTAAATCTGGGAGTCTCCACCATTTGACCTTAGAACTGAAGAAGCTTCTCGGATGAGAGGTAAAAAGTCTTCAAGCAACTGAAAGAAGTCCAGACACTTTTCTTTCCAAGCTCCTTAGACTACGATGACCTGGATGACGGAGACCCTTCACAGACCTACAGCCAAGAAGGTTTCTACTGTTGAAAGTTTGAATATTATCTGGAATTTCACAGGGAGCCAGTGAAGTTCCTGAAGAACAGGGGTGATGTGCTGGTAGGAGGGGGTTCTGGTGATAATGCGAGCAGCAAAGTTCTGAACCAGTTGAAGCTTATGGAGGGATTTTTGGGGGAGACCATGCAGAAGAGAATTGCAGTAGTCAATACGAGAGGTAACAAGACTGTGGACAAGAATGGACGTAGACTGGGTGGAAAGAGAAGGAAGCAATCTGTTAATGTTACGTAGATGGAAGTAGGCAGAACGGGTGACATTACTGATGTGAGATTTATAGGAAAGTGAACTGTCTAGGATGACACCAAGGCTCTTAACCTGAGGAGAAGGGAAAACTGTGGAGTTATCGATGGTGAGTTAGAAATGGTTCACCTTCAAAAGGTTGGATTTGGTGCCAATAAGGAGGATCTCAGTTTTATCCTCATTGAGCTTTAGATTAGAGGTAAACCAGGATTTTAACTCGGATAGACATTCTGAAAGGGAAGAAGGTGGGAGGGAGGAATCGGGTTTGCAAGAGAGATATAACTGGGTGTCATCAGCAAAACAGTGAAACTGAAGATCAACTTTGCAGAAAATGGTACCTAGAGGGAGGATGTATATTATGAAGAGGGCCTAAAACTGAGCCTTGAGGTACACCAGATGTGACGGGGAATAGACGAGAGCGGAATGATCTTAGTTGAATAAACTGGGAACGGTCAAGGAGATATGATTGAAACCAGGCGAGGGGTGTGTCAGAGATGCGAGAGAGGAAAGTCTGCTTAGAAGTACAGAGTAAGAAATGGTGTCGAAGGCTGAACTCAGATCTAAAAGGACGAGAATGGTGAAAAGACCAGAGTCAGCTCCGATAAGAAGATCGTTAGTGACTTTAAGTAAAGCAGTTTCTGTACTGTGACATGAGCGAAAACCAGATTGAAATCTCTCGTAGATATTATTATTAACCAGGTGTAAATGCAGTTGAGCTGCAACCACTTTTTCGAGTAGTAAAAAGCATACTGGAAAATGAAAACATATTAGGGTGATTACAGACTATGAATGAAATTTTGTAATTTCAGTAACGTAGTGGAAAAAGCAAAGAAAACAAAATATAGATGGAAAAATATGGTCAGATGTTGTCACACCGGCATTTAAGGAGTCCAAGAAAGGACTGAGTATAGGCTGCACAACTAAGGGTGCAATCCATTCGCGCGTATTCCAGGAATCCTCCAGGCTTTTCAACAAGTAGAGACCGAAAGGTTCGGAAAATCAAAATTGCTTTTAAATATCTTTGGGCCACCAAAAGTTACAGGAGTCCCCTACAAACACAGAATGATAATGATTACTAGTAAAAACACAAACTTGTTTTCATCAAGGACCTCCAATTTTACAAGAGTTTCATATAATGCAAAGTCAGCACGTTTCTTAGCCACAGACTGAAAAAAAAACACAAAAAACAAAACCATGAAGATAGCTACGGAAAAAAGGTTAAAGTCTGGGACTGGGCTTAATTATTTCTGAGAAACAGAACAAAAGTGTTCGTAAGTGAAAAAAAATTACCTTTGATGCGAGTCTGAATAAGAACACACTGATAAATCAAATATGTATCCATATATAACTATATTTCTCTCTCTGTGTTAATGTTTTAATGGTATATACTGGGGGAAATAATTATTTGATCCCAGACGGGTCTGTATATGTGCCTTAAGCCAGGGGACCTTGAGGCCACTGCAAAATTTCAATAATTTACAGCGTGTGTTACCAATAGTGTTCTTAGCGACTGTGGTCCCAACTGCCTTCAGATCATTAACAAGCTCCTCCCATGTTTGGGGCTGATCCACCACCTTTCTTGTGATCATCCACACTCCATGGAAGATTGATGCATATTATATATTGTATTTCTTTCATTTTTGAATAATTGCACCAACAGCCTCTCACAAAGCTTCTTGCTGATGCTCTAGTACCCTATTCCAGCCTTGTGCAGATCTACAGTCTTGTCCTTGATGTCCTTCGACAGCTCTTTGGTCCTGACCATGATGGTGGAGAGGTTGGAATGGAAGAAAATGATTCTGTGGACAGGTGTGCTTTATACACATAAGAAGTTCAGATCAGGAGTATCTGTGATTGATTGTAATCTGTGAACCACATGGGCGCACAGGCAATCTGTGGGAACCAGACTTCTGGATGGGTCATAGAGTAGTCAGTTTCTAATTTTTGTGTAATGTGTTTTTTCCTGATTTATGGTTGAGATCCTTCTGTCTTCATTTAAACAAAACTACCATAAAAATTAGAGATTGTTGATTTTCTTGTAAGTGAGCAAATGTACAAATTCAGCATTAGATCAAATAATTATTTCCCCAACTATACATGTTACACACAACGTGTTTTTAATTTTAAAAAATGGTTGAAAATGAGGGACAGTTAACTCACAGAGGTGGAGGAAATCTTTGACACAGGAAGTTTAGCCATTTTGTGTGTGTGTGTGTGTGTGTGTGTGTGTGTTGGGACAGTTACTTTAAGACACAACATCACATATCTCTGGTTTGCTCAGGGACTGTGAAAAAAAGATCGAGTTGTGCCCTTTCATGCAGCCTCTTTTCATACCTTGATCCCCCCCCAGGAGTGGTTAGATAGGAACTCCACTGGTGATGTTACACCTGGTTGGACAGGGTACCTCAGGAGGAAGTCTAGCTCTACAGGGTTTATATCTTTATTCATCAGGAGTATCTGGGCACAAAACAAACAGGAATAACTTTACAATGATGCGTTTTCGGTACAGAGCACATCTCCTTTCTACTTGATTAAACAGGGCCGCCGGTCTCCGGAGAAGCCTGTTCAGCAGCAAACGTGTGCTCAAAAACAAACCGTGCAGAGGATGAAACCGGATGCACCTTCCTACCTGGAAAGCGAGCTGAGCGATGTATGTGAGCTTGTCACACTCAAATAGGCCTCTGGTGGTGTACTGGAAGACTGAGGAGGTGATGCTGTCAATTAGGTTGGACACCCGCTGCTTTAGACCTTCTGCAGGCTCAGCCTTCAGAACTGCTTTCTGGAAGACCACACTAAACGCCTGAGGACGCACAGGAGCAGGTACAATACAGAAACAGTGTCTGACATCAAAGTGTTAAAAGCACAAGAATAACAGTACTGTTAGATACAAACTCATAAGGTAATCCAATAAAGCAAATGATAACCCAGCAATTGGATTGTGTTCATACTGATCTTTAAGTATAAATTAGATATCATCAGTCTTTGTCATTTACAGCTGACTTGATGGATATGATGCAGTGTTCTAAGAATGAACTGATCAATACTACTTTGGCTCTATAAGGAAAGCCGACAGCTGTAATTGATTACAACGTTTATGTATGTATAAATATTTTATCAATGTGGTAAGCTTGAATGAAAAACTTTAATGGACATAGACAATTTTAAATTATTTCTAAACACAAAAATAAACAAAATAAAAATCTTTTGCAATGGACCTCATTAATAAGTAGGATGTTTTCAAAATCTGGTCATCTGTGCTACAGAGCTCCAATTTTTTAATTACAGCTCAAAGCTCTTTTTGCTATAAGGTAAAGACCCTAAAGTATTAGCTAGAAAAACCCAACAACCAGATAAATATCAAAGAGGCAAAAAAAATCATAGAGAGACAAGGACAAAGCAAAGTGAGAGTAGACAGTTAATAACATGCAGAAATAGCACATAAACATATACCACATAAGGAGTGAAAGGTTCTCAGTGCATTGTGATCGCACAGCAACCTGAGCCTATAGCACTAAGGGACGTTCATTGTTTTAGGGAGCTTTTCTAACTTTCTAATAATTGTTGCTGCACTGGATCTGACTTCTGATTCCAATATCACGTCATACTGTGATCCTTCAACATACTGAACCATGCAGAGTTTGAAGTACTGGAGAAACAGTTTGTTTGCACTTTTTGCAGCGACTCTAAAATAACTTATTACCACAGAAATACAATAATTGTCCTCTTTCACTGTAGGAAATGTGCTGTCATTTCTGTTCATTTAGCAGATTCACACTTAGCTCTGAGGTTGTATACAGAACACATATTATAATGTATTTCATTTCATTCACAAGGTCAAAGGTACATAAACACTGAATGTGTTTTCATTTTATTATGTTGGGAAATAAGACGGGCCGAGGCAACTACCTGCGGAGTCGGAAGAGATTGCAAATAATATCTCAGGCTGCCTTCTCTCAGCACTGCCTGGCTGACAATATGAAAGACATTATGCTCTACATAACCACATTAGGGAGCCACAAACACAATAAAAGCAGGGCAAAGAGCATAAAACACGGTGAGCAAATGGAAGGAGGAGGGAAACAACAGAGAAGTGAGTGTAAAGAAGGGTCTCACTGGGGGCCCATGACAAGGGTCGGTAACATGGTGGGTCAATAGACAGGGTACCTTTAGAGAGAACTGATACATGGGGTGGATTTTATTGAGGTCGTTCATTGTGAAGTACAATAAGGAAGCCCGTGCTGCTGCTGGTCGGAAGTGCTCTCGAGCCTCATTGATTTTGGTCTCTGTCACCTTGGCTTCTTTTACCTGCAGTAAAGTAGTGCAAACGGAATCACACTCATATACATCAGCACAGACGAGGATATACTCAAGGTCCATCAATCAGTTAATGATGAACTTGTGCACAATCCAATAAAACATACTCCAGTGAAGAGCAGTCCTGTTGCAATTTCACGCTTCAAAATGTCCTCACATTCTGTGGATCATGACAATCATGCTTTTTTTTTGTTTTAATAACCAGCAAACGCCTGTGCAATTATGTTAAGGATGAACATCTGCAAAGGAAGCGCTCATCTCCTCACAGACAGAAGGCACACTCTAAGATAAAAAAAAACACAGAGCTTTTAAGAAGTGCTCTAAACTAATTCATCTTTGGCAGACATCATACGCTGAGCTGATGTGATCTTGTAATCTGACCACAAGAAATAAAGAAACAAAGCAAGGGAAGCAGAGCTGAGAGTATGGCAACACTTTAGGTGACAGTTATTCTGCACCTGCAAATGGGAATTATTGAAGAAGTACAGTCTAAAAAGGATACTGCATTCTACATTTCATTTAGGATAACATTAGAAACAAACTGCACTGATGCAAAAGTGTGCAGAGACAGGTTGGCAGATGCAATCAGGCAACATGCTCTGTGGACTATGATGTTCATAGATGAAATGGAACCTGGGGAGGTAGATGTATGCTTCTGTTTGAATGAAAATCAAACAGAAGCAAGACAGACTACATGGGTCAAGTACAGAGAGTGCACAAGAGATGTGAAGAAGAGAGTACACAAGTTTCAGGTGTGATTTGCAACAGAAGGAAGGAGCAAGAGCGAAAGAGAAGTTTTACAAGATGGTAGTGAGAACTGCTATTATGCATGGAGACAGCGGCACTGACAGGACGCCGACGCGGCACCGTTGAAGATATTAGGAGTTTTATTAGGAGCAAGCAGGATGAACAAGATTAGAAATGAGTACATGAGAGGAACAGTTTAGGTTGAACAGTTAGACAGCCAATGTTGAGGTGGTCTGAACGTGAGCAGAGGAGGGATAGTGGACAAGGGATGTTGAAGATGGAGTTGCCAGGCAGTAGGAAAAGAGGAAGACTTCAGATGGTGTCAATGGTAAGTGCTCTAACGAGAGCTTGTAGTCAGTAGTAACACTGTCACTTGAAGGCTGTGATCTAA
Organism: Mchenga conophoros; assembly: GCF_057382185.1. Classification (NCBI taxonomy): domain Eukaryota; kingdom Metazoa; phylum Chordata; class Actinopteri; order Cichliformes; family Cichlidae; genus Mchenga; species Mchenga conophoros. The sequence goes on from NC_140533.1 coordinate 4,904,606, forward strand.
AGTGTGAGAAAAGATTAAAGCAAATAGAAGACAAAAACCTTTTCTTCGATCTCAGCAGCTGTGCGTTTGGTTGTCTCCAAGTTTTCCACCAGCTCCGTGTCACTGAGGAAATTTCCTGAAGCTGAAGACAAACGGGATAGCAAGTTGTCCTCCAACGTCTTCAGAGTAATCTTAAAGTCGTTCTGTTGCTTCGTCAGGTCAAACTTTAAACAGAAAAAAAAGAACCTCAAAGACAGAACTAATCAATACAGTCTGCATCAGTTGTCCGGACACATGGAGGGGGTTTTCTGGGATGGATTAACCAGCTTCTGTTTGGTTGCAGACATCAAACTTTTTCAGAGTCACCTAACCCTTGGTGTGATGAGGCCGTCGATTTGAATAAGATGGGAGGGCGCTTTGATGGGGAATTACACACACATCTTTTCTGAATGAGCTTTTACGAGATGCCGTGTTTACAATTATGTACCAATGCAGGCATCATGCAGTGCAATAATGGGGTTATTACCTCCCCAAATGCATTAGAGCAGTCCGTCTTCTAACAAAGCTTTCAATCTAGCAGGTTTTTCTTTTTTTTTTTGGTTTTGGCTTAAAAAAATTTCCTGAGAGAAACTTTCACTTTTTTTCAAAGCCTGGTGTTTGACAGGAGAACAAAGTAGACAGAGCTTCATCCTGCCCTGTCCTTCATTATATTCTGTTGCAGCTCCTTGTTTCTGCCCGTTAATGACTTTGCTTTATTGAAGTTTCCCTTAATAGAAGCCTCTGCGACCTTTGAATTGTTGTAATTACTGGAGGGTGGGCTGTTGTGAGATTTGCCTACTTGGAGGGTTGTCGGGGACGGATAATAGCACAGGGGTTTTTTGAGTGGCGTGGTCCCTGACAGGCGGCTGGTAATACGTTTCTGGCAGTGCTGTTTCTGCCCACGTGTAATCACAGAAGATGCTGATGGGGTGGGGGTGGAACTGTTCCTCCTCCCTCTGGCAAAACTCACACATGACAAAAGACGTACTTGGCTTCGATCGCGCCAGGGGAGCAGATAGTTTAAGAGATCACAATGCTTAATTGTTCTCTTTATGACAGTATTTCCTACTGCTGTGATGAGAGGTATTTCACACCATTGTTAGAACTAATTGAGCCTCTGTTTTGTTGAATCCCAGATGCTTTAAATTGTATGTTATTACCAACTCTGTAGCAGAAAAGTTGCACACAGAGAATGAATCGTGGCATTTTAAGGAAAAACCTGACATGTGTGTGTGGTTGGAAAAGAAAAGAAAAAAGCCTGGTTTGAGTGGTAGACATTTAACTGGAGTGACTCAACTGTGACCTTCTACTTGCCTGCACTCTCTGCTCTTGCGGGGAAAAGCTATCCAAGCTAAAACATTCCCAACTGGATCCAGTAATGAGTCAGTTTTTAACGATTAGCTTTCCTCTGGCACATTGTACTTGTAATTACCCTTGCTTTGGAAAAACAAACAATTAACCAGTCAGCAGAACACTCTAATTGGGATTAAAATAAGATATTACATCTATCATTTTTTTAGGCAAATGATTAGCGAGAGCCAGCAAGCAGCCCTGTTAAGGTAATTTAAGAAGTGGAGCATTTTAGCTCTCATTAATACCGAAAGGCCTGCGCCGGAGCGAATACGCAAGCATGCACACATGTGCACACAAACACACTTGCATGTGCTTAGGGAGGACCAGACGACGTAGTTATTGTGGTAAAAGGTTGTAGACTCATCCCCCTGTGCACTCTCCAAAAAGGCAACTTGACATTTTAAGCTCCTTAGCTCCATCTTTGGCTTTGCTTAAATGAGAGCGCTTTCACCCAGCAGTCATCTTACGGCTCAGTAGCAACGCTAACCTCATTAAAGGTATAATGGCACAGAGTCATTCGAAGAATATAAACAGGTACAGCCAATTTGCACTCCCTCATCAATCTGATGATTGTTATCACTCCGGGTTGTTTACTGACAACAAAGAGCCATTCAGCACTTCATTCTGTCGGCCACGTTTTGATAGGAGGGGGTTCGGGAGTGAACACAGCCAGCAACAGCTCACCCCCACCCTCACCCCAACCACCACCCACCTTCAACTTTCAGCGTTAATTAAAATGATAAGTGAGCTCTAGATCTTGTTTTTTTTTGTCATCCTCCAATCTCAGTGAAATGCTAATTAAACAAGCTTCATTAAATCAAACTTTATTTCTTCTCGATTGGATTTTGCTGAGGGGGCATAAGGCTTAAAATAACTCTGGCATTTTGGCTTTTTTAACTTCTCTTTTCCCATTTTCATTTATTAAAAATGCTGATTTGACTTTGGATGGAAGCCCACAGGTTGGAGTAAAGAGCTGCCCACGGAGACCCAACACAAACAAAGGCACCTCAAGAAACCATCAAAATGCAAATAGGATTGTGTTAGAGTAAATCTGCCTCACCCATTAACAGAGTTCCAACAGTATCTTCCGTTCTGATCTCTCTGAGTCGCTGCCGTCAGCTACACTTGTACTCAAGAAGGAATTTCTTATTTCCCCTTCACTCCTCAACTAACAAGAGCTGCATTTAAGGAACAGTGAAAGTGTGTCAATGTGTCGTCTAATTACTGTGGTACAGTAACGCTATCGGCCAATCAGTTTCAAGCAGCTGATATGCACTGCAGCTTTGATCAAGTGAATTTTGGGTTAAATATAAACATCAGCCCATACTATGGATATTGGAACTAAGAGCTGCTCATTACTTCTCAAAAGTTGTCTACAGAGCTGCCAGCAACTTGCAGTAAATTGCTCACAGTACTGAGTACTGAGCCGGACAGCTGCAGCTGCTGATCAACAGAGTGGAACAGCAGCTTTCTAATCCTTGCTGCCTGAAATAGAATAGCTCTACAGAACAAAGGCAGCCATTTACATTAAAAAGGGAAATACACCTTAAAGCGTCGTCTATCTGCATCTCCCTTGATTTTGGAGATGTGTGAACATAAATGAGGCTACCAAAGTAAAACGCTTAAAAAAGCTTAAAGCTCCTTACGGGGAGCATCAAGACAGGATTACATAATTCTCAAAGTTTGGTGATAAACGGCAGCACGTCAAAGGAACAGTACCCAGGGTGACTGCAACACAATGGTAAATTAGCACATGTCAGTGCTTCAAAAGTGAATAGGATTTTTTGATTTAGGATTAACTGTTTAGCTGGGCAGTGCTTCAAGGGCTTTTTCTGATATTGTCTATCATCAAATGATTTAAGATGGTAGCTTGAGCTTATGAAAGCATTTATTTCTGTTTGACCTTGCATCAAAGCAATGTTTCCAGCAATGAAAAGACTGTTTTACTCAAACAAAAGGTGAAAATCAAAGAAAGAAAAGGAAAGCGTGAGGTAACATATAATGATTACTGTTTTGTAATGTCTTTAGGATCAATGTTTGCATAAAAGGTGACAGTCTGCACCGTTTCAATAGGAGCAGAGAACAGTGTGATAGGCTCAATGTGATGCTCACTATACGATAAAATATCTGCCACTGTCGGAGTCAAAGCAGGCTTTACATCTGACCATTACAGCCATATCTCTTTGATGTGTCAGCAATTTACATGATTTTTCCTATATACAGCAAACAGATTGAATAACTGCATGTATTACAAAGGGTTGGCTTGAAGTGTGGGTCAGCTCCCTTTTCTGGTTACATGGAACATGACTTTGCAGTTTTGGTGCAATCATAGTTCAACTCAACTGATCTTTTCCACAATAAAAAGGATATTTTTTATTCGTGGAAAAGATCTCTGTTAAAGTAATTGTCGAATCAAGTTTAGTAATAGTTAATTCAAAACAAACCCACATCTGCAACCTGCTTTGCAACCCACCTTCACTCCCCCCTCTCATTCTGACCTAATGGTAAATGGACTGATTCTTGTATAGTGCTTTACTACTCTACCTGAACACTCAAAGCACTTTACACAACTTGCCTCATTCACCCATTCACACAAGCACTTTTTTATATGCTTTTCAACTTAAGTGTTTCTATCTGCCCAAGAATATCCTGCTCTTGGCAGACTGGAGTAGCCGGGAATCAAACCACCAACCTCGCTGACCTCCTCCTACTAACTCCTGAGCTACAGCCATCCTGTTTAATCGTTGTCATATTTGCTGTTATGGTTTCTCCTTTCTCCACACCTTCAGGTTTTTGGGTGCACACATGGAAAGGGATGGAAGTAGCAGAACACAACAGCACTGCTAAATATAAAATAACGCAGATGCCCAGTCACAAAACAAAATCAGCACTTAATCCGTGTATTTCATTGTGTCCAATCAGAAACACACCAGAGACCAGGTATTTAACTGATTACTGGTTTCTGTTTGAGGAAACTCAGTAGGCAACTATTTGCTAACATGTTGCAGAAATGCAATCAGTCCAAACGACACACACTGCTGCTTTGATGTGCGACCCTCGTATCAGAGAAGGATAATGGTAGCTGCATGATCGCGGTGAAGATTAAAAAATGAGTGAATGTGCAGTGTGCTTACGAGACAGCCTGCACAGACAGACAGAACCCCTCTGTCACAAGAAGGTACTGACAGAGCATGAGAAATAGTGCGATGATACAACTCCGATTGATTTCTGCATTTAAAATGAACCGTTTCAATATTATTTGTGCTCTCGGAGCAATATGCAAATGTCCTGTAATTGGGAATTAGCTCTGGGCAAATGCTTGTGTGTCACATTAATTTCAACAACTCCCCTAAGAAAACACTATTGGAACACTGCTGGGAAACTGTGAACATCACCATACCTGAGGATGGACGTTATTACACTTTGAATTTAAAACCACCATTTGGTGTACATTTAAAAATGTTTCATTTAGACGACTTCATGCTCACACACATGCCACGTGAAAACACAGGTGCCGATGTGCACGTTCATAGCCGTGCAGGTTCCCAGTCTCCATAAGTGCGCCATACTAAGCCTCATAATTATCCCACATCCACCAGCCATTAATCAAAGATGCTAGCTGATTGTTTTGGAATCAAAGAGCCCGGACCTTGTGATGTTTAAAGACAGACGATCTTTTCTTGCTGACGAGAACCATTAAGGATTGATAATGACGAGCAAGAGTGTTATGTGCAGCTCTAGGAGGCCCCTGACTCCTCTGACTGTGACTTTTAATTACACCTGCTCAGAAAAGATGTTAAGAGAGAAACTCAAAGAGTCCGTCGTGGAATGCTTGTTTGTTCTCTGATAACATCCGAGCAGTGTGACAGACAGTGTTGGTCAAGTTACTTGAAAAAAGTAATCAGTAACTAATTACTGATTACCTCCCCAAAAAAGTAATCCTGTTACTTTACTGATTACTTATTTTCAAAAGTAATTAATTACTTAGTTACTTAGTTACTTTTTAAAAACACGATTTACAACCTGAAGAGGTGATAAAGCGATAAATCTTTCAGCCCAATTCTACTTTTTCTACATAATCCATCATACAAAATGTAATCAAATGGAAAAGTCTCTTTTTAACTTGTTTTATTAGTTTTAATCTTTTAACTTTATGCATCAAGCAAAAATTTAATTATATGCAACATTCTCTGACTGGAAGAAATTAGTTTAACATTTAAACCTATTTTCTGCACATTCCACCACATAAAATAAAATATTTTGTGTGTTTACACTCAGTCTTTCAAATAGATGCAAGTAAAACACAGCAGAAAATAAATAAAGTCAAAGACTCAGCGGTCCTGTTGCTCTATTTTCACCTGTAAAGCAGGAGTTGGGTAGGCGGAGGTTTACCCTGGTGCAGGTGTGCTGCGGTCAGTGGAAGGATATGGCAGCTCTGTGAGTTTCCCATTACGTCGTAGCTACTCGGTGCTTCCTTGGAAGTTTAGGGTTTTTTTCGCTGTAAAAAGAAGTTTTCTTCCCACGCACAGCCGACACTAATGTTTTTGTCACTTTTTATGGAATCAAACTCAAAGTAAGGTCAGTACTTCCACACTTTAAACGCTGCACGCTCATACTCTCTCCTGCACTCGATATGTGATCCACTGTTGATCTGCACACAGCTGTTGTCACCAACGGCGCACTTTCTTACGTCACTGTCGTGAGACATTCTCGCAAAAGATTCACGGTTTTAGTAACGCAGTAACGCAGCGTTCCTACGGGAAAGTAAAGGTAATCTAATTACCGTTTTTGCAATAGTAATCCCTTACTTTACTCGTTACTTGAAAAAAGTAATCGGATTACAGTAACGCGTTACAAATAACGCGTTACTGCCCATCTCTGGTGACAGATGCTCCTTTCATATCTGCTCAGGTTCACTTTTACATTCCTGTAACATATTGGATGAAAACGAATCTGTCAAAACTCCCCTTTGTTGTCAAATAGTTGTATCAGGCAGGGTTGCTCCTTGCCTACACTGACTTTCTCACCTTCAGCTGTTCCAGATCAGGTCTCTCCATGCTGACCACGGCAGTCAGCAGCTGGTCCTCCAGACCGTCTCTGGTCACTGTGAAATTTATTAAGGTGCACTGGGCCTGCAGCTCTGGCTGATAATGAGGGCTGGCAAGCTTGGTGTGTAAAATGAGACGGAAACTGGGATTGTACTCACACTCCTTGTCTCCAATCTTTATGTACCTGTTTGTAAATCAGGAACAGAAACGTTTGATCAGTGAGGGTTTCTTAGTGAAAGTAGAGATTCTGAAACAGCACATATAATAGTGGACAATGTCATTATTGGCAAAGATCTAAACATCTGTCTTTTCTGTCTTTCATATGTTTAATACAAACAAATATCTTCAAACTGGGACACTTGTTTGTAATGAGAACCTGTCAAAAATGTCACACAACCTTTCTGCAAGGATGATAGTTTTTGACAATGCCAAACCAACTGATTTTTCTTCATGACAGATATAGTTTAAAAAAAATACTCTCAAATGTATTACAGTCATTTCCTGAAAATGCTGCACATTTAAACTGCAGAAACTTAGGAAACTGTTAGGGACACATATGACGCTCTAGTAAGCCTGAATTGTCAGTACTACATGTCCTGTGACCCTCTATGTGTATTTAACAGTGACTGAACCAGACAATATTTATAGGTGTGGCTATGCTGAGACCATTACTTACATCAGGGTGTCACCAGACCAGGCTTTTATTTTGTTATTTTGTCATGTGGTTCACTCACTCTTTTCACTGGCTTATTTAGGCACAAGGAGGAACACCACACACACTCTATCATAAGTTTTTTTTATATAACTAACTAAAATCATGAACAGCTGTTTAAATCCTAAAGTTCCTTCAATACACTGTAAAACACTTCTTGTTGCTAGGTAAGTTGCTTTTCCTACTTCCTAGTGGTAAATGGACTTGCACTTATGTAGCACCTTTCTGTTAATTTTGAGCATTCAAAGCATTTTCTACTAAAGCTCTCCTTCACCCAATCACATACACATCCACAGAGGGATTTATCTCAACATAATCAATTTTATCCAACATTCACTTGTACACTCACACACCGACGGATGTATCGGGAGCAACTCAGGGCTCAGTTACTTGCCCAAGGATACTTCAACACATGGACTGGAGGATCTGGGAATCAAATATATATATATATATATATATATATATATATATATATATATATATATATATATATATATATATATATATATATATATATATTTATATTTATATTTATATTTGTTTGTATATATATAAATGGCTAGGGTCACTGTCACTACTGATAGCATGGACCAATGTCTGGAACCCATAGAGGTTGCACAGGTAGTCCAACCAAATATGTGTCATTGCCAGAAGGTTTGCTGTGTCTCCCAGTACAGTCTCAATAGCATGGAGGAGATTCCAGCAGACAGGTAGTTACTCTATGAGGCATTGGCAGGATTGGAGGCAGGGAGTTCTTGGAAGATGAAGGAATTGATACCACTGACTTTGCCCCCACATCTGCCAGACCTAAATCCAATAGAACATCTGTGGCATATTATATTTTGGTCCATCCAACACTGTCAGATTACACCTCAGACTCTCCAGGGGGGTCAGTGTAACCCTGGTCCAGATCTGTGTGGAGATTTCCCAGGAAAGCGCACGTTGTCTCATTAGAAGCATGCCCTGATGTTGTCGGGCATGTGGGGCTCTTCTACTGAGTACCATTTTAAGTTGCTGCAATGAAATTTTGACCTGCTGCATAATTTTTACATGATTTCAGGAGGTCCTTCAATTCAGCTCTCTGTAAGTTGATAGTTTTCATTTCCATCAATTCCATCAAACAATATCCTTTCATTGCTAACACATTACCAAGTTAATAAATGCCACTGTCCATCTTCATTAAAAAGAAATGTTATATAGTGTAATCACTGATAGAGCTCATGTATTGAATCTAATGAAGTTAAATGTATTTAAAATGTTTTTGTGTGGAAACCACAGACATACTAAAATGGTTTATTTGGAAAGTTCTGCTAGGCTTTAACTAACAATAGTTTCTCAAAGATTTACATTTATAGTGTCTATTTTTAATTTGTCATGTGGTGTCAATAATTAAAAAAGGCAGTGAAAAGAAAGTGCTTGTTGCGGTGTTACATATGAGTAGAAAGTTTCCTGAATTAGATCATTGTCTGAAGCAGTGCCTTACAATGCTTCATTCAGTGCTACAAGTATTAAGACACCTTTCAGCATGAGCCTTACCTTCCCTTCTTGATGGTTTCTCTGCCAAGCAGAGGTCCAAGAACAGGATCTAGCGTTTCTTCCAAGTTCTCTATCAGAACCACATCACCTGCTGCCAGCGCTCTCTCTATGGCATCTAGGTACCTTTAAGGTACAAATAACAATGAATCTGTCAAAATTCTGGTTATTAAATGCCCAAAAAACCTCAGTACTGCAGTTTTCTATGAGGCTCTTACCCTCGCTGTCCGATGCGGATGACTTGCAGGTCTTCACCATATTTATTTTTGATCCACTTGATGCCCTGCAGCTGGGGGTCCACCATAAGGGGCCAGCGTTGGCAAGAAGTAAGAATGGTAGCATTCTCCGTGGACATCCTGTCAGCAGGTAGCCCCTCATTCTGCCATGTAGCAACGTCAGCGTCGTCAGTCAGCAGTGTCAAAGGGTCCAGGTCATGCGTCACTGGGATAGGAACCTTACACGTGATTTGCATTTTAATTAGTTTTTCCCAGTGAACTGTTTCAATTCTTCTTCATGATGACTGACAGGTCACAAGTCACAGCAATGGTGCGTTGTTAAAAAGGAACAGATAAACTTTTCCCTTTAGTATTTAAATCTATGTTCATCAAAAGTCGACTGGCAACTGCTGTTAGAATAAAAAACATTGTGGTTTCCATGTAGAGCAGGATTACATTTGGGACTATTTACATCTGCAAATAAATGCCCAAATTGGTAATCCTTTCTTTGGATCATTATTGTATGTGATTTGCATTAAACTTTGGTTAATAGCGCAAAGTGGATACTGGACTATCTCACAGAACGTCCACAGTATGTGAGGACACAGGGCTGTGTCTCTGATACGCTGGTCTGCAGTACGGGGGCCCCACAGGGAACTGTGCTGGCACCGTTCCTCTTCACCCTCTACACTGCAGACTTTTCCATCAACTCCCCACGCTGCCACCTACAGAAGTTCTCTGACGACTCTGCCATAGTCGGCCTCATCACAGGTGAGGACGACTCAGAGTACAGACAGTGGACTCTGGACTTTGTGGACTGGTGTCAGCAGAACCACCTGCTGATCAACGGCGGGAAAACGAAGGAGTTGGTGGTGGACTTCTGGAGACGCAGACCCACCACACTGACACCGGTAAACATCCAGGGAGTGGACATTGAGATAGTGGACTCTTATAGGTACCTGGGTGTTCACCTGAATAATAAACTGGACTGGAGCCACAACACTGATGCTCTTTACAGGAAGGGTCAGAGCAGACGCTACCTGCTGTGGCTGCTGAGGTCATTTGGAGTACAGGGAGCGCTTTTAAAGACCTTCTATGACTCTGTGGTGGCATCTGTCATTTTTTACAGTGTGGTATGTTAGAGCAGCAGTTTATCTGCAGCCGGGAAGAAGAGGTTGGACAAACTCATTAGGAAGGCCAGCTCTGTTCTGGGATGTACCCTGGACCCAGTGCAGGTGGTGGGAGACAGAAGGACTCTGGCCAACATCTCTGATGGACAGAGTCTCCCACCCCATGCATGTAAATGTTGCTGAACTGCAGAGCTCCTTCAGTGACAGACTGCTGCATCCTAGATGCACGAAGGAACGTTTCTGCAGGTCCTTCCTCCCTGCAGCTGTCAGACTGTACAATCAGAACTGCTCCCAACAATCAGAGATGTTTACATCTGCGCTGTAACTGCAATAAGTTAATTAACCGATTCGCACTACAACCTGGTTTGCCTCTTATCTGTAGCTATTTTTATTTAATTTAATAACTGTACAATACTCTGTATATAGTAACCATTGTCCTTAATGTAAATATGTAAGAAAAATTGTGTATGAAAGAAAGAGTACTTTATTGATCCCAATGTGGAAATTCCTCTCTGCATTTAACCCATTCACTCGGTGAAGCAGTGGGCAGCCATTGGGCGCCCGGGGAGCAGTGTGTACGGACGGTACCTTGCTCAGGGGTACCTCAGGGTAGCTGTTCAGGGGAATCGAACCCCCGACCTTCCGATCATGGGCAACCACTCTACCTACTGAGCTATCCCTGTTTCTGTTGTGTCCTGTGTACTCTTTGTTTGTATATGTGTCTTTCTGGCTGCTGTTACAACCAAATTTCCCCTTGTGGGACAATTAAAGGATTATTCTAATCTATTCTAAATACTAAAAAATTAAAACAAGAAAATTAATGTTTAATAATATTAATAGAAGAGCTAAACCATCAGTGAACAGTGAACATAACAGACATGTCTCAGTCAGAGAAGCTGACGGTGGTAGTGATAAAAAGCAATGCAACTTGTTATCTGTGCTACCACTGTTTTGTATTTGTGCCTCAGGACTTCTGTGAACATTCGGCCGTGGTATTTTCAAGCACAGAAAACAGGCATTATATTGCTAGTAATGAATGAATGTCTCTACCTTCCTAGCCCGTTTTTCCCTGATTTTCTGATTCTGACTACAGTTGAGACAGTGACATCACAGTGACATTCCAGTTTAGTTTTTTTTCTCTATTGCCATTTATTTCCATTTGCGTTTTGATTTAACCACCAAAACTACGTAGTTAGGCTTGCAAAATGATCGTGCTCTGGATTAAAATATATCTTTTAATCCTTCACTTTAAAAAAGGATGCTTAAGGTGCCTGTTGTGTCAAAATGTGATGTTCCTGCCTGGTTGTGAGACCCATCTGTCATCGTGATGGGTGATTCATGACACCAGTGTCAGAGGACACCTTGTATTTATCTCTGAGATGCCATAGAGTTTGACTAAACAGCAGTGTTTAGTGCTGTGGGAATTAGACCAGCAATGTACAACATAACGTTTTCTCAGTTGGGCCTCCAGGCAAACAAATGTCCAAACAGGTACAATCTCTTTAACAACCATTATGAATAAAACGATTGATTGCAAATTAAACTTTAGTTAAAGTTTCAGGGGTAAAATTTTACTGACCTCCAAATAAAGCCAACCTAATTTATTTTAATAGATTAAATTATAGAGCATATTAGCAGATTTACATTAATTATATAAATCTGCAAAATACTTTGCAGATTTGCAGCCTCAACCACACTGCAAGAGAGGTGGGCTGCTTTCCTTCGCATTTTAACAATCCAAACAGGTAGCTCAACGCAGGACTTTTACTGACATTTTAATGGGAAAATTGTAACAAAACACTGCTTGTTGGTGAGGGTTCATTTCAGCCAGTTTGCTTCACAGGTGGACTCAAATCATGGAAACACTATTAGTGGCCCAAAAGGCCAGCAGCTGCCCAGTAATGGAACATTTACCAGTAGCATTACAATTTGCAAGCAATAAAAAATAGATAAACAACACTACATAACATTTTATAACTGCAGTTGTTAATGTGTCCTATCAGCCATGATACATGACCTAATTAATTCATGAAGTATTCTAAATGTTTTGCGTAATACAAACCCGTTGTAACTGCTGAGTAAGCATTAATATCCCTTAAGTCTATTTTTTTTTTTACAAAAGCTACTTATATTTACTCAAGTTATATTATTAATCATTTAAATTTGAACCATTTTATAAAATATATATAAGGTTTTCTGAACAGATTATTGTTTTTTCCACTGTACATTTAGCTGTGGGCAAAATTCCTAAAGTCCTGACATCACTAGCAAACAATAATTACATGCAGAGATAGAGAAAGACCAACAGGGCCGGTTGCAGATTCATTTCTGTGTTACATTTCAGTCAGATTTACAAGTAAAGGTTTTCAAAGACTTTTCACAATTCTTGCAGTGTGGCTAATTCAAGTTGAAATAACACATAATGAACCCACCTTCAGCTGACTGAGATAAGGCCTCCACGTGCTGTCCATAAGCTGGACCCTGTAGCGCTTGGTAAAATATCCTAGGTAGGAGATGAAGGTGGTGATGAGGAGAACATCTCCACACAGAGTCCTTTCCTGCTTCTTGAAGTTCTCTACAGCCTCTGCCCAGCGAACATTCTCTGATGCTAGACCACCCACCTAAACAGAAAATAGCAGCAGACCACTTTTAAAGTTGTTGTTTTTTTTTTTCATTTTTCCCAATGAAATACCGTCATTCCATCATCTTCCCCAAAGCCATTGTGGAAAGAATCAAAATCAAATGATGGCTGCTGCTGCCAAGGTGCTAAACCATAATTTAAGGAAATCTCCACAACAATGCCTTAATACCTTTGAGTTGTTTTTTTTTTTATTACCATTTTTAGGTTTAAACACTCTGCTTGTGCACCGACACCACTACTTTTTACTTTTTAGCAATGACCCAGTGTCCCTCCAGGGATCAATAAAGTTCCCCTCAATATCTTATGTCCTCTAAACTTCAGAGGGCGCACGCACTAACACAGACTGCAACTTCTCAGTGCACATCACAGAAATACCGTGCACTTCAGCAAGTTGACTGCATTTGCACTGACATTTTGGATTGACTAGGCAATAAGCACAACCTCAACCTCTGTTTGTTGCTTCTGTCAGGTCTTTTAGAAGCTTTCTCTGAATAATTTAGATTATCATACTAGCATTGTCAACATTCATCTTTGCATTTTGCTGCTGTAAGCAGGAGATTTACAAACCAAAAGATGATTACAGGATTTATGTGTATATGTGAATATGTATATATATATATGTGTGTGTGTATGTAAATGTATTGTGGACCTAAAGGCAGAGACAACCACACTAACATGGGGCAAATATATCTATATTTAAAGATATAGATATCTTTAAATATATATATATATATATATATATATATATATATATATATATATATATATATATATATATATATATATATATATATATATATATATATATATATATATATATACACACACACATACACACATATATATATTTACATATATAAATATAAATAAACATACTTTCACACTGTGTTAATTAACGTTTGTCCTGGCAGTTTTTCCAAAAACTAACTGGAATAAAGTTCCAGTTAGCACTTTAAGTTCTGTCATCATTGGGGACGATTTGATTAAATTATCCTCCAAACTGTTGGCAATCTAGGAACAAAGAAAATAATAATTACTGAGTTACAAAGTTAAATTTATTTATAAAAAGTCTGGTTGACCTTCTCCAAAATATCAAGTTATTGTCACCACCTATAATGACTCAGCTCTTATATTTGAACTACTATTAATCACTTTAGCCATTTTAACCACCCTTATTAAACAAGCAGCACGATATATAGTGACAGATTTTTAAAGGAGGCTCTTTGTCTGCAGACTATTTTGAATACACATTTGAGACGGTCCCTATCTTGTGTATTATTCAAGATGGCAGCTTTTCATATCAAATCATGGAGTAGACACCTGTGCAATATCAGACCATTTTTCTTATTCTGCAGTGCACAAAACCTTTGCAGAAGACTGGATGAAACGTTATTTATAAGGATAAAGATGTCTAGCGTTTTTTTAGCCTGTCAGTAAGTTGTGTCTCCATTACTGAATAAAGCCTTAGCTTCTAGCAGTTTAATTTTGCAGTACTTAGATAAGTATCATGTGAATTGCTCCTAAGACAGAAGGAAATGTCAGAATCTTCTGATGAAGCCTTAAAAGCAGGTTGTCTGTAATGACTCAGAAAAGCAGTTGTGCTGCATGACAAATCAGCAGGATAAATGATGGTAATATGGTCAAATAAAGAAATTACTCTTTTTACTGGAAAGTGTCATTACATGACTCAAATCTAATTTCAACAGGCCAAACTGTGCAAGGTGCCTTTCTGGGCCCAGACTATCAAGCCCTCTAGTTAATGACTGAACAACAGTGCCGGGAGCAAATGTTCAATATGATACAGTCAGTCCATGATTGGTTGTCATCCATGCTTCCCTCCCAAGCAGCTCCACCTCACCTCACATGCTATTACCTGATGCATGTGTGTTAAAAAAGATTCTCTGTCTTTACAAGCTTTGGTGGACTTCGGTGCTGAGCAGTAGGCACAGATGTTTTCTTTTATTGGTGAGTATTCACTCACCAAGCCAAATCATTACATTCAGGTGTTCCAAGCACTTCCATCACCACAGGTGTATAAAATGTATAATTGAGCATTAGGGCAGAATGGGTTGTTTTAGGAGCTCAGGAGTTTTACCATTCTATAGTCAGCTGTTGGCGGTATCATAACAAACTAGAAGCGGAATATCAGCAACTCAGCCACGAAAACTGGTGCAGAATTCACCAATTTGCTACAGACCTTTAAATTTCATGTGGCCTTCAGATTAGCTCAAGAACAGTGGCACAAAAGCACAGAGAGCTTTATGGAATGGGTTTCTATCTGTTCAAAACCATTAGAGAGCATCGCTGACAAGTCTCTTGAGTGCTTCAAAGCCTCATTGTTATCACAAAAAAGTGTGATTTTGAGTTCCATCTGTAACCTTCCGAGGGTACGTCAGCGAAGGTGGACATATGAAGGCTGACCCAAAGAAAATCAATGCAGTAGCTGATTGCCCCACTCCAACTTTTGCCGATGCTTTATATGTGACTAAAGCCACACCCTTGCCAGACTTCTCCTCAAAAGTCTCCTTTGTTTGGGCCCAGGAAGCAGGGTCAGGCTTCCAAGAGAGATTTTCATCTCTGCTCAAGTTCTGATCAAACTAGTGATTCTTTTGAGAAACAGGATCACCAACTGAGACACTCAGAACATTTCTGTATAATTTTATTTTATGTTAGTTATCTTGGGGAAAACAAAAATCTAGTTTTTAATCTTATTTTGTTAAATATTTACGACCTTGATGGACAGTGTTGGTTGTCTGAAAAAGTAACATATCTTTTCCATTTATTTATACCAGTGGGACCACAATGGGGATTTCTGTCAATCATGTGTTATTATTAAATCATAAAACAGCACAAAAAGTCACATATAAATTGAAATTCATGACATTAATACTCTGTATGTACTCTGTAGCAATCCTATTTTTTCCCAAGTCTGTATATGCAGTTGGCAGAATAACTACAGCATGAAATAGCAAAAATTTCAGGCCTTCATTCATTTCTGGCCCAAATAGCTTCTGTGCTATCTCATATGGCATCAGCTCCTCTTTTGATTGTATTATCAGATTAAGAAACTTTTGATATAGACATTATGCGTCACCTGTCATTTCTTTTATTTCATTTTAAATCTATTTCCTCCCGATAATTGATGGTGAAGAGGATGTGGCTGGCTTCTTCAGTCAGCGCTTCTGATATCATTTTATGTGTGTTAGGCATAAAATCTTTCCTACACCACAGACAAGAAAGAATCGGTAACCCAGGTACCCAGCAAGAAAGGTGCTGACAGTTGTAACCTCAAAATAAAAAATATGACACAAATAATGCTTAATTGATTGAAAGTGTCTAGATGCTAAATGTCTAGTCTAAATGCTACTAATCAAAGATAAGACAAAATCAACATCAGATTTAAAATGCAGTATTGCAGTGTGCACACATCTGTAACTATGTAAGCATGCTGTGACAGGAAACAGAGTGTATTTGTCTGTGGTAGTGGCTAGCCTCCTCACCAGACGGTTAGCCAGGGAAATGGTGTGCGCGGTTGATTCTGCTTCCTGTTGGCACTTGAGCTTGTCTGCAGTGGCCTTCTCAAACTTGGCTGTGAGCTTGGCCAGGTTCTCATTAAGGTGCTGATAGGCCACAAACACACACGCACACAAAAACAGAGAAAAAATTGGCACTTGTTAAAGTACAGTGTGGTCATAACGAATCCTAAGAGACAGAGATTAAAGACAGTCAAAGTGTTTCTATGAAAGAAATTTAGGAGTGTGTAGAAAGTTGGGTAAAACTTATCATTAGTCCCACTATGGATTTATTTGGCATATGGAAGCAATTAGCGCAAGGACAAACAGGATTAATCGGTGGAGAGGCACACAGGTTCAGTAGATTAGTTTGAGGATTGCTAATTCCCCTTGGCTCCGAAGCCACTCTCCACTCAAGCGATCTGACTGAGGGCTTGAAAAATGACAGCGAGAAGTCACGCTGGATCTTATTAATAGTCGTCACTCTGCACTCTGCAGGTTTTGATGTAAGCAGCAAAAGCTGCTGCAGCGTACCGAACCCAGTGCTCTGCTGGGGCTGTCTGATGCGCTGAATGCCAAACGCCACTGAGAAACAATTATTTACAGCTGCTTTTATCAATAGGGTTTTCAGGCTGACAGATTTGGTTTTAGATTAATTAACTGCAAAAGCTTTTAAAAGCACTTGCAACAGCTTAGCATTGATGAAATGCTGTTGGTAGATCATTGCTGGAAGAACGCATGTGTCAACTGTCACTCAAGCGTTGGAAAAATAATTCTGAACTTTTGCTTATGGCTTCCAGTTGTTTCTATTTTATTTCTGTAGCACCAAAATCTTATTATAACTACATATCTTCAGGTGATGGAGTTGTTGATCCTCACTGATGTCTCACGAATCTTTTATAGTGAGGTGCTGAGGATTTCTGACTTTTATAAGTCATTTTTCAACTCTCAGTCTCTTTTAAGTTTTAATACTTTTTTGTGCGTGTCACTGCGTTTGTGTCAAAGAAATGATAAGAAGAAGACAAGAACATGCCTTCAAAGAACAGTACTCCTTTCTTTAATAAAATGGTAATGCAATTTCAAAGAATATATCCTTTGGATTTTAGATATTGAAATTGTCTTCTTTTGAAACAGATACTTGTCAGGCAACAAATAAACTTTTCATTTCCTGTAGTCTCAGTTCAGTGCAGTGGCTTACATTGATTTTGCTTTTGATGGCGGCGAGCTTCTCTTGTGCAGCCGCCAGCTCTGCATTGGCCTTGCTTAGAGCCTGACGCTTCGGCTCCACCTCGCAGTAAACCTCGTAGAACTTGACGATGTTTAAAACCCAGGAGCACAGACCCGCTGCTGCATATGACTTGGATGCCACCAGGTCTGGCTGGAATTCTGGATCCTGGAGAAAAGGATACACATGCTGTCACATCCTGCTTCCAAATTCAAAATGCGTTAATAATTTCTCAGGCTGTCAGCAAATATCCTGAAAATGAACATAAAATTCATATTAAATTATGGTTAAAATGCAGTATAAAATGTCTTTCTGTGTAATAACGTCAGGAGAGCTGTGTGGTAAAGTTGCAGGCTTAACACTGTTGCTGATGTGAAGTGAGAGAGAGTAATAAATGATTTACAACGCTTGGACATTAGCAGGCTTCTCACATACATTAGCTAGCTTAACTTTTGTAACTTTGTCTGCAAAACATACAGGCGAAGACACACAGTTCTACATCAACATCAGTTTGGGCCTGAAATAATTCATCAGCAACTACGTGGTAATGATGGTAAAAAATTCATGATCCAACTCATAAGCATGAGAGGCTAACAAGGATATAGCTAGCTGTTTCTTTTCTTGGAAAATCTTTTGATATAGCTGCTACCTCTGTCCATTAAATGTACACCAAGAATGAATATCAATTTACAAATGAGTTTGTTATTGCAAAACGAATGCTGACATATTTTTGTTTATTATATTGCTTTGGCACAGTCCTTTCATGTTATCCTGTGTAATTTGATCTGCAGCAGCTATTTTGGCTAAAGGATACAGGATATTACTGGATTCTCAAACACACAGTGTCAAAAGCAAATCAGTGATAATGAAAGTAAAATCATTTGGTGCACAGGCAGTTGGAAAATAGTTCTCAGTTTGAACTATTTTACCTGTTTTTCCAAAATAGTTCTTTTTTTCACAAGGTACAGAGATTAATTTCAGTTCAACAGTTCCTACATAGTGAACTTAAGCTGCACTTTACCTTTATTGGCCACACTGACATTCCTCATGTTTGCTTCACTGAACTTCATCATCAGGACGGCTGTTAAATTTGTAATGCTTAATTTACTAGCTGATTCTCTCTCTCTGTCATTTCAACACTTGGCAGCCATAATGTGCCATTGTCATTATAATCACACCCCTACTAAATTTATGACTTATTAGTTGAGCTTGCCATGCGGCAGACATTGCACTCTGAACAGTGTTAGCAAGGAATTCAATGAGTAAGGGCTAATTGAACACTTACCTGCAGGTAAGGCTGAATGGCCTTAAGGCAAGCCTCTGGGATCTTTTCCTTGTTGAAGTTAATCAAAGAGTCCAGGAATGTGTCCACTTTGGCCATCATTACCTTTGCAGCCTTCCAGCTGCGATCTTTTGGGACTTTGCCACCAGGTGCCATCAGGACCATGACTGCTGCTGTGATGTTGGTCACTGCTGCCACTGGAGAGCCAAATGACTTCAGCTCAGTCAAGTTGTTCTGATGTAGGGAAGACAGACAGAGTCACTAATGAAAAATGAAAGCTGTGATCGAATTGAGTTTGTATAAAAGTACTTGTCTGTGGTCTTCTGAGGGGAAAAGAGAGAAAGTGGAAAGGATTAGAATAAAGACAGAAGAACCTGTGCTGACTCTGAGAAGACAACAGAGAATTCTAATTAGGGCATCTTTAGAGAGCTCTAAGCAGTGATTGAACTGTCTGTTTTGCTTGTTTGAACAGAGAGCACCTTTAAACACAGAGGGTGTTTTTGAATATCCCCCAGGATGCTCATAAACCTACATGGGATGCAAGGATAAAGTAAAATGTCTGCAGAACACAGAGAAGACATTATTTTGGGGAAGACCTGCTAAATCCTATGACTAAATAATCTCCTATACAATTCAAGGCTTGTGTGCACGTAAGTTATTCCACTGAAGCTGGGAAAATTAAATCAAAACCAAGCAAGAAAAGTATAAAGTATGAAGTAAATCAATACGTTACAGCAGGGGACAAGAGAGTAACTGACCTTATTGAGAGTGTTAAGGGCATCCTGAGCAGCAAGCAGGGCTGGCTCGGCTTTAGCTAAGTCTTCTTCACAGTCTCTCTGTTTGCCGCTGACTACCACAGCAATGGCAGCCACTTTTTCTTCTTCTTCATCAGCCACCGCCTTCTCTTTGGACACTTTCTCAGTTTCTATCCCAACCTCCTGGGGCCAGCACACAGAATTTATTGCTAGGTTAACATGTAAAGTGGCTTAATAAACACAACTACTCTTTAATTAAGCAAAACTGGTATTTTAAACTGTAAAAAGACAAATCAAAATTCCAAGGTATAAGACTGAGAACAAAGAATGCTCTGAGAAACAAAATGCAGGCGTTTTTTCTTCCGACTAATTTGACACTGAGGTTTAAGCCTAACTTTCTCTGAATATCTAATATTTTACTGAGCAGTTCCAGCCAAGACTAGAAATCCATCCGTAGATAGGGACGCTGCTTCTGATATGACAGCCTAGTGCTTAATTAAGATTTATTTAACATCATACTTCATTTCTTTAAGCACTGCCAGAGAAATATGCCCCAAAACACAGATACGTGTTTTGTTTTGTTTTTCTTGAGGTGCTGGTGTTATATATGTTCTTGCCTGTATAAGTTTGTCAGCATCCTCATTCTTCTGCTTGAGTTCCACTTCTTGAGCAGCCAGCTTGGCCTTGAGGTCATCCACCTATCGGAAGATGAGACACCGGAGAGTGGGAGGTCAGGAGGATTTGCCTGGATGAAGATCTGGATAAATGAGATCTTCAGCCAGTCAAATCCTTGTTCAATGGAGCAGTACAACAAATTTCTGACAGTAGTATATGCTAAGAGTTACAAAGAGATGAGTGCCTACCAGCAAATCTGTAGGCAAGAAACGAGATTTTTTTAAGTGAACAGACCAGCATTTATATGGAGTTTCTCTATTCTTACTGACCACTGATCTCTGTATTGCTCTCTTCCACAGCGTGTCTTTGTCCTGTCTTCCTCCCCTCAACCCAAAGAGGTTTGTTCCTGTTAAAAGGGAGTTTTTCCTTCCTGCTGTCACCAAAGCACTGTGATTGTCTGGTTGTTGGGGTTTTCTCTGTTTTCTTTGTATTATTGTAGGATGTTGACCTTACAATATAAAGAGCCTTGAGGCAACTTTTGTTTTCATTTCGCTCTCAATAAATTAAATTGAACTGAATAGTTTAAATCTGTGAGGAAAGCTTTTAGTATAGGCCTGTACAGGATTCGCACCCAATACTACAACCTGGCTGTGATTACAAATAGACAGAGTCACTGCAGTGAATACTGAAACACCTCTGACCTGCAGAGATATAAAATGTATCAACCACCATCAGCTTAATATTGCAAAGGTCCCCCCTCAGACCATCCAGTTATTGATCCATCCAGTTCACCAGCTTCAGCTTTTTTTAACGTTAAAATAGACATCCTAACATCACAAACATGATACTAGCATCAGTCTACTTCTCCAAAAAAAGAGTCACTGCTCAGATGTTGAACTGTACATTTAATTAAAACATGAAACAGTCTCCAGTTTACATAAGTTGAAAGGAAAAAAGTAACACAAAGATTAAGATGAAGGGAACAATGACTTGAGCGCAGAGGCGGGCTACTGACAATAATCTATTTCTGTTTTGTTAAATGGTCTTGCAATCAGTGTGCATATCATTAAGACTAATGAATCTGCCACTATCACCTAACTGAATCTCTCAAGTAGTTTTGAAGGACTGATCATTTTGTTTTGTCGTTTGCATCATTGTTGGATCTTCATTATTAATACGACTGCTGATTGAGCTCAAAAGCATCTCAACTGAAAGGTAAACATCTCAGTTCTTCAAGGCAATAAATATGATTCTGTGTCTTATGAGAGTCAAAAAAATACGCTTCATAAAGGACACTAAACATTTGCAGATACTATTTTGTGCCCTATAGGATTGTGCCATGGGTCATGCATGTGACCTTTTAGCATTACTGTAAAAAAACTGTAACCTGTCCAAGCAGATAAAGGGAGAAATAAGAGATGAACGGCATGCATAGTTTGAAAATATAAAAGCTTTAGGACTGGAGCTGCTATCAGCGCGCGCGCGCACACACACACACACACACACACACACACACACACACACACACACACACACACACACACACACACACACACACATAAATGAATAGACCAAAGACGATCATAAAGAGAAATTAAAGCTGTTACAAACTCCTCATAACTCCCTGACAACTAGGGCTCTACATTAACGTCCGACTCCATCAAAACATTGCACTGGGGAAATAAAAACAGACTGTTTTTCATGCTTGTCTTTCAGCTAATTAACAAACAGAAAAATCAGGCCTGAGGGAAGACGGCCCTTTTGGGTTGCGACAATTCTGTATAAAATATGCAGTTGAACATTAGACGAGCACCAAGTGAGCCATCAACATGATGAATAGGTGGGGTGGGGGTTGGGCAAAAGAGGGAGGGTGGGAAGAGGGAGAGGGGCAAAAAGGGACAAACTAATTGGTGAAAGACAAGCGTGATATTCAATATATCTGCGCTGCTTCGGTGTTTATGTACTGCTGATAGAAATCCAAGTAGGAAAAACATGTCTCTGTGCCCCTGACTGCCTGTATAAAACAGCCCACTCTCACTCCCTGCAGCTGGAAATGTAAATTGGAACAACCATTTCTTAAGGCGAGAGAAAATTCAATACAAAACCAAAAGACTATACCCATTCATTCAAATGCGATGGCTTATGCACTCAAAACACACGTTTAAATTCAACAGAGTTTGGGATTCCAGTGTTTGCTTACATTGCCGTGTGGACTAAGTATAGCTTCATTCATGCAACAAAAAGACATCTGGCCGTTTGTGTGTTAAGGGAACGGGGTGTCTAATGTTTCCAGTTATTATCCATATAAGAGAAAACCCTCCCGTTTCTTTTCCCCAGTGCAAATAGCTGTCAGGAGTTAGCCTCTTTTGGTAGGAGCTAAGTTTAGAGCGATTACATGAAACACCTCCACACTGATTTGAACAGGAGAATTACTGCAAAGACGTACTTATTGCTACAGCAGTGATTAGTCATACTACACCTTTTATTTTTCATTCTGCTGTTATTACTAAATTGACCACTATTTCTCTAACTATACACCTACTTATCTATCTGTACTACTGCTTGTACTACTAATGGTCTTGCAGGAACTATATGATGCTACTCTATATGGTCACTGTATCAGAATATTGATTAAATTCTTCAACACGAGAGACTGTATGCTGGCTTCCAGACCAATACAGATGGTCTGTATATAGACTAGTAAATATTAAAAAAGGGTGAACTTGAATGCTATCATGCAATTAGAACGTAACAGATTAGGATAAATTACCTATTGTCATACATTTTTGATAAAATACTGGCCGTCGTGTATACCACAAGTCATTTAGTTGTTCACAAGGAATGCTCTGGCCCCTTATTAGTAAGCGAGACAAAATAAATTAATGTCTTTAATCTACTTTAGCAAAACCTACTATTACAGCTGCTAATGTATCAGAACTACTACTTCCTACTGCAACTCGTACACATTCTAGTAATACTTCTACAACTGCTTCTACCAGAACTCAAAGTACATCTACTACTTGTATTAGTACTACTTATCCTAGAAGTAGTACTACAGTTAGCATGCAATAGTACTTCAGCTGGTAGTACCACAGCACATGCACAAATATGTCACAATGCAAACTAACCAAAGGTAGAAATCCACCTCTGTAAAACTGAAGAGGGAAAAAAAACATGAAACTAATGTGTTCTCTGGGGAGCAGATGACTCATACACACACACATACCCACATACTGTACACACACACACACACACAGACAAAGATCCCTTGCTTGAACCCTTCCGGTCGTTGTTTATCATGACCGCCGCAGCCCCTGGTGAGCCACAGTTTCCCTTGCACAGAATGTTAAATAACAGTACTTATAATAGGGCAGCCATCATTGTGAATGCACTAACAAATACAGGGTGCACTAATGGTGGCTTGCTGCTGTAAAGGGTATGCTCTCCAATTAGAAGGCTCCTCAATTATCATACCCCCCCCCCCCGTATATTTCATGTATGTGTCTGTGTGGCTGCGTGTGTGCATACATGTGTGTGTGCTAGTCTGTTCCTACAGTAAATGGGAGACGGGAAACAAAACTTCGCTCTGCAGCTTTCAACACTAACGTCACTTGTTTATGGGGTGTTTATGTATGTGTGATCTTGTGCGGGTGGAAATGTGTGGGCCTGTTTATGCAAAGCACTGGAGATGCATGGTATGTAACAGTGACACTGTGTGTGCAGGGCTGTGTGTGTATGTGAGGCTTTGCTTTTACTCAACAGGTTTAGTATACCCACTATCATTAGGGCTGCCTCACATGCAGACTTTCTGTTACATTATTCATATTCCATATTGCTCTTCTGAAAAGGTTTAGAGATGGGAAACATTTAAACAAATTGATCCAGGTGTATGTATTAAAGAGGGAAACATTAAATGATTCGGATAAACATTTTGTAATACAAATGAAAAAACAAAAATTAGCCAGGTATTTGTCTGCTCTACCTACGGTTTAGTAAGATTAACAGGCTGTCTATGGCACACAGAACAAATGGCCACAGTAGCAGTCTAAATCCACTGCTGTTACTAATACAACTTAACTATTACTACCATTAATACTGCCTTTACTCTTGCCACTTGTGCTACTTCCACCACTATGTTAATTATATATATCACTTCTACTACTGCTAATCCTAGCTCTTTATAATTGATGTCACACTATTGAGCATTTGTAAGGTATTAGCAAGTGCTTAACTAATCATACACCTTAGTATGTCATTCATAAATACAGATATGTTTATCCATCTGTTACTGTTACACCATGTACAGCTATCACTTCAACTACATCCCTGCTAGTAAAAATCATATATCTGTATTTATTATAATGTCATACCCATAATGAGAAAGCACTACTTCTTCAATTGTCATTGCTAATATTATAAATGCTAGCTCTACTACCTCTATGCTACTGTGACATCCAAGTAAATGAAGTCTAATTAAAAGGCCTTAAAGTCAGCATTGACCCTGTCACTATATTAGAGCCACTCCATATACTTGGCATCTGGCTTAAGAAAGCTAAATGTGAAACTTAAGGATACAGCACACTAATTAGTGGGCAACTTGTCCATCATGAGGAATTAGCCATTAAATTATCCTGCTTTATTCTCTTGTCTGACTCTGATTCAATAACTAGAACTTCATGTTGCATTCAGTAAACATTTTTATGATGAGTTCATAGGCTTAATCACTCGAATCAAGTCTTACTGAGGTCACAGAGGAAAAGATTCAAGAGTCATTTTCCCATATATTACAAAATTAAAAGTCCTTACGCAGCCACATGAGCCTTTATTTCATTATGTATTTATTTAACAAGGGCAACGAATGTTAGTGAATATCAACATACCAAAAATATTAGGTCTGCAGGGATAAGTGATGGATGGAGGAAATTTTATTTTAGTCACATAAATCCTAAACAGGGAGGAGTAAAGAAGTCAGACTAGATCACTAGCCAGTTGGAAAATATAAGAAAATAAGATGTATTTAATTTTATGGGCTTCTGGACAATTTATTAAATGGTGGAAATAAGTGCAATGATGCAGTTGCAGCGTTTGCAATGCCCCACAATCCACAATGATGTAACTAGTTCACTTAAGTAATAACCAACATTCTACCAAGGTCAGCGCAAATTAGAGAGTCAAAAATCTGCAGACCCACTGAGGGAGCGGGAAGGAGAGAGTGGAATCGCTACTAACCAAAATAATCTAGTGTAAGGCAACTCTCTCTGAGAGTGCACAGTGCATAGGGTTCTGAGGATTGAGAGTCAGGTGGAGTGCTGGATTTAGTCAAAGGAAAGCTGCTCTATTACAAACTGTTCCACCCTGTGAACCTGAACAACAGCTGACCTGTATGATATGTAGAACAACGCCAAAGAGGATTATGAGTGATCACTGTTACTATGTTACTGTGCCACATTCACATTTTTTTGTAGCACACAGCAACATTCAGGCATAAATCTAACACACTTACACATATTTATTAATAGATGAATTTTCCTAGACATTTCACTTTTAATCATTACAGATTCAACCTCAGAGACGTTGCCTGCCGTGTGCGCACTGCTGAGAAAAAGACAGCTCAAAGTTTTGGCCCTACTCTCACAGATTTGCGCATACACAAAGTGCCAATTACACTCATTCTGATAACATTTCCCCCTCTTAAAAAAGACAACCCTAGTAGCAACCATCACAGCCACCTTAGGCATAAGACATGCTTTTTTTGGAATTGGATTTTGCAACTTGCAGTAAACTGTGTGCTGCAAACTCTGTAAAACACATTTGCATGGCTCATGTGAATATCCTCCTGGAAGGGAAACTCTTACAACTACATATACCATAAGGCTAGCTGCAAAGATAATCCTGTCCACAACTTTCACTCACAAAATTGACATCTTAGGTAAATCCAGTAGTTTTTTTTAAACAGCAAAAGGTTTTGTACTGTCATAGTAAACCTTTCCCTAAATGCTCCTCCTTCTTTAGACTTGTAATGCAGAGGTATTTTTCACAGGCTCTTATCGTTTAATTGACCTGAATAAAACAACAAGCTAAGAACAACTTGTGGTGGATTAGATGTATTTTGTAGTCCATCTTCTGCCTATTGTAGTTTCAACCCAGCAGACATCCAGAGTCACGCTGTTAAGGAGACTACTGCTAGGTTGCTCAGATTTTCAGTGCACCACTCTTCTCTTCTCCTAAGTACTTATCTATTTTCCTACCCACCTGTCTTTGACCCTGATGCCGTCTTTGATGAAGGAGATACTTTTGAAACATGTTCTGGGAGCTTCTTTCTGCCTGGCTTTCAAAGGTCAAATGGCATATTGGCCATTTTAGGTCAGAAATAATGCTTCACTTACAGCACAAACACTGTCATAGCTTTAACTATGACCTATGGAAGAAAAGAAATTGCTATAATAACAACAAAAACCAAGAAAATTAGAATAAAGCATTAAAAAAATGCTTAAGAGGCAGAGAAATGTTGAAGGCAAAAACAGAAACAAGCTCATATTTTCATACAGAAAAAACATAGTACAAGGCATAAAAGAGTATTTTAAATAGTTAACATGGAGTCTAGTGGTAACTATGAGCTATATTTGACAAAATAAAATATTCACAATATTAGTTAGTCAGGACATTGATTCTTTTTTAGAGACTGAATACTAAATTGTAACAAGAGGAGATGCAAGACAAAACAAAAGAAGCCTCTTTGACTTTAACCTGGACCTTGAAGCAGCTAAATGGCCTTACCCACCAAAGCCCTTTTTAACAGCATAGAGCTGACTGATGAAATCTGGTGCCTTGTTATGTAAAGTCTCATATGTAATTAAAGATACTTTGACATGGATTCTCAAAAAAAAATCACAAGTGCAGAGAAGTTATGATGATACTGATGTGGGAGCATCTGGTCGTTGTCAGTATCCAGGATGCACGAGTCTGCACAAACTAATGATGAGCTACAGCTCGGGCATGAAAGCAGTGCAATAAGGCATTGTTGACACACACACACAGACACACACCTATATAAGTGCGTGTGTCTGTGTGTGAGTAAGAGAGGGAGAGAGAGAAAGAGAATTTGGACTTTATTTTCCACATCTGCTGCAGTTGTGCCTTTAGCCTCTGGTACTTCTTTGTGCTCCTTCTTTATGATGCTACTGTTGGCTGGGGTTGTCACATTTATCCCACATTTACAGACTTCTGTTCCTTGTCAACCACCAACCAGATATAGGTTGGTGGTTGGTAGCTGGGGCACCTTGTCTGTCTTTGTAGCATCTCTGCACAGACAGCAACTTAGGCCCTGTCAGCTGTGGTACACTTTTGCATTATGGATCAGAGCCAGCGTATAGGAAGTGGCTGGAAGTCACTCCACTCCTAAATCTATATCAGTATCCACTCTTTGCATTGAGTTGGCTTAAGGGGTTTGAGGCCTATGCATAACAACAGTGGGGACAGTGCATCATTTTGGTATATGCCACACTTATGTGACTTACGTGATTGCTTTGGAGTCGTGCATTAATGCATTGGCTTTATACTGTGTTTATACACTCCAATATCCATGTGTGGGGCATTGGGTTGTAGGCGTTCTTGTACTCAATCCAGCCTAGTGTTGGAGTCCTGGTGTACCATTCATAAAATACATGAAGCCACTATTGATTAATGACTTGTTAATCACAAGTCGTGAGCAAGTAAGTAAGGATATATTTGTTTAAATTCCTTTCTGGCTCAAATTTGGACCATACTTTACAAAGAGGTATTTTACAAGCTGATATCCAAGTTTAATAACACCATTTACTAAATGAGGATTGTGGTAAGATTATTTTGTGAACTCGTGCTTCCAGTTTCTACATCACACTTTTGTAAGTTACCTTTTAAACCATATCAGCTTACATGTCACAGACCCCGTAATTCAGCACATGAACCTAAAACCCCCCTGAGTGTCAAACTGTGAACATGTCTCACTTCGCACAGTGAAGTTCAAACAGCTAGGTGAACACTGAGCAAAACACAGTGTGGATGAATACCTGAGCAGAGGTGCTGTTGAGCTTCTGGAGACCGTTCTCCAGCCGCTCCATCTTGTTGGTGAGGTCTTTGCTCTTCTGGCCCAGCAGACTGCGATACAGCTTGATCTGCTCCAGGAAAGACTTGGGCGTGGTGTAGTTGTAGCGCCGCTCATTGGCTAGGTACTCCTTCGACATTTGATTGACACTCATGTGGACATAAGCCATGAATTTACTGATCGACTCCTTCACTTGGGGCTGCGGGAATGAAAAGTCCTACAACTGTTTAGTTCCCATTAAAAGCAGATAACTGGGCAGATGTAGATATAGAGTAATATTTCTTGAGGCTCGGGCTTGGAATTTAATTTTCAGGGGCCTCTGGTACTCTTAAATGAATATCACATTCAGTCTGTCATGGTGGTTGACATTTGAAATTATATCATCAGAGTGTGAAAATCATTTAGGTGAGTAGCTTCACCTCACTGTATTAGATTATGAACTGTTCTCACATTGATATTCTCAACCTCCTCCAGGAACCTGAAGCTGACCGACTCCAGAGCCTCCTGTGGCCACTCGTGGAACCAGTTGATTGCTGTGCAGTTGACTACTGCTGGGAACTTCCTGCTGCGAACCCTCAGTTTACTGCCAACTGGAGAAAAACACAAAGCCACCTGCAATACATGCACACACACATCCAAAGAGACAGACGGGCACACTGAGGTCAAATAGAATCGAGTGTCAAGTCAAACACAGTCGATCAAATTAATTTCGCTTCCTTCTGATTGGAGCCACAGTGAGCACTTCTGCTCAGACTTATCCTTCATGGTCAAGAGAGGGAGCGGAACACTGTGAATTAATTATCTGCAGTTCCATCATTAAACACACAAAGCCTCCAGCAAAGATGTGAATCAAACAATATGCTGAGCTGTGGGCTACGTCAGACTGAAATTCACTGTTGGAAATGAACAGCTGGCTTGTTGAGAAGCTCAGCCAGATGTTCGATGCATTAGACAGAAGAAACAAACATGCAGGAGGCATGCCCAAAGACACTTCTGATTATAATTAACTCTGGAGAAAGAAAACACCACACATCTACCTCACAATCACTGTGATATTCTATTTACTAGTAGAATATTGACTGATATTCTATCGACTGAGGATTTACTTACTGTAAAAGATGTCGTAATGCCACATCACTAAGTTAATTTATCTTACAATGACAAACAGTTGCATCTACCATTCTGAGCAGGATTCACATAACAGTGAACATTGTGGCCCCTTTCTTTCTCCTCTTATTTACAGCAGCTCTTTATTCTCCACCCATCAGTTTTTCTGTTATTTTATCAGGTCACATTTATTTGATCTGAATTACTAAGAGTGTTGGGGAGTAACGGAATAATGTACCGCTGTTACGTATTTAAAATACAAAATATGAGTAACTGTATTCCATTACAGTTACCGTTTTAAAAGGTGGTATTCAGAATACAGTTACTTTGTTGAAATGAATGGATTACACGGCGGTATTTTCCTGTTTCATAAGGCTATGAACTCTATATTTTTGGTGTCCACACCGGTGGAAACCCAAACAAAACACGCATTAAGAGGCGCTCATGTCTGTGTCTCAATCACGTGGCCAATGTCACCTACTTGCGGCCCACATAATGACGTGAAGAAATATTTAAAAAAATTATTCACAAAAATGATTTAATATGATGGCAATAGGCAGAGTGTTACAGGCTTCGCCCTAAAGAATGTAGCCTCATGGGCAGTGTAGTCCATGCTGCAGGGAGAACGGACTGCTGTACCCGTTATGTGTCTGTGAGCCAGGGAGGGAGAAAAAGAGTCGAAAAGTAAGAGATGTCACCGACCAGAAACGGGAGATGGAAGCATGTAAATATATTTTATATATATATGTATATATATATATATATATATATATATATATATATAAAAACACCCAGCACGCCCCTGCGGGCGGTTTATCCTTCAAGCTCGGGTCCTCTACCAGAGGCCTGGGAGCTTGAGGGTCCTGCGCAGTATCTTAGCTGTTCCCAGGACTGCGCTCTTCTGGACAGAGATCTCCGATGTTGTTCCCGGGATCTGCTGGAGCCACTCGCCTAGCTTGGGAGTCACCGCACCTAGTGCTCCGATTACCACGGGGACCACCATTACCTTCACCCTCCACATCCTCTCGAGCTCTTCTCTGAGCCCTTGGTATTTCTCCAGCTTCTCGTGTTCCTTCTTCCTGATATTGCTGTCATTCGGAACCGCTACATCGATCACTACGGCCGTCTTCTTCTGTTTGTCTACCACCACTATGTCCGGTTGGTTAGCCACCACCATTTTGTCCGTCTGTATCTGGAAGTCCCACAGGATCTTAGCTCGGTCATTCTTCACCACCCTTGGGGGCATCTCCCATTTTGACCTCGGGACTTCCAGGTTATACTCGGCACAGATGTTCCTGTACACTATGCCGGCCACTTGGTTATGGCGTTCCATGTATGCCTTGCCTGCTAGCATCTTGCACCCTGCTGTTATGTGCTGGATTGTCTCTGGGGCATCTTTACACAGCCTGCACCTGGGGTCTTGCCTGGTGTGATAGACCCCAGCCTCTATGGATCTTGTACTCAGAGCTTGTTCTTGTGCTGCCATGATTAGTGCTGTCTTTCAGTCCAGCTTTGTCCAGCCACTGGTAGGATTTCTGGATATCAGCCACCTCCTCTATCTGCCGGTGGTACATACCGTGCAGGGGCCTGTCCTTCCATGATGGTTCCTCGTTTCCCTCCTCTTTCTTGGGTTTCTGCTGCCTGAGGTATTCACTGAGCACTCGGTCAGTTGGGGCCATCTTCCCAATGTATTCTTGGATGTTCGTTGTCTCATCCTGGACTGTGGTGCTGACACTCACCAGTCCCCGGCCCCCTTCCTTCCGCTTAGCGTACAGCCTCAGGGTGCTGGACTTGGGGTGAAACCCTCCATGCATGGTAAGGAGCTTTCTTGTCTTTATGTCAGTGGCTTCTATCTCCTCCTTTGGCCAGCCTATTACCCCAGCAGGGTACCTGATCACGGGCAGGGCGTACGTGTTGATGGCCCGGATCTTGTTCTTACCATTCAGCTGACTCCTCAGGACTTGCCTGACCCTCTGCAGGTACTTGGTGGTTGCAGCTTTTCTAGCGGCCTCTTCATGGTTCCCATTTGCCTGCGGGATCCCCAGGTACTTGTAACTGTCCTCTATGTCTGCAATGTTGCCTTCTGGTAGTTCAATCCCCTCAGTTCTGACTACCTTCCCTCTCTTTGATACCATCCGACTACACTTCTCCAGTCCGAACGACATTCCAATGTCATTGCTGTATAGCCTGGTAGTGTGGATCAGTGAATCGATGTCTCGTTCACTCTTGGCATACAGCTTGATGTCATCCATGTACAGGAGGTGGCTGACAACTGCTCCGTTCCGTAGTCGGTATCCGTAGCCAGTCTTGTTAATGATCTCACTGAGGGGGTTCAGGCCTATGCAGAACAGCAGTGGGGACAGAGCATCTCCTTGGTAGATCCCGCACTTGATGGTGACTTGTGCTATGGGCTTGGAGTTGGCCTCTAGTGTTGTACGCCACATCGAGTTCCTGATGAAGGCTCTTAGGGTCCCATTGATCTTGTACAATTCTAGGCATTCCAGTATCCAGCTGTGGGGCATTGAGTCATAGGCCTTCTTGTAATCAATCCAGGCAGTGCACAGGTTGGTCAGTCTGGTCTTGCAGTCTCGGCTGATTGTTCTGTCTACCAGTAGCTGGTGTTTTGCGCCTCTGGTATTCTTGCCAATTCCTTTCTGTGTCCCGCTCATGTATTGACCCATGTGCCTGTTCATCTTAGCCGATATGATGCCTGACAGGAGCTTCCATGTAGTACTGAGGCAGGTTATTGGTCGGTAGTTGGAGGGGACCGGTCCCTTCTTGGGGTCCTTGGGGATCAGGACCGTCCGGCCTTCAGTTAGCCATTCCGGGTGTCTCTCGTTAACTAGCAGCTGGTTCATTTGTGCTGCCAGACGCTCGTGGAGTGCAGTCAGCTTCTTCAGCCAGTAGGCATGAACCATGTCGGGCCCTGGTGCTGTCCAACTCTTCATACTGGAGACTCTTTCTTGGATATCTGCCACTGTGATGGTTACTGGACCCTGTTCAGGGAGGTTGCTGTGGTCTGCCCTCAGATCCTCTAGCCACTGAGCATTGCCGTTATGGGTTGCATCCTTCTCCCATATGCTCTTCCAGTATTGCTCCGTCTCCAGCCTTGGTGGTGCTGTTCTCTTATTGTTCCCTTGCCACTGAGAGTACACCTTTGCTGGTTCTGTGGAGAACAGGTTTATTCTCCTGCCTTCTATCTCTCTGGTGTACCTCCTCAAGCGGCTGGCCAAGGCTGTGAGTCTTTGCTTGGCAGTTTCCAAGGCCTCAGGTATGGACAGCTTGCTGTATTTCTTAGGCACCTTATTTGTCGCACCTTTCTGCAACTCCGTTAGTTGGCTAACCTCCCTCCGTGCTACTTTGATCTTGCCCTCTAGCCTCCTTCTCCATGGAGGGTACTGCCCCTTGTCGCTGTTCAACGTTTGTGTTGTACCTCGTCAATCTCTAGCTGTGAGAGCAGTCCCTTCTTTCGAATGTTGGAACACTGAGCTACTAGTTGTTTCGCCGTCATTGTGGATGTTGGGTATCGAAGAATCCATAGGTCCCTCATCCTATTCATGTAGCCCCTTCCGCCGGGGTTACTTGCGTAGTAGCATTCCAACAACGCCCTGTTTTCGTCTCTTGCCCACCGATGCCTTCTTGTTCCAGTAGCCCACTTTTCGTCAGGGTGCCCTGGTTCCTCAACACCTGACGCGGACCTTGTTGATCCGGGCGACGTCCGAGCCGGCATGCCTTCATATTTATTTGTCTCGCTCATGTCTGCGGTAGGCTCGCTTAGCATAGGGGGTCTAGCCTTAGGACCCTTACTGGATACAGACGCCCCAGGCAGGAATCGAACTTGCGATCCTCTAGTTCCAAAGGCGTGTAGTCTAACCACTACGCTATCCAGCTGCTCTGGAAACCACGAAGCCTTACCTAATATCCACCTACTGTTACTCATTTTATATTAAGATTTAAACATCTAGTTGGTATTGCTATGGCAAATAACCTTCAGTAATAGTAATAAATCACACAGCAATAGTACATTCATGTAGTTGTAAAAAGCATGACAATATATTAAGTAATCCAAAGTATTCAGAATACGTTACTCTCATTGAGTAACGTAACAGAATACGTTACAAAATACATTTTGGGGCATGAATTCTGTAATCTGTAGTGGAATAAAGTAACCTTCCCAACACTGATTACTAATGATGATGTCAACAGAAATAATAATTTCATGTTTTTTCTTTTTTCAAGACTGCATGAAACATGGCTGTTCCACATCAGGCTGAACAGTCAGAGCCAGAGGAATAATACCAAAACTGTGTTTTTTGGCAAAAGTGGTGAAACAGCATCGTTGTTTCCACCTTTAGCTTGAACATTTTTCTTGCATATTTTGCAAAGTACCGTCCTTTTGTTGGAGGTTATTCAAATATCTCCCTTTTGAGATGCTTAATGTTCATCAGGGGATTAAGCAATATGGCATAAAAATGTAATGTAATTTGGCATGCCTCAGACTTTTCTTTGTGTTTCTATTTCTTGAGGATGATTTCTTGACAGACATCCTTCTACTCAGAGCATTTCTGATGAGGCTTTGGGAACCCCTGAGATATGGCTGAGGTAAGTGTTCTGCTTATAGGTCTTTGCAAATCATCTTGTTGGAGGAAAAATACAATTTTATTCCAGTCAAACTGTGTTATTTTAACCATTTGTTGCAGATTTGATTAAAGAAATGGGAACACCTCATTTGTTTGTTTGATACTGCTAGTGACAAAGTGCCTAAAGACATAATTTAAAATTGGTTCTTTGCTAAGGTGTCTGTTATGTGTAGATGCAACACTGATTCATCATTGAAGTCTGGTGCCTTTTTTATGCTTAAATGAATAACGGTCAGTGTTACGTGGCTTATCAAATGATACAACCCCCCAAACAAACACTGTAAATGGTCAGGTACAAGAACAATGGTTAACATTAATAGAGGTAATGTGGTATGACATGGTCCAGTATGGGACCAAAACAGTCACAGTCACTTGGCACACAGTGGTATTAACCACTCAGCCGTATTACTGTCGATCCCAAAAACAAGGTTATGAGCCTATGAACGAGCATAATATTTGCTCTTTAAAACAGTAAGGGTAAAAAATTGTGTCGTATTCTGCACTGATACATCTGATTCTGATAAATCCTCTCTAGAGTCTGTGAGGTAGGAGAGGATATGCTCTGATTTTCAGTTCATAAATAAAATACACACTATTCAAAATACTTTCCTGCCACAAAGTATTTGTCACAACATTTATCATGCATGTAGTGTTGTGTGTTTGCAATAAAATAACTCTAAACTCTGGTATGTTGCATAGTTTCTGAACAGCAGACTGCTTAAAAATGCTCTCAGTTAGATTTTTGACCCAGAAATTCTTTCACTATTTTCTGTCTCAAACAGTAAAATACTATAATGACTTGGCCAAGAATAACTGGCAGACTGATCAAAATATTTGAATAAAGTCACACCTGCTACAAACAGGACAGCCACTATATACACTCAACAAAAATATAAACGCAACACCTTTGTTACTGCTCCCATTCCCCATGGGATGGACGTAGAGACCTAAAATTCAGTCCAGATACACAATATAACCATCCCTCCCAAACAGTGGTCACAAATCAGTCCAAATGTGTGGTAGTGGGCACATCTGCCATATTGAGATAATTCATCCCACCTCACAGGTGTGCCACATCAGGATGCTGATCTGACATCATGAGTAGTGCACAGGTGTACCTCAGACTGCCCACAACAAAAGGCCACCCTGGAATGTGCAGTTTTTTGCGCTATTGGGGGTCTGGGGACCCAGAACCGGTCAGTATCTGGTGTGACCACCATTTGCCTCATGCAGTGCAACACATCGTCGCATGGAGTCTATCAGATTGTCAATTGTGGCCTGTGGAATGTTGGTCCACTCCACTTCAATGGCTGTGCGAGGTTGTTGGATATTCGTGGGAACTGGTACACGCTGTCGTATACGCCGGTCAAGCACATCCCGAACATGCTCAATGGGTGACATGTCCGGTGAGTATGCTGGCCATGCAAGAACTGGGACATTCTCAGCTGCCATCTGCCCTGAACAATGTGAACCATGATTCATCCGTGAAGCGCACACCTCTCCAACGTGCCAGACGCCATCGAATGTGAGCATTTGCCCACACAAGTCTGTTACGGCGACGAGCTGGAGTCAGGTCAAGACCCCGATGAGGACGACGGGCATGCAGTTGAGCGTCCCTGAGACGGTTTCTGACAGTTTGTGCAGAAATTGTTTGGTTGTGCAAACCAATTGTTCCAGCAGCTGTCTGGGTGGCTGGTCTCAGACGATCTTGGAGGTGAACCTGCTGGATGTGGAGGTCCTGGGCTGGTGTGGTTACACGAGGTCTGCGGTTGTGAGGCCGGTTGGATGTGCTGCCATATTCTCTGAAACGCCTGTGGAGACGGCTTATGGTTGAGAAATGAACATTCAATGCACGGGCGACAGATCTGGTTGACATTCCTGCTGTCAGCATGCCAATTGCACGCTCCCTCATTGCTTGTGGCATCTGTGGCATTTTGCTGTGAGACAAAACTGCACATTCCAGGGTGGCCTTTTGTTGTGGGCAGTCTGAGGTACACCTGTGCACTACTCATGATGTCAGATCAGCATCCTGATGTGGCACACCTGTGAGGTGGGATGGATTATCTCAATATGGCAGATGTGCCCACTACCACACATTTGGACTGATTTGTGACCACTGTTTGGGAGGGATGGTTATATTGTGTATCTGGAATGAATTTTAGGTCTCTACGTCCATCCCATGGGGAATGGGAGCAGTAACAAAGGTGTTGCGTTTATATTTTTGTTGAGTGTATTTCAGCAAACATGGGCTTCAAGACAATCCAGAGCACGTCCTAGGCCTGCATCACTGGATACTGTGATATCATGCCGTTACTTCCTTCTCCACATATTGTAAGCCTGGAACCACTGATCTAAAAGCATTTTAATCTGTGGCAGTGATAAAGTAATAATGCTGTTAGGTCTTCACTCAGCTCAGAGACACAGCCTCAGCAAATGTCACACAAACTCTATGAACAAGATTAGGTAATTCTTCGGGAAAACATCCTTTCTATTCAGACAATTTTGAGACACATAACTGCATAGTTAGAAATGCACTCTTGATATGTCTGTGCCCTTGGGATTGCCTTCTTTATTTATCCACTTGCCAACCCAGGGAGGCTTGAGCTGTTAGCGAGACAGAAGTGGAGGATGATGTGGGTGGTGTCGGTGGCGCATGCTTGTAATAATGACAGAATAAGCAATGCTTTGGAATCTGTCCCTCTCTAGGGGGAACAAAGCAGCTACGCGATGGTGAAATTAACTTCAGCTAAACGCCGGCTTTTCTGCCCGTGTCTGTGATTTATAACGACATCCAACACCTCCCATTGTACTCAAGTTCATCTGAAAGTATAGAAAATTGTTTGGGAAGAGGCTTCATCCTAAAACTGGATGTTTATCCAAGTATGAGGGGTTTCTTATTTAGGAATAGTAAATTAGAGTGTGAGGCGGCAAGTTATTGCTCTATTAAGAGCGGATGGAGATAAAATACAGATGCAGTTGTGTGGGAAAGATTAATGGAAAAGTTCCCCCTTGAAGAGAGCCCCTGAGAGCAACTTGATAATAACAAGTAAAATTCAAAATAGCAAAAAACACAGCTTTCACTCCTGTGCATGTCTAAGCGTCGGACTGCTTCACCTTGAGCTGTCGGCGAACCCGACTGATGAAGAACTTCCAGCAGTTTTCCTTCGTATCCATCAACCCAGAGCCACGGACCTCTGGCCGCACACTGCCAATGACGTTCTCCACCTCGTCATCTGGGAACAGGTCAGGGATCTCTCCTGAAATGAATAAAATAATTCACTCTGCTACCAGGAGACCACCGAGCGTGCAAACAGCAGTGATTGTGTGTGTGTATAGATATATATATGTGTCACGGTTCTGGGTCCG
This sequence comes from Mchenga conophoros, assembly GCF_057382185.1. Taxonomy (NCBI): domain Eukaryota; kingdom Metazoa; phylum Chordata; class Actinopteri; order Cichliformes; family Cichlidae; genus Mchenga; species Mchenga conophoros. The sequence goes on from NC_140533.1 coordinate 4,941,841, forward strand.
TTGGACCCAGTATTTTGAGTTCATTATGTTTTGGTACTTTTGCATCATGGATTTTCCTTTATGTTTCTCTGGTACTTGGTGTTTCTGTTATCTTGGTGTTTTTTTTATATTATGATCTGATACTGTTGTGATTATGATTATTATTTAGTAGACTTTGGTCAGCGTCTAGTCTGTCTCTGTCTAGTCTGTGTCTTAGTAAAGTGTGTTTTGTTTCCTGTTTTACTTTGAAGGTTCTTGTTCCTGTCTGATGTCAGTATTCCGGCTTCGCTCTCCCTGTCTCGTTAGGTCTTATTTCTCCCAGCTGTGTCCCCCTTCTGTCTCTAATTCCTTGATGACTCCCTCAGTGTATTTAAACCCAGTGTGTCTTTATGTCAGTGTCGCGTCGTTAACGTCTGTTCACCCTCAGACCGTGCCTGTATGTTCCAGCTTGTGTTTTCATGTTTGGTTTATGTTTTGTTTTCTGGCCAGCAATAAAGCTGTGGTTTTGATTCTCAAATCTATGTTCGAGTCCTGCATATGGATCCTCCTCTCCGCCTGCCCGCACACAGAGCCTTGACATATATGTATATATGTATGTATGTATGTATGTATGTATGTATGTATGTATGTATGTATATATATATATATATATATATATATATATATATATATATATATATATATCCTGCACCGTGGAGGACATGTTTCTGACAGAGTAGCACTCTGCATTGAAAAATCTCCAATCATGTTTTCCGGCAGCTGATGACTTCATCATATGATGAACTTCCATTATTATAGCTTTTACATTTAAAAACGTAAATATGCTTTCCCACATTCCTTTAATTATTCCAAGTTCACGCGGACACTGTATGAGTATTTAATGCCAATGAAAAATGGAAGTAAGGGACCTGATGGGAGGGTTGGGTGGTTCTGTTGATGAGAGATTTCCTGCCTTTGTGCACATATTGAGAAAACACTCGACCTCCAAAATTGAAATATTCAACTGGATCAGCGTTTTACTTCAAATACTGTAAATGACTACTACATTCCTGGGATGCACATACATTGCAGCACTGCCCCAGAAATGTTACTTTATTGTGTCTGGATCCCTTCTCCTCCCTATAACAGGTGGGCCAGTCTGAACAAAACATGAACATCATCACACACAAGGCAATTATTAACATCTATATGTTTTTAAAAAGCCTTTCATATAAATTCTAATTCTTTGGATTTCCGTATATATTATATTTCATCATCCTCCCTGCAAATGCAGTGTCATGTTCTCCTTGGATTAAAGCCACATTAATTTTGTTTTAGACAGCTTTGATGAAATGAGTAAAAAGTATGTAGTATGTGTATCATAGTATGTACCTCTAACGCCTTCAATAAGCTCACAGTTGGCTGTAGCTCACTAGATAGAGGAGGCTAAACATAAGGCTGGTGGCTCAATCCCTGGCTACTCCAGGCTGTGTGCCAAAATATGTGAATATCGATCTGAGCATGCTGAACTGCTAGTTACTCTGGAGTGTTAGAAAGAAAGCACTTGGGTGCAGCAAAAAGTGGTTGTATTAATGGATGAATGATGCACCAAATAAAGCTATACACAAATCATTCTATTTCCCATTTAAGCGAAACCAGCTACTAACAGTATACTGGAGTAAAAACATGTAATTCCAGCTTGTGTTTGCTTATATTTGTTGCCATAAACATCAGAACACCAAACAAAGCGTTTCATGATAAACATGTAATGGTGTTGCCAGGTTCGGTCGTTCGCACTACTGTCCATGCACGCCTCACAAGCTGCTCTTTTATTCGTTTATATTATTGACAGTAAGTAAATATATTTTGAAATATTGTGTCAGTAACGCACATATGACAGCACCCCGGGTAACTGTGTAGTTGTTCTTTTTGTTCTTTTCTTTTCAGGCAGGCAGCAGTGTTTCACTAAATAATGCATCGACATCTGCTGGCACACGCCTCATATCCTAAATATCTTCCTACTTAAAGTGATACGGTACACTCACAAAACTATTGCAAGCCAACATTAGCACAGATTGCTTTGCAGTAATTTTCTATTAACAGTAATTTCCATTCATTAGATTATTAAAATGCCCCGTTTAAATGTAGCTGTGAGTCTGAGCCTCCTCTGCAATTTTTCACAATAATGTGTTGGTAGCACATGAGTAATGGTGCCGAAAATGGCACCACAGTGATGTGTTGCTGTTGTGCAATGAAAGCATTTCTCTCTTGCTAAACATGACATGCAGTAATTAGCAAAACCTGCTGTTACCCGATGCCAGCAGATCGTTGACCAGAACGAGGAACTTCTCATCTGCCACTTGGGCATCAGTCATTAGGAACACAGTGCCAATATTCTTTACGCCAGCTTTCACGTAGAGGGACGCCAGGTCACTCTGGATGACAGGGAGAGTGAGAGGGTTGGAGTGGGAAAAGTGGCACCCATAATAAGATTTGTTATTTTGCAGCGATACATGCCCGAGTGCTTTAAATTTATATACTGTGAGGATTATGTTTGGCAAAAGTGCATGCACATAATAAACTTTGTTAGATTTTAAATGAAACATGCTTTTACAGGATGATCTGTTTGTCAAGTACTCCTCTTCAAACCTTTAGGTCAGCGATACTGTAGCCTTTCCTCAAGGTGATCTGGAAGACCTCCAGATTGGAGATGAAAGCAGCCAGCCGGGTCAGACTCTGCTTGCCGCTGCCGCCCACTCCGACCAGCAGCACATTACCCCGTGGAGACTCCAGGATTCGGTTTATCCGGCAGCTTTATGTGGAGGAGCAGACAGCCAGGGGTGGGAGAGGTGTGGGGGAGGAATGAATGAAAGGGTGAGACAAGAGAGCCGGATAAAAATGTCTGACTCATACAACAAATAGCAGAAGACAAAAAGGTTTGTCTCCTGCTCTCTCTGTTCTAATGCTAACTGTCACCACCGTCTACTCCAGACTGTTCCACTGACACGTACAGCAATGAAATATATCAAACATTACACTCAGCTGCACTGTGCTCCGGAGAATCTTTATGATTTTAGTAACACAAGACGTGTGCTGCTGTTGTCGATGAAATTACTTCATTATCGCTTCTGTTGCTCCGTTTGTGCCAAAAGACACTCACTTCAGCTGGCCTGGTAAATGTAATCTCTGACAGTTCAGTTGCTTCCTTTTCTTACACTTCTAATTATGATTCAGCAACTTTTCGAGCTTGCACATCCACATTAGCAAGTCATAGATACATCTTCTGCTTCTATGCTTTCACTTCTAAGTTGTTTAATGTAAATTAAACTCAACTGACACATCGACTAAGATTTATTACACTTCAAACTGCATCTACTTCACCATGTCAATTTCCACTTTATCCATTTGCATCTTTTACATTACAGTTAAGTGCGTTAAGCTCTTACCTGTAAATGTCGACTTAGTTGCTGAGAGTGCTTCAAATCACAGTTTAGCAGCTTTTGAAAGCTTTAGATTCAATTTTAACTGTCGTTGTGTAAAGCTCCCAACTTCTTGAACTGTGTTCGTCAACAGTACGGCTTCGTTTTGCAGCTGCTGTCAGTTCTAAAACTTCACCCATTTTCACTTAAATCTCTTCAAATGCTTTTATCTTTTTCACTTTAAATGCTTTCCGTGTCAGTCCTGGGCTGGAGATGACGATACTTTAGCTTTTCACGTCTGACTTTTTCTATCTACAATAAATGCTTTCACTTAACCTGACACCTGAGAGTCAGTTCTCTGATGCTGTAAACTCACTTAAGTGCTTCAATTTAGATCTTTTAAAATTCAAGTGAACTGAAATCTCTCCAATTAACAACTCGGTTGCTTTTTTCTCTTTCACTTTAATTGCTTTCACTGCTTTGGCAGTTGTTTCCACGGTTCAAAAATCAAGTGACACTTTTCATACTCAGGTAAAAGTTTGACTACTTGCAGCTGCTAACTCAGCTGTTTTCAGTGATAGTACACAAACTGCTGACTCTACTTCCTGCAAGGCTTAACTTGAAAGTTTTCCTCCTTTGAGATGCCATACTTCAACTCATCTACTTTTAGCTTCCACCTAAGATCCAATCAGTGCTTCAAACCTAATGTGAGTGCGCCCGGCTTACAGTCGCAGTGAATTTAAAATTAGCTCCACATCTCATACCAAAAACAGATCAGATATAATATCACAGTTAGAGATGAACTATTTACAGTAGCTAAAGCCATAAATGTAAGAAAGCACACTTTTCTCTTTTCATTGGTTAACTTATCTATAAAATGATGAGAAACAGTTTCTGTATCTGTCTGACAGATAATCTTACTCCATGCTAACATTTCAGGACATAAATCTATGCTGGCTGATAACAGGTGTCAGACATTAGATAGACAAAAGAGCTGACCTTTACAGAACAAGAACTTTGTGGTGGCATTATGACATCACTTTGAAAAAGTGCATTGAATAAGCAGGCAGAACTCAATCTTTTGCTCGCACACATTTTCTAACCAGTCATCACCTCCTTTACTAAAAACTTGTCCACGTTAGTTTTTAAGAATGTTATTTTAAATCCACTGAATATTGCCCAAGTATTGTTGTTCTTATATGTTGTTAATTACCCCACAAAAAGACCAAAATCAGTAAGATGTAGTCATGCTATTTTCCTTACTACGAACCCATTGATCACTAATTACTTTGTATACTGAATGTTAATCTATCTGCCTAGACTGCAAAGAACTTTGGGTCATCTGCTGTTAGTTTAGATGTGCCGTATAAATAAAAGTCTTATAATTACACATTTTAGAAGACTTTAAGACGGGAAACTGGTAAAATAAAAAACAAAAAATATGCTACAGAGGCCGGGGTGACATGCAGACTTTTTTTTTTTTAATTAAAATTTTTTATTGAAAAACGTTGAATCTCTTTAGCATTTATTTCATCTGCTTATCTACTCGGTGAAGTGGCTGCTGTTACTTCTCTAAATTCTTTTAGTCTTAAAGACTTCTTAGTTAAAGAAACTCTCCACAGAGGAGCAGCTCAGGAAGCTGCTGTTTTGGGGAAGAGAAAAGCAGCACATCCTGTTCTAATCAGTCTAATTCTACCCCCGGAGACCTGATTGAAGCGTCAATCAGTTTAGGTTTGTTTTCTTAACAAGGTGTTTAAATAAGGCATTTTTATTCAGTTTGAGATTTTAAACCAAATATGGAAGAAATATTAGCTACATGTTAATGTAACCAATCTGGATGTTATTTCTAGGAATAGAAAACGCTGATCAAACGTTCTGGACGACAGGAACTGTGGCACAGAGGACTGGTGTATTTGGCTATTTGTGGAATTTGTTGACTGTTTGTAAAAATCAACTTTAATGACGACTGATTTTTTGATTCTGAATCTTGCAACCAAAATACTTTTAGACTGAGCATCCAGTCTGGATTAAATTGTCATGATATATGCTATTTTTTATTTTTTCACAGATTCACCTGTCTCTATGTTTGACAGTCTATAAAATGGAAGCGGTAATCCTAAAATACCTTGGAAGCCAGCCGACTGTCTTGACAGACAATAAAAAAACAGATACATTTTTTTTAACTCTATCTGTAGTCCTCCTCCTCCCCGGGGTTTCAAACTTCCACTCACATGTGAGCCATGGCGTCCTCAAACAGCACGAGGTTTAGGGTGGCGTTGACCTCATTGTAGCTATCCAGCACCTCCAGCAGAGTTTTACTTAGGCTGCTCCAGGACTCTACGGCCATGTATCTGGCCTCCCCCTGACCATGGGCGAAGTGGCAGTACAGGTTCATCTCTCTGGTCTGCTCCAGAGTCTCCTCCATGTCCTCAGGAGGCACACACGCAAACACACACACACATTTCAGCGATAAACATACATACAGACCCACACACTACCCCTGTCAGCATAACATTAGTGTTAAGCCTAAACAGTCTGGACAGGGACACAGCTGAATATCACAGCTGCGCAGAGGGTGACCTAGTTCATTTTCACTCTGGCAAGTGTTAGGCCCCAAACATTTGACTGGAAAGACTGTGTGTCTGTTCAGCACGCTGGTTTCCTCGGAAAACAAATAGCTGCAGTAGATGTGATGAATTAGACTATTTTTCTACTTTTTTGCAAGCTTACATATTTATCACGTTCAGCTGTAGTATTTAAAGAGACTATAAAAGTCTCTAAACATTGTCTTGTTTGCATGTAAAAATATAGCAGTAAACCATGCTGCATATTGCTCTGTGGCACAGGGGCAAAATGTCATAAGTTTACCTTAGCTGCCAGCTGTGAAAACTATACATGAGCAGGGTTATTCTCTCCCTTCTCCTTCTGTGTGTGTATGTACACATACACTTGTCAGGTTCTTCATTGTGGGATGACTAGTGTGCATGTGATAGAGCTAGGGAGTGCAGTGAGGGAGCAGTGGACAGAAAACCATTAAAATGTTTTCCAATTTGCCAGGCTGACAGCACGGACATGACAGGCAGACCCCCACACCACACTGATTAATATTCTCCCCCAACATTCCTTTTTCTCCTCTCCTCGCTGTGTTGGCCACTGATGTCCAGGTCCAGACACAGAGCAGGCAGCCTAATGATCCCGCACTTCCCTCCCTCCCCAGCCTCCAGCCTCCCGCTCTTGTCTTCCTTCGCTGAACTTTGTAAAACTCTCACCTCATAGAACTTCTTTACTGTGTCTGCCTGCAGCCTATCAAAAAGCTGGAAGTCCTGCTCCTCCACCAGCTTGTCTCTGTAGACCCGGTTTGACTCATGCAGGTAGATTTTCAGCAGGTCTAGGGGGGCTTTCAGACACTCACCGGTACAGAAGAGAATGCCCTGAGCAGGGAAAGGAGGGAGGAAGGTTTCAAGTTTCATTCCGTTTATTCCACAACGAGGAGGGAAACACAGCACACTCACTGCAGGTAAATCAATGGATATTGAGTGGACAAGCTGTTAGGAGGTGTGTCAGATAAAACTAAGAAATATGGGATCACTTTTCTTTCAGCGTGTAGTCTCAAGGGTATTGCTGCGTGCAGAGATGGAAGAGTGACCAAAAAAAGAAATAAATAAATCAGGCACAGACTCCACACATCATTCCCACAGAGGCTTTAAACACAAATCTTATGCTCTAACCTACATTTTAATTGGATATCAGTCATTTATTATAAGTTTAATGCACTTTTTCAGATATGTGCTGGTTAACAAAGAATTTCAGATTTCATACATGACCTCCAAGGTATGACAGCAAAGAAGAATTTAATACAAGCCACACTGCAATCCAGCTCCACTCCAGCTCCTATTTACGGTAATGTAATACTGACCTGATCAGTGTTATGTCTGTTCTTATTGATACCAGCTCTGGAATGCACTGGAGGGCTTGCTTCTACTGTCTCCACTGCTGGGTTTCTAAGAAAGCACGTCTCAAGGAGAGGGAGTCGTGCTCAACAGAGCTAGAAACTAACTGCATATGGAAATTTTCGTCCTTTTGGACCATAATGGTACTAACTGAGCTATAATTACTGCCTTGCTGCAATTTACATATTTTACCTGCGCAGACACATATGCACACTGAAGACTTTGCAGGAAGTGTTAAGAGTCTTAAAAATAAAACTTTAGTAGATAAACTGAATATTTAATCCATTGCAGACACGAAAAAGTCAGGTTAAAATCAAAGAACCCCCCCCCCCCCACCTCAAAACTGGGGGGGATCAGTCTGATTCATCTTCTTTGGACTGTGAATATTTTGAGCAAAACCTGTGTCAATTCAACATGTAAATACAAAGCTATTTGATGAATGAAAATTTTGACAGGCTGATGAGTCAAGTAGCCAAGATTTCAAATAATGACATACGAATGAAGTGTTAGCCTAAAACTGAGCAATCAGATTGCTCTAAATGCTGAATCAGACAGCTTTTTTTCTATTCTTGGCTCCTTCTGATATCACTGAGGGGTATCATGCTATGATTATCTAGGGCATGTGTTTATGAGAGGCAGCCAATCACAAGAAAGTTAGCTTAGAGAGGAGGAAGAAAGCTTAAACTTCTTTAAGAGGCGATGAACTGAGAAGCTACACAAAGGCAAGAAAACAAGGATTATTTTGAAATGTGAATCATGAAAAGCTACTCGAGGTCCAGGAATAAAAACATGGAGGAAATGGAAATGAGCAGAATTAGTCCCTATTAACAGTAAGCTGTGATGCATATCTGTTTTAAATTTTATGGCAATTGGAGACAACTAAAAATATAAACCCCATGGTGGTGTTTAAGGAAAAGTGAGAGCTTATTTCTGGCTATCATCAAGATTCATCTTCTTCTGAGTTTGGCCAGAAGCAGTAATTGCACTCAACAATATCTATAAAACAACTGAGCCAGCATGGCTGAACATGAATGTGTTTTTTTAATTTATTGTTTTTGTGGGTTTTTCTTTTCATCCCTTAGATTAAAACAAAAAAGTCACGACAATGAGCAGATGAGTGTTTGGTGGATGATTGATGATTAATGCATCTCTAGAGAAAGCCAGTGTGATGCGACGGCTTTCCCACGGGGACGCTGACGATGAAGCCAGGCGGATCTCGTAACAGTCTCACCGCGTCACATAACAGGTGCCGTATAGGATGAGAACAGGCTGGAGAGGCGCCCAGGCACTGTTTGTTCCCCTCTGCACAGCGTTACCCAGGAGGCAGCGGCAGAGGCAAGCAGATGCTGTGTGTTTCCAGCCCCAGAACTTATTCTAATCAACAGAATCATCTCCGGGGGTAAAGCCAGCTGAGTCTGATCTGACTCCATATCTGAGCCGGCTGAATGAGACAACTGGCTGCTAAATCCACTGTGTAATTGTGCAGATGGGAGGTGTGCTCTGGGTGTGGATGAGTGTTCTTAAGATGCAAACCTAGCCTGAGTAATGGACACCACTCCGGCTCTACCAAAGTTAAGACGTTTTCCACGAGAATGTGTGAATGATGTCATATTTTTGACTTTTAATAGATCCAGCTCTTTCTACTTCATTTCTTTGTTTAATGGTGTCAATCACGACTCCCCGCATTCATTGTGTACAAGTGTGCTTGAGCAAAACAAAACACCATATGGCACCTAACTCTATATAACAGTAATAATCACAGCCTTAGCTGTTAGCAGTATCACTTGAACAAACTGAGAGCAGACAGAACTTTGTTTTTCTTCTATCCAGCTGACTTTGGCATACTATCTCATCCTCCGTGCCCCTGATCTTTCATTGCTTTGTTCAACTCAGAGGAGAGGGATTAGAGAGCACTTGGTGTCGGCATGTATCTGTCTGTCGTTCTGTCTGCAGCATGCTCGCTTTTCTCGTAGCCTGACAGCTGCTCCAAGCCCCAAACAATGCTTCCCCTGCTAACAAATGCACCCAGCTGACTATCTACAGAACATCATGCAGACATATTGTGTAGTCAGTACAGTTTGGCTTTGGTCTCTCTGCACCATCGTGTATTCTCTTTCTCTCCCTAGTCTCTGTCCTCCTCTTTCACTCCACATCCATCTTTCCCCCCGTCTCCTCCCTCGCCTCTCGAGCGTCGAGGAGCTCATTTAGGCTGACGTGGAGAAGACAAGCCCATGGATATGCCCGCTGGTCATGGCAGAGAACGAACGCTGGCAAACGGAGCTCTTTGACAATGCTCCCAGTCGGACGGCAAACTGTTTGTCTAGCCCTATTAGTGGAATTTGGCTACTGTACTTCACTTATAGTGCGTTTAATCCGCAGGGTGGAATGATCAAACTAAAGCCCAGGAAAACTGAAGATTTATGGAGACAATGTGTCTGCTCTCTGTCTACTCGCCAACTTTTTTAAGGACAGGGTACTTTAAAAAGTTGGCGAGTAAAGGAAGGTAAAGTTTAGAAAGTATTAGCTCCTGTTAACTATTCAGCAACCTCCACTAACCTTAGAACTTTGCCAGCAAACAGCAACAATCTTCTCAAGATGCAGCCTTGACTGTTTTGTGGACCCGCTCCTTTTGTCATTTTCAAAAATACCTTTACACAGACCACTGCAAGCTCCCACAGAGCTTCTAAGCTTGGCTTTCTGCCTCATTAGTGTTGATTATAATGAGACAGCTTCCTCTGGCTACATCTCCAAGTTTTGAAGAAAAGAGGAAAAAATCAATTACAAAAAAAGTCCTCCAATTATCTCAGCTGAGGCAAACATCTGAAACATCAAGCTAGTAAATACTGACTGACAACTATTTAGGCCTCATAGCTGAAATGAGAGGAAACGTTTGTACTGTCAAGCCAAATACTTTCCCACTTTTGAAGGTGTAAAAGCACAGAGGTATGGCTGGGAAAATACTGCCGAGGCAGAGCTGTAAGCTAAGAGGTTTCTCGCCTATACCCACCAGTCCTCGGGTCTTTGCGGCGAGAACTGAGTAAAAAAAAAAACTTCAAATAAGCTCCAGGAGTCCATTTTCTGGCTTTCTTTACATTTCCTCTCAGGATGGGGAGAGGAGACAGCTTTGACATTGTTTCCTCTTTGTGGTTATTAGATGTCCGATCTCGCTGTGCAGACCAATTAAAAAAAAAAAGATTTTGATGAAAGAGGCAGAATGGCTTATTTAAACACTAGCTTCAAAGTGTTGTGGTGCAATTTAATTCCCAACTTTTTGACGGCAGCGATGTGTGTGATCTAGGACCTAGAAGCTAAGTCTTTAGGTGGTCAGGGCGAGTGCATTGGCAAGGACGATAAGTAGGCTTTAATCTTAAAGTGCAGAAGGCTCAGCATACTTCATCTGACAATCTGGTCTAAAAAGAGTCTCTCCTTGTGACGGCTGAACACTGACATTGCATCTACATCATGCAGTGATTTGCCAGGTGTGGTGGGATGGTTTAAAAACTTTATCTGGCTCTCTCTTTTCTTTCTTTCCTTAAACTCAGTGAGGCCTACCACATTATCTGTTATAGAAAAGTACCGTAACCCAGTGATGTAGGACTGTATGAATTTTGGCATCTAATATTGCTCTCTTCAGTGTTTGGCAATGCTAAAATATTTTTGTACTGTGTACTTGTCTATTCACTAAGTGTTGGTATTTTATCAATGCCTGAAGGTCTAGCTATTCTAGCTTCTTGAGTTGCTGTTTCGAGCCCTCCAGTGTGCAGCACAGAACTGTCTTTACCATTCTTGTTTCTGGTGAGATAACTAAAGACACTCCCACATCTCCACATCACAGTGGTGTCCCCACTGGTTTTGCTGTTCTTCGATCCACACCATCCTTGGCGTGGGTCACAATAAACGGGAATAATAACTTTCCATCCACCCATAAATGAACAGCACATGAGGGTGCTGAAGCCTTTCCCGGTTGTAATAAGACAAAAGACAGGATACACCCTGGACACCCATTCATTAACATTCACCTACGGCTAATTTAGAATCACATGTAACATGAAAGTCTTTGGATTGTGAAAACCAGAATTCCTAAAGCAGACCCACACAAGCACACAGAGGAACTGCAAACTCAGCTGGTCACCAGGTTCAAACCTCACTGTGAATCGTAAGCACTGCATCACCACTTAAAGGAAAATCTTGATATTGTGACAAATATGCACAAATAACAATATTGCACATAGCTGCGTTCCTTTTTGTATGCTTTTATACAGTTACACTTGGAGACTCTCCTGCTGCCTCCCTGCACTTACATTTTGTGCTCAATGAATTTGAACTTGTCTACATTCTTCTGGGGCAGTGAAAGTTGTCACTTGAGGTCCATCATGTACCAGTCATTCTGAACCACACGACGTGCTTGGCAGACCACAGGCAGATGATTGCTGTCCTTTTAAGCTTTTGCTAATGGCCTTTTTGGATTCAGCTGCTATTTTGATTTTGATTGCTGGTATTTTTGGGCAGTTTTTGCTTTTAACTGACCGGCTTTGTTTGTCATGTTTGTGAGTTTTGCTTGCCCAAACTCTGGAGTGAAATTTCAGCCTATATGAAAAAAAAATCAGGATTAGAAAAGAATCTAAACTAGCATAGTTTCACACCTATATATTCTGCACAGTGAAAAACTCAGTTGGACCTCAGTTGGTCCTCTGTAAACTCCAAGCTAAAATTATGAAAAATCTAGTTCCTATAGCTCAGTGGCTTAAAGCATTAATTATACAACGGAGGGTGTTAAATGAGAGCCTGCCCTCCATGAAACCGTGGAGGATTCTGACAGAAATATTGCCCCAAAAGCTTCTCCCCTGACAGCTACAGCGCTCTGATATTATATTCATTTAAATACATTAAATCATCACTAACACCCGTGGAAGTGCAAATCCATTCTATTTTCTGTTACACTTATTTCAGACTTATTTCTGGCTTTCAGACTCAGCTCTTAAATCAATAATCATTTAGATGAGAAATTAGTGATAGAAGCCTGGCTCTACCCGCATGGGAAGCAGAGCCGTAGAAACAGAAAGGAGCAAGTTAAAAGGAGTGATGTGGAAAAAAGCTCCCAACTTTATGGAGGTAACTTCTTGCCTTTCGTTGTGAGAAGTTTAGCTTGAGGTCATACCTCTCAAATCATTTCTGCATGGATAAATCCTTCTGGTGTATGTGTTCAGTACCTGGAAAATGTTGGAGAGGTCTCGCAAGTTAAAGATGTAGTGGAACTTGACTGCGGTGGGGAGGAAGGCGGAGGAGACGCGCTGGTGCAAGGCCAGGGCTAACTGCACAAGGGTGGAGCAGCTTTTCTGCAGGGCAGCACTGAAACCCTCTCCTCTCAGGTGCTGAGACAGAATGGAGGTGTAGATGGTGCTCAGGGCCTCGGCTCCGGGAAACGACAGGGCAAAAACTGAGAAGTGGCGCTATAGAGGGGGGCAGAGCATAAAGGAGGCAAGAGTAAACACATGTTTGTCACTTATTATGCAGTCGGTTTGTTTCCAGAATGAAACCAAGGGTCACCTTGTGGGTGTTTGCAGCAATAAGTGAAGAAAGGCTGTCACCCAGTCAAGAATGACTTTAGAATTTAAATATGACAGGGTGAATGTCTGGGTGTACAAAGTGTGTGACTCCAGGTCAGTCAGAGTTTGTGTCTGTAAACAAAAGTTATTTTTAATCTAACTGCAGAGGACAAGGTCAGAAATAATCTGCATTTAGCCAAGTACCAAAACTTTCATTTATTAAACAAAAATGTCCCTCATTCTATTGGATGTCTGCTGCTCCACAACAAGATAAAGAAAATTAAGTGCTGTGAGAAATTATCGTCACTCAAATTTTAATATTAGACAAAGATAACCCAAATGAATACTAAATGCAGTTGGTAAATAATTTCATTTATAAGGAGGGAAAACAAGCGTGTAATCAAACACAAGTAATCAAAGTCCAGACTTAAATCTGATAGAGATGTGTTGTCATGACCTTAAACAGGCCCTTCATGCTCAAAAATCCTCCTGTGGTTGAAATAAGACAATTCTGCAAAGAAGAGTGGGCCAAAGTTCCCCCACAGCAATGTGAAAGACTCATTGCCAGTTATCGCAAATGCTTGATTGCAATTCGCTGCCAAGGGTGACACAACCAGTAATTAGGTTTATAGGACAATTACATTTTCCCATAGGGCCTGCTAGGTTTGTAAAGCTTTTTTCCCCACTTAATAAATTGAAATATTTCCTGGAGCAGCAAGTGTATTTTACTCCACAGTTAAAAAACAGTCCCTTGAAACATTAGTATTTACACCTGCTCTCTCATTCCACAAAGTTCGTTTTTAAAAAACATCAGAGACAGACGGAGTGTTTTACTCTCCTACCTATCATGTCTGCAGCACTGATAGTACAACTGCTGGAAATCTCTCCTGCTGAATCACCTCCTCCTGCCCCTAATAAAGTACACTAAATACCTTCAGATCGTTGATCTCTCTCTTCTTTAACGCTGTAGCCATGTACCAAAGTTTGTCCCCCAACCTCTTCATTGCAGGCATGTCTCACTAACTTTTCTACAAGCTGTTTCAGTGTAATGACAAGCGGCACCCTGACCTACCGTCATCTGTTCTTTTTCTACCAGAGGAAGCAATCGCAACAGTATCGAAAAGAATTCAGTCCAACAATCTTCCTACAGTTGAGCATTACACTCTGGACCTGAATGTTCTGTGAGAACGTTTTGATGTTCATGTTAAAGTCCTTTTAAATTGGAGTCTGCAGCATTGTTCTCTTATCTAAGCCCTGCAGCTGTTGATCTACTCCTTCAGATGTTAGATATGATGCTAGCCACAAAATCATTTAGTGACAATATGGCAAACAATGCTCAAACGACAACTAATTGATGTCAGTCTCACTCTGTGTTTTGATTCTTTCACTTATTAAATTCTTGATCTTTGACAGATGTTTGTTTTACCACATTTACTCTTTACAGCTTTACTGGTACACCTGTCTATCCTCTCATTCTCACATATGTATTCTGTCTTGATTCCGCTCTTCTCTCCAAAGCATGCCTCCACCTTCATCAACACACTGAAAGCAAACATTATATCAACTGGACCAGCCCCCTTTCTGTTCTTCATGCACTTCAAAGCTGCCCTCACTTCTGCTTACTAATCCTCTGAACATTTTCTTTATTCAGCTCCACTCTTTCATATGTACATTTCCATCTGTATCCTTAATCTTCCTGGCCAGCTGCATATCTTTTCCAGCTCAGTTTCTGTGCCTCACCAATTGTTACAGGTCCTTTTCTCTTTCCTTATGTCCAGCCTCACATATAACTCGCCATAATCCTTTAACCACCTCTCTCTTTGCCGTATACCAAGCCTCCCAGTAGTCCTGTCTACTTTCTTCATCTCTGCTTGTTCCACTTTTTATTTGCCAGCATCTTCTTTTAAATAATCCTTTACTTCCTTATTCCACCAATTCCATTCCAAGTCTCCTGTCCTATTTTCTCTGTGCAGAAAATACACTAAACACCTTCTTGGCAGGTTCCCTCACCACTTCAGCTGTACTTTCACAGTCTTCTGATAACTTTTCCCTACCACCCAGAGCCCGTCTCAGCTCCTCCCTGAACTCTGCACAATATTAGTAACAGTAAAGCAAGTAGAATAAAATTTTATTTTTATAGCACCTTTCGAGACAAAGCTCATAAAGTGCTTCACAACCGAGCCAGAGCATTAAAATCACATAAATAAATATTTATTTTTCAACTACCACCCTTTAATCATTGCGTCTACTTTCCCTCGCTTCCTCTTCTTGATTTCCAAAGCCAACATCCGAGGTTGCCTAGCTACACTCTCCTCTGACACCACCTTGCAGTCTCCTATCTTTTTTACACTGCACCTTCTGCAGAGGATGTAGTTTACCTCCCACCACTCTTATATGTTATCCTGTTTTCCACACTCTTTCTGAAATATGTGTCCAACACAGCCATTTCCATCCTTTTAGCAAAATCCACTGCTATCGGCCTGTTTACATTCCTCTCCTTAACCTACCCAACAGCTCCTCGTCATCTTTGTTCACTTCATGTCCACTGAAGTCTGGTCCAGTCACCACTCTCAGTCCACTAGTGATACTCTCTACCACTTCATTCAACTTACTCCAGGAGTCCTCTTTCTCTTCTAACTGACATCTAACTCACAGGGCACATCCAGTGACAACATTCACCCTTCAATTTCCAGCTTCTAACTTCTGATCCTGTTTGGCACTCTTTACCTTTATAACACTATTCACACTATTCCTACTCAACTTCATATCTACACCATGACAGAACAGTTTGAATCTACCTCCAACGCTCTTGGCCTTGCGTCCCTTCCCAATAATACATCTATTGTCTTTCATTCCACTCTGGCTGCAACCTCCTTCTTAACCTTTCATCTCTATTATTTTCTAGTGGATGGTTCCCCGTTTTACATATGGTCTCAGATTAGGCATGGCAGTGCAGAGTCAAACGGCTTTCCCTGGGACATAACATAGAGGACTCTGTCCTCCCACAGTTTTACTGCTCTTTTGACATTGCTTTTACTGAGACTGTAACTGAAACAACTAGATTCATACAGCAGAGACAGATAGACAACTGTGAACATGGAAAACAACTCTTCAAAGCATCAAACGAGTTAGTTTTTCTAATGGTTGTAAAACATTTCTATCACGACTGTTTGTGCATGCTTTACATAAATGTTATAAATGCCTCTTTGAAGTCATCTTTACATCCCTTTGTAAAGCATTATAAATTACCTTGTGTCTGAATAGTGCTACACGAATAAATTTGACTAGTGTTGTAGTAAATAGACCTAGGCACTTTGCAGTTGTCGAGTTGATCACAAATGCTGACAGAAAATATTCTATAGTCAAACAATGAACCCAAGCACACCAGCAAGTTAACGAAAGAGAGGCCAAAATAGAAGCAAGGTGTTGCAGTGGCCCAGTCAAGCCTACATCTTAATCCATGTGGAATCAGTCGGTAGGACCTCAATAAACAAAAGTTTCACCATAACGATGCCATTAATAAAGTTATACAGAACATTATTACTGCACCTAAGCTACTGAATGGGGTGTGCATTTTCTTTTACTTTAGACTGAAACCAATGTATTTTAAAAACTAGTGCTTGATGTGACCCAGCTGTGATGTTGCTCTGCTACATTTGTTGGAGACAGGGCTGGATAAACCTGACATCACAGCAAAGCATGTAATAGACACGCTGGCTGGATATACTGTAAATAATGGAATTGGAGCTGCTCTGCTGGAAAAACTATGTGATGATATGGTTTTTAAAATTACCCACATCGTTTTTCTGTATTGTATATTAAAAATACCAAACAATATGCCTACACTTCTGCTATATCTGTGAATCAGTACTGAATGGTGACTTGTAATATCACATTACAAAGTCCTCATCATGCTGCACACTGGCTTGTTATGTTTCTAATACTATATATTTGCAGAAGTTGTTTGCAACTTCTTTAACTCTGACCCTGAAATCTTCTGTAGTATAGCCCCTCTGTACGGCAGAAAGCCACATGAATGTATATTGGGATATTTTCTTTTTTTCTTTTCTAATTTCTTACATTAGATTAGTTGTGTGTGTGATAACGCAAAGCCACACAAATAGGCAAGAATAAATGCGGCACCACCCTCAGGCAAACCAGTCTAATTTTCTAAATGCTGAATTATAATGTTGAGAAATGATGGAGTTAACGCTTCCTGAAAGTTTTGTCAAAATCTAATCAACTCTGCATGAAGGAACAGACAAATTAACAAAGAGAGAAACAAACAATTTGGCAAATTCACAAGGAAGAAATAAATGACTGTAAAACAGCATATTTAGATTAACTTAGTCCTAGACTAAAAGTAAAGGTCAGTGAAAAGGGTTTAGGACTGGGCTAAATTCACATCTGCTAAACTTGTCGATAATGGTTCTGAATTCAAACTCAGAAAGCAAATTTAAAGAAAAACTGATAACGTGTGAGATGTAGTGCACGTGAAACCTCAGCAGCGAGTTGCATAACCAGTGGATCACAGCGTGCTGGGAGGCCGAATGTGTGTGTGTGTGTGTACCTGTAACCGTGGATTTATGGTGAAGCTGCCAGCTGTGGGGTTCATGCAGGACACGTATTGAACGTTGTGTATTTCCTTCAGAAGCAGCTTATTACGCTCATACCTGGGAGTCCACACACACATGCAGAAAAAAATCACTCTTTAACAGTCTTGCATGCAGAAAAATACTCATGCCCCCTGTCTCTAATACACACACACACACACCCACACACACTTTTGCAGATATGGACGCCTCAGCTCCCACTTAAGCTGGCGTGGCACAGCAGCATCCTCCTTCCTCTAAATTTCATACCTGAAATCCTCCTTGCATATCTCTAATGGGCTGACCGTGTCTAAGCCAGTTAGCCTGTGTCTGACGCAGTGGAACCATGTTCAGAATGGCTTCACTGTGTCAGAGAGATGAGCAACAAAATCCTTTTAAGGCGAATCACACAAGCCTGCTCCCACATTTGACTTTTGACACTCATAAAAGTTGTAGCATATTGATACTAAGGCAGGGATTTCTGTGAATACTAAAATGAGGGAGTTTTCAGAGGAAAGCTGCGAATTATTAACATTTCACAGCTATCAGCTACTGGCACTCAATTATCTGAATGATCCCTTTATCTGTTAATACAGGGAGAAATTGTCAAAACTGTCCATCATTTGAGCAATTAAAGCGGTGCTGATGTAGCATTTTCTGAAAATCACCTCTGACAGCACAACCTATAAGTATAATGTTCCTCTTTCAAGCAGCACGTGTATATTCTCTCCCATACATGTGTGGATACTGCACAGCTACATGATAAATGACAGCGCCTTACCAGTGGTTGTAGTCCATGTGTTGGCGTATTAGTGTGTGAGGCTGAACCGTGCCATATGCATCCACCTCAGGCATGTTCATGTCGTCTATGAAGTAGATCAGTCTTCTGCTGCCTGGGGGTCCGTAGTTGCGCCCTGCTTTCTTCTCAAGGGGTTTTTCTAACACAGCTGTGCGGGAGATGAATGAAAGAGCAGACAGCAGAAAGAGGAAAATCAGCACAGAGGAAACTGTAACTGAAAAACAGCATTTACAGAGTAGCTTCGAATCTGGGAGTTGGGGTCATTTTGACTTTAGAAGAACACCCAAGGCAATGATAACTAATATGTAAGAAAAATTATTCCACTATACGAAATATAATTTTCTATTATTCTCTTTTTGCTGTTTTAGTATTTTTAACTTTTTAGGTCTCAGTGTGATTTACAATAAAAGAAGAAAAAAAAGAAAAATATTAATTGACATTTCAAGTGAGCTGCAACATGCAAAGAGCAGTTAGACATTTCTGTGTGTTAAGCACTGACAAGAAAAAGACACAAGGACACAGGGTACAGGCACTAAAGCAGTCTGAGGTGTCCCAATATGGAAAATAAAGATTCGGATCAGCAGCATTACCCATGCTACATTTGCATGGATGTACGTATGTATTTCTTTTGATAAACTGTATCTTCAACCTTCGGAGGCCCAAGTTGTCATGACGACTCTGACACTAACTCTAAGGCAATTGTCTCTGATGACTTAGACTTCACAGGGTTAACCAGCAGCTAAAGACAAACACAGATTTGTTATTTATATTTGCAGTAATTTACATTTGGCTGCTCTGTTCTGGGACTCTGTGTCCTGACAGAGACCCCAACACAGAACAGACCGAGTATCCCTGATTAAAGATCATATACTACGGAGCCCCGCAGGGGACATGGGAGAAAAAAAAAATTAAGACGGACTTTTGCGAGATCTCGCAAAACTTTTGCGAGATCCTGAGATAGTTTTGCGAGATCTCGCAAAAGTCCGTCTTAATTTTTTTTTCTCCCATGTCCCCTGCGGGGCTCTATAATATACATATCCTTTAACATAAAAATATTCTACTTTTTTTTCCTTTCTTTTTTTTTTTTTTTTTACAATATTTATGTAAAACAAACTGTAAAATTATGTAAAATAACTTTTATATTAATGTTGATGTTTTCAAATTTTTTGAGTAACCTTACAGAAACACAGCTATGGCTATATAAATCATGCAATCATGATTTCATATGTCTCTCTGTAAGGATCACTGTGAGTTGGTCAGCATCAGTAGAAGAAATACTGGTGACTTCCAGTGCTACCCCTCAGTCTCCAAGTAAACACATTTATGGGATAAAAATCCTCTGTTGCCACATTCTTAAGTTATCACATTTACAAAACTTGACCTCTGACCTTGACCTTGAGGTCGAAGCCACTAAGATTCAAAATCATCGCAGATTTTTAGTAGATACACGATGGTATCAAAGTCACGAACTGCCTGCATAGCCGGCTTGGTGAAATCAATACTCTATCAGTCTTTTATGAATGAGGGGTAAAAAAGCAAACTCCATCAGTACTATGACCTCATGCAACAGCTTAGCACAGTTATTTAATCAATTACAGTCCTTCAGATGCACAGCTTAAACAGAGAGGTGTGCCATTTGCCATTTTAAATCATTCCTACCTTGAAGCATAGCAGATGTGGTATAATAATTAAAAGGGACATTTTTGATCATATATTTCTCTGCGTCCAGTGATCCCAGTTTTTCCCCAACCAGAACAGACTTCCCGGTGCCAGCGTTTCCAACCAGCATGACAGGCCTTCGGTACTCCAGCAGATGGTCCAAGAAGTAACGAACTCGAATGGTCTCTGTAGTGTGGACCAGGCATGCCTGCAACATGGGAATCATTCACAAATATTTGATACACATTGTCTGATGGGAACACCGGTAAGACTGTTCAGTGTCGTTATTATACCTCATACATTCCTTGTTATTCTATACCGTTTTGTTTCCTCGTATTCCTAATTGTCTAAATCGTGTAATATTGCAAAGCCGCTCCTTTGTCCTTTGTGTGTTTGTTACCTGATTTGCATTGTGAGTGCCCACCAATGTACAAGATCAGCTTGTATTCAAGAGTTGGATTACGGTATTAACTTTTACTCTGCCTCTATCCTGTTTTTCACTCGCTGGGCCCACGTCCTCATTTTAGGTTTGACAGCGGCTCCTGGGCCTGGCAGATCCCCATAGAAGTAAAGAAGTTAAAGAAGTGAAAAGGGGATGGAGGGTGGGGCACGTAAATGAGAATGAATGGCTTGTAGAACTGGGGGAACCTATATAGATGAGAACCGGAAGGAGCGTGTTTGGAGGTGTGGTCCAGCTCCTGAAATTCAGATACTTTATCTCCAATTGAGTCCCCATCCTGCTGCTATGCACAACAGGAAGAACTACTGTAGCTACTTTAAATTCTAGGTGTATTATTCTGATCACTTTTTCTCATGTGGACAGGTCTTTAAAATATTAGCTATGGTTGACATAAAGACAAGCGCTTGTCTATTCACACATCTAGAGCATTTGGAGTTACGTTACAGCCACCTGCAGAATGTAATCCTAATTCTGTGACAGTTTTCACAAACCCTTGGTGAACATGCCTTGGTGTTAACTTTTGCTCAAAGTTGTCCAATGTGTCAAATTTGTCGGCTGACATTGTGATAGTCTATACTTTAAAACAGTAAATATTCTGTTAGAACTTCCAAAGAAATGAATTTTTTTCAAACCCTTTTGGAGCAATTTTTAACAGTAGTTTTTATTTAAAGGAATAAGCTTTGGATCATACAAATTAATGTTAGTTCAAATGTTTAATAATAACTGCCAACATTAACGCCTTGAGGTTTTTCAAGATGGCTACTGATTGGCTGGTTGGAACATTTAGTCACGTAAATAGCACATAAAACCTAAGAAAGCAAAGAATGAAAGAAAACACACAAAAAAGCATCTAATCTAAAACCTTTGTTGTACCTGAAGTGGTGTGTCTGCATCCATCTCAAACTTGGGCACCATCTTGGACCAGGGTTCAAACTTCTTACTCTTGGGGTCGATGTAGTAATCAAACACGGTGCCCTGGGTAGGGAACTTGATGGTTTTGAACTCGGTCACCCACCACTTGCTGAACTCCACTCTGTAGTCAACCAGCTGTGCTCACACAGAGCACACATGCAGAGACACAGAGGGTAGGCGAGCGGTCAATACTCTAAAATGACTTCCCCTCTGCTTCTTTTCTGTACAGTAGCGATGGATCTATGTGTTTGATTTATACTGGTGCGAATGCAAACCAGAGGACAAATAAATGGCAGCAATATAGTGATCCAGCTACAGCAGATGAAGGGTGGAAAATAAGAGATGGCAGGCGTAGCTATGCATCTCTGCGATTCAGACGGTGAAGTAGCCTCATCACCTGCTGGCTGGCAGCTCCTCGCCTTCCTCTCTGCCTCCCCACTCCTTCCTACCTGTCTTCTCTATTCACTACCAACTCTCCAGTCAATAAAACCACTTAGCATTTAAATGCATCTGTGATGGGAAAATAAAGTGGAGTACATTTGTACCAAGGGGAAAGCAGTTTTATCCCATAACTTAGACGGACGCGCTTACTGTACGGCACTAACTGGATTGCTTAGCAACTGTTCGCCATGGCTCTCCTGCTGATTTAAATTCAGCCAGTCTGTGTGTTGTTCAGGGGGAATGGAGTCCACTTCATTTTCAGATGAAGATCTCTCCCTTTTAAAACCCCTGCCATTTCATCAACTGAAAATAACATTGAAATGACTTTTCACAAATAGAGACACAGAGTTGAGTTGCATAAGAGCCATCACGGATGGAATAATACCAAGAAATACCAAGTGCAAGAAACTCTTTCAGGAAGGGGTTATGGGGAGAAAAATTATTCAGCTGTTTCAGTTATTTCCCATTCTTTTCCTTCTTTATGCAACCACTTAGTACTTATCTCACACGCCTAGAGCCCTTTGCATTACCTGGTCTTGAAACATGGCCCCTCCAAAGGCCCAGACCGCAGCAAAGACAAAATAGAGCTCATAAAGTTCTTTGGCACAGTCTGCCGGGGTGTTTTCTGGAGTCAGAAGACATTCCAGCAAGTAGCACAGCATCTGGACCAGACTCTGCTCAGGGATAGGGATGATTTTCTTAAACCTGAACAAAGATAGATGCATTACATCACACGATTCAAGCATTGTAGTCGTCTCATGTTGCTCATTCAGTACATAAAGGAACAACTGTGTACACAGCAAACAATAAAATGTTAAACTCTGGTGTTACAATCTGCAGTTTTGAATTGGATCACATGTTTCTTTTCCTCATTTAACAGAACAAACACAGCTTCTTTCAATTGAACACACTGAATTATGTTGAAGTCCAAGAAAAGAGATGACATATTTATGAGCTGTGGCACAGTGGTTCCATACACACTGTCTCACATTGTGAACAAATTTGCCCTCCTCTGCTTCCTGTTTTTGCTGTGTGCTCTAATAGGAGCAGTGATGGAGGTGTTGGAAGAGGCGAGTGGTCCTGTATAGAAAGCACCATCCAATTCTGCTGACTCAGTCCGTGTTTGCTCGTCTAACACGCCCACTTAGTACCATTTGTTACGTGTTATGTCACACCCCAACATCCTGCGTCAATATATGACTCCATGCACTTCCTGTTACAGTGGCACAAAGCCACAGAGGAGCTGCGTTACCTCGACCTGAGTGCTTCCAGGCAAGGTGGGATATACTTGTCAAAGAGAATGGTCAGGTTGGCCTTCTCTGACTGGACTTTCCTCTTGTCGATCCAGCTTGACACTGGTGGATTCCACCCAAGGTCTGCTGGGTTTATGTAAAGGATGCCTGAAAAAAAACATAGAGCAAGATTTAAATTTATCACATTCAGGTTTACAGTGTTTATAACAGGGCTGGATTTGGGCAACGATATTTTTTGGACTTCTGCTGAACCCCCCCACCCTACCTTCCATGCACCAAGCATGCCGTATATAAAAGATGGATGGAACCACTATGACATCAGCCACTGATTTTGGAGCTTTTGCACCTTTTGGCCACTGCAACTTCATTTTTTGGAGCTAGAAGTGACCATACCTGAACGAGAGGGTGGAGTGCTAAGCTATTAGCTAACGCTACCCAGCTTGGTTCACAAGTTCACAAACACACATATTGCTAATTAGAGCTATGTGACAGACACACAAAAGAATTAAATCATATTTAACTTAGTGGCCCACAGTGAATTTGGTCCTTTTTAACCCTTTAAGACCTATCATAGAATCAAGTCCGCCAGAGCTTATATTATATTTTTACATGTTGTAGTGCCATTTTTGGGAGCATTTCAAGTTGCTATACATCAATACAACCATTATAGTCCAAATTTTAATAATATGTATGCATTAAGTGCATAGTAATTACATAAATTGCAAAAAAGTGCAATAAACTACAAAACAATTGAAAATAATTTTTGTTTTTTAACATATATTTCTAGTTAGAGAAATTTAAGAGGCTTATCCCTCAAAACTGTGAATACGAAAAAGTTGCACAAAATAGTTTCCCACCACAGGAAATTTATTTTGAGTGTCTTCATAGTTTTATTTTTGAAATACGCCAATTTTTATATACTGCAGGAAAAACGAAAATAAATATTATAGTGCAAATTTGCAAAAAAACAGCATGTGCATCAAAATAAACTATTTCCAACAGTGCAATATGAATCCAGAAAGTCATAAAGTCAAACATAACTTTTAAAAACACCAGTATAGGCTCATAAGGCCCTGATGGTAAAAAACTACATTTCCGCAAAATGACATCACTTCCGGTTTTGGGCAGGTCATGGTGGACATGTGATAGTTTGCGCTGATGGACGTAGGAAGTGTTACGAACAGCTGATCGGATCGGCAAAGCGTGTTTCTGGAATATTATGTTTTTGTTGCTGCAAGTGATTTTTATGCAGTTTTTGCAAAGCTATATGTGGAAGGAAACTGTGACCTAGGACAAGCTGATGGCATAAGATGTAAGTACAACTCCTCCGGTTTCATATCCAAAAAAAATTATTGAGCTAGCTTACGTGGTTGCAGTGCTACCGGGATTTAAAAATAGTTACTCAAAACGGAGCGTGCCTGCTAAGACCAGCTTTAAAGGGTTAAACACTTATCAGAAGAGCAAAAGTAAAACAGTGAGAAAAGAGGAATAACAAGAACTACCCGCTCTGGATACAGTAGCAGGGGTGGCAGTGCGAAGGTGGCTGATCTCAAACACCAGCCTCATGGTGGGGTTCAAAGGGATCCGCTCATTACTGGCCAGAGTCAGCACCTAACAAGAGGGGAAAGCAGATTTTCACACACAGAAATAACAGAAATAACTTAAACAGAATGTGTTCTTTTTGTGCCTGGCACACAGTCCAAGCCTCTTTTTACATGCAGACACCGTTATTCACTCTCTCATTCAGAGAGTACAAACAGTTTACTATCCTTTCGTATCAGTGATGAGTCAACCATGTTCCCTTTTCATATCTGAATGCTCGTTCAGTGAACAATAGACAGTCTTTTATTCTGTGTCAAACTGACATTTTCTTTAAATCAATACAAGC
Source organism: Mchenga conophoros (assembly GCF_057382185.1). Classification (NCBI taxonomy): domain Eukaryota; kingdom Metazoa; phylum Chordata; class Actinopteri; order Cichliformes; family Cichlidae; genus Mchenga; species Mchenga conophoros. The sequence goes on from NC_140533.1 coordinate 4,966,718, forward strand.
ACACACTCGCATGTGTTTAATTCAATAGCACCTTGTTGTCATCCATGACTGTATTGAGTGACTCAATCCACATTGGATCAATGTCTCCATCCACAACAATCCACTTTGGTCCGCCGTGACTAATGTTGGCCAATTCGCGCATTATATTGGAGAACAGACCTGCAGGAAGGACATGAGACATTTTGGATGTTTGAGACAGGTCACTAAACACTTTGCACTGATCACATTGTATCTGTGAAGGACTCTGTAATCACCATCTTTCCACTCTCGGGTTGCTGGGTTGATGATGCCAAAGAGCTCGTCATTGGTCACAGCCTTAGGGTTGAGGTCTGCCCACACGGGCCGACACTTCATGTTCTGATAGGTCCTGTGGAGTGATCTCATCACCTGGCTCTTCCCAGTGCCTGCATTCCCTATCACAAACACAGAGTGACGCACTGCCAGCAGTTCATCCAGCTGCACCACCTAATAGACAGACACAGTTTAACATTAGAAATTCTTTTTTGTATATAGACACAAAGAAAACATAACACTGAGGACTAAATTCCCTTACAAAATATGCAAATATGTAGCTTTCTGTGTACCCTGTGGTGCTCAGTCTAGTGCAACTCCTCCTTGTTATTCTGCTATAATATATATGCAGAATGACAGGAGTGTGATGCATTGCAGTGCAGCACAGCAGCTTAGTACACTGTTCACAGACCACGATAAATGACAGCAGTTGTTTTCAGGGAGGACAGATCTCTGCACATACTACTATGTCTGCATAATCAAAATGCCACCCAATCTATTTTACACAGTATAATTATGTGTCCTCCTCTGAAAACCAAACAATTTAATGAATTAAAAAGACATTTTAAGATAGCATTAATAAATGCAGGCAAACAAATATGCAGACAATTAAACAGAACTGATAGAGAAGGGCATTTGGTCAGTCTCCACTAAGACCAAGTTTTGATGTTATTTGGATCTCCTTTGTTTCCTTTTCATACGCTCCACCTCGCCTCTCGTTTTATGGTGCTCGGTTTGCTAGTTTTGTGAAATCCAGAACTATTTTCTGTTGCAACAAGAGCAAAGATGTCCCTAACAGATGGTATGGGCCCAAAGAGCCCTGATCTCAGCACTATGGAGTCAGTCTGGGTTTACTTTGAAAATACAGAAGAAACTGAAGCAGACTAAATCTACAAAAGAACAGTGGGAGGTTCTCCAAGATTGTCTAAAGCAGCAGTGCATAAGGAGAAGTGATGCTGCTTTGAATGTAAATATTAGGTCAATATTAGGTCGTCTCTGCCCAACCATCTTTTTACAGTCTTTCTATTTTCCTCGCTCTTTTCAGGTCAAATTCAAATTCAAATTTTATTTGTCACACACACACAACCATACACAGTATGACATGGGGGTGAAATGCTTGTAGCTGTACAATGCCCAACCATTAAATGACAGAAAAAAGTTTTACAGTATTTACAATTTACAGGTTACTACAAAATTTACAAATTAACTTAGAAATTCACAGTAAAAGTCTTGTTGTTGGCCCCGTGTTTCTCTGTATGTTTCTGGCAGGGCGTCATTAAATACCCCATTAAATAACCATGTACCTAATCAAGTTACTATAATCCAGCTCTTATTGAACGATTGAAGATTGTTACTAAAGACTGGACACAAAACATTATATGTCAGGTTGTAGTTTACTTGTCTTGTTTAGATGGCCCTCATTAGTGAAAGACACTATTTGTCTCCCTGTGTCTCAGTTAAGCTACCAGCACCACACACACCTTGCTTCCAGCTCTCTCACCAGTCTGACTTGCTCTCAACCTCAAGACACTAGCTGACTTGTTCCCCAGCCAAACATTTGATTCAACAGCACCTAGCCAATAAAAAACACAACTTTCAAGCCACAAATAAACCTTATTTACTGTAACCCCTCACTTTCCCCACTTTTATAACACATTTATTTGTTTTAGCTTTTTCTCTCATCTTTTGTATAAAAAAAACCCCATTCAAATCTGTTTATGGCATTAAAAGGATACTTTTTTCCCCACAGTAATGTGTACCTACACTGGTTAACCATAACATTAAAGCTGTATAGTACTTTATAGATTTAATCAATCATAATATATGCAGTATAGAAAGTTGTCTGTACTATTTTTAGTACTTTTTATAACTATCATGAAGCACAGTCCTCTCGTGCTCTTTAAAATCCAGGGTGAGCGCACTGCTAATGTGTATCACTATTTTATCCCAGGCCATGAAGTTATTGGTACCTAAACCAAAGTCACAAAGGAAAAAGTACAAAGTGAGTAAAAATGAGGGAGTAACTTTAAAATGAAACAAGAAAGCAGAACACAAAACTCTCAAATTGGGATATGAACTGTAGCCTGGCTGAGAAACTTGTTTATTACACCGCCACCCTTCCTGCCTCCTTATCGAGACTCTTTAAAACAGGACCATTAGCCCGGTTCTCAATATTGCTGTGCACTGATGCATTGAGGCACCAGTGCCAATGGGCACCTTGTACATATATCTGCAATACTCACCTCTTATAACAAAAGCACCGCTGTTTGACACACTGGGCCACTGGGGTTGCCCTGTAGATGGTATGAATAAAAGTAACACCTAAGTGAATTTTAGGATCCAAGGTTTCTGTCCCTGCAGCTCACAATGAGATGATCAACGTCATCTGTCAGATGATAGAAGTGCTAAAGAATCTGCACTGATAATTACATATTTTGCTAAATGTGTATTTTAATTGTTTAACACTAATGTGTATTGCTGTGATTTGGCTCTATATAAATACAACTGAACTGAATTGAATTGAAGTATCAGTGTTGTGGATGATCTGTGTATATTCTTTTGTGTACATAAAGAGAGAGGAGACTTAAAAATTCTATTTTTTAATTGTTTTTCTAATTAAGTTTGCAGGAGTGCTCTTTTAGGATCACAAGACCCTAAACACACAATGCTTTTTAGCTTAATGTTTCAGCAATACACTGCTTTTAAATACAATGTGCTGTTGAAAATGTTGTCAATTAACCTAAATGGCAAACTAGAAATAAAATATCTAAACAGTTTGCTTTTCTTTCACCACAGAAACTGCAGCATTTCTTGATTTTTAGAACTGCAAATTAACTGGCTCCAAAATTCCTTTGTGGGTTCAGACTTCTTCATTTCTGGGTTAACATATTCAGTATGAGTGGACACCACAGAGTGATTTAAAAAAAGAGTGACAGAGACAAAAAAAAAGAGAGAAAGATATTTCCTCCCCATTTCCGTTGTAACATACACCCAATCAATGCCATCGACCCGGCTTCTTGGGGCTCCTTCTCCACATCCATTCAGCCAGAGTACAGACAGCTTTGCACTCTCAAAGACCCTGGCTGATTACCGCTTTGATGTGCGGAGGACTAATGCTAGCACAGGCTAACACTAAAGGTATGCTCTTGCCCTCCCCCCTTAACGGTCTGAAATCAAAAGGTTTGCTACACAAACATAGAAGTAAAAGTTCAGGCTCTGGGTGTGGACGGTTGTTATTGACCGCTCTGCAATTCTCTCCCTCTCTTGCTCTGTTTCTCCTCCTCTTTGTTTATTTCTGTGGCTGGCTCTCACAATGTCAGGGTTAAGTGGCATGGTGCAGCGCAAGCCTCCATTGATGGAGTGTTATTATGTGGTTCCGTGTCTATTTGACCTGAGGCAGATTGCACTTATTTCCCCTGGTCCTGCGTACATCTGTCTCTGACATACAATGCCTTCTATTGAGAGTCTGTATGTGTGTATCTGTATGTAATATAATGACTAGAATTAGGTCATCAGCTTGGGCACCTGAACTCTCATTCGTTTTCAGCAATATTTGCCCAATTCATCCAGATGCTGGTGTCTTGTTTGACACTAATGTGTATTTCCCAGTGGAACATTATGACATGAGGTAAACAGCTTTTGGAAAGAACTAAGATAAATCTAAATGAAAGTGCTACAACTGTAATATCTATCTAAATTGTTAAAGATGAAACCCCCCATCTGGGGACCTGGCTCATGCTTCTCAGACAACTGATTATGTTTGCTTTCATCCTGAGCTTTGCAACTGACTTACACTCATACGGGTCCTTCATTTATTCAGCTGTAATGAAAATACAATTGGATAAACTGCAGCAGATAACCCTGGAGACTGTCAGGGAGTAACCACACCTTTAGTACAAAATTGTCCTCGGCTTGCAGCTTCAAGTCCAGGATGGACTCCCTCACGCCCTTCTCAAAGTCCAGGTCTCTCTTCCTGGGGACGTCCAAGGCAGGGAACAAGTCTCCTATTAGTCCCATGAAAACAGGCATGTCATCGGTCACGATCTTCGGAATGTTGAAGTCTCTGAGAGCTCGCATTAGCACCTGGTCCTCAGCTCTGCCGGGGTCTCCTCGCTTCAGAGAGCCGGCCACCACCAGGACTGACTTGATGGCTCGGAGACCCCAGTCATAGTGGTCCTACAGAAATATACACACCGCTCTTATTAGAACCTTTTTCATCGACAAGCTCATCACCTTTTAAAAAATGTTTTTATGGAGGATAATTAAGCAATTCAATCTTAGAGAAATAACAAGACTAAATATGCAACTCTATTTACTTGATCATTTCTGACTTTGTGTAAAAACCTATACTACCTCAGGTTCAATTTAGAACATATCTAAAGCTGCCACCTGTGTTGGATGACTGTATCTAAAGGCATTTGCATAATGGCAGAAGTATAATATCACACAGTTTTTGACTTCCATCCAGAGGCTCTCCAAATAACATGGGAGAGTAAGGCAACACACACACATACACACACACTCGTTTTCATATCTTTGTGAGGACATCTAATTGACATAATGCTTTCCCTAGCCGCTTATCCTAAGCCTAACCATCAAAAATGAATGCCTAACTCTAACCCTTAGCTTAAAGCTAACCATAACCTAACTGTAACCTTGACACTAAAACCACATTTTGAGCCTCAAAAATGCCTTCAAACTTGTGGGGACCGGGATTTTGGTCCCCATAAGGGCTGTTGGTCCCCACGAGTATAGTAAATTTCCAATTTTTGGTCCCCACAAAGATATTAATAAACGCACACACACACACACAAACACACAGAAAAACACACTTAAATATAGAAAGAAACCACCAGGTTCACATCACATCAATATGTGCTGTGATTAACTGTTAACCCCCCTTGTTTTCACAATGAAGGAAAAGATAAAGCCATAGATTTTTTGTCATGGAGCTATCAGATCTGCTGCTGCTTCATATTTTGTTGATCAGCACTTGAAGTGTTTAGTCTTATCATATCAGCTGGGCTGTTGGTACCCAGCAATCTAACAGCTATTCGCAGAGGTGGGACCAAGTCATTGTTTTGCAAGTCTCAAGTAAGTCTCAAGTCTTTATCCTCAAGTCTCAAGTCAAGTCTCAAGTAATGTCAGGCAAGTCAGAGTCGAGTCTCAAGTCACTGGTGTAAAAGTCCGAGTCAAGTCACAAGTCTGAAACTTTGAATTTCAAGTCCTTTCGAGTCTTTAAAAAAAAAAAAACAACGAAAAAATAATGTTGCAGTTATGCTAAATGTAAATATTAGACCATGTAATTTTAAAATCTGTGTTTTTCTCAACACATGACAAAATAGTGAACTTAGAAAATATACACAAATTGTGAAATTGCACCTCTTTAAAATGCAGCTCAATTAAACCTAGCTCCAAGAATAGTTTTCACCGACAGTTCTGAGATAAGCTGCATGTTATTCTTGGATGCGGTTGTAGGACCGGCTTTAAAATCGCATGACAAAAATATCATACACATTAAAAAAAACTGTATCACCAACGTAGCCTGGACAACATTTGCTAGTTAGATGAAGTCAGCTATCTCATCTTAGCATATTTATATGCATATTTATAATCATACGGTTCTTGGAGTGAGTGCATACACTCATGAAGTTTAGTAACTTCAGGTCACTGCAACAAGCCCAGGTACAGTTTACCGCCGGATGGGTGCAGGACCTTGAAATGCACCGTGTAGAACGAAAGACCATCGTACGTATCATAAGTTTACCAGTCTCACAAATCGTCATCATAAATACACATTCGTTAACCGTTTATTAATAGGACCTTTGAGCTCAATGGTAATTAATTAGTAGTGGAAATAATTTCTGGTAGCATCACAGAAATGTAGCAGTGACAATAATACTGTATGCTGTAATCGTACTGGACAATTAGTGATACAAAACAACTGTTTTATCCTGTGAATAAAAGTATATGTTTTTGTCAATGTACCATAATAACAGAAGCGAAACACAATATTGTGTCAGGACAATTCACTATTTATGCACAATAAACAAAGAAGCATAGCGCGACAATTTCTGTTCAGCGCCAAACTTGCTTGTAACCTATATCACCAGTTATGTTATGAAAGTGACGTATTAACTACTAAAAAACACTGACCTTTGTGTAAATGCTTGGAGCAGACTAACCTGTGAGCTGGAGTGTTCTGGGACGTTATATTTGCGCTTTGAATGGCTGCAATCCAGGCCACCCGTCGCCTCTTTGTTACTTCGGAAACATGGCTCGAACAATTTCTCTTCAACGAGGTAATCCGATAACAACCGATCTCTTTACCCGTCGGCTTCCCGTGGCTGTCATGCGACCGGCTATTGCAGTTAATAATACAACAGCTTCTTGCCATTTTTGTGTTTCTTTTTATCGCTGTATAACTGATTTTAATTGAAAGCCTGCGTGCGCTAGTACCGCTTGCCACGAGTTCCCAGAATCCTTTGCGGTTCTACCCGTGAATGACGTCACATTTTCAATCTCTATATAATATGCATGTTAAATTTTGTATTTGGGGTAAAATATCAAGTCTTTTCAAGTAAACCGGTTCAAGTCCAATTCAAGTCCCAAGTCATTGGTGTAAAAGTCCAAGTCAAGTCACAAGTCTTAGAACATTTTTTCAAGTCAAGTCTAAAGTCATAAAATTAATAACTCGAGTCTGACTCGAGTCCAAGTCATGTGACTCGAGTCCACACCTCTGGCTATTCGTGATTCAACAGTAAATTGAAGGTGATCAAATGTTTTGTACAAAGCCCTGTGTCCCAAGTTACTCTGAATAAATGTGATAAAATAAAGTAGAATACAAGTAAAAGATAGTAACTGTGCTGTGATATTGCCTATATTTTAAATGCGGCTATCATAGATTCTGATGATAATACAGTAGGACGATATGAAAACAAAAACAACTGCTGGTATCTGGATGCCTTGGAAATTAATGAAGCTGCCGTGTACAGCATGGATGGATCTGGCAAAAAGCGCTGACGCAAAAATGAGATATGAGTGACACGTCCTTCCACCATCACTCTGGTAAACAAATGAATGAAGGAATACGTGTCAAGTGAATGCAATATGAAAATATTCACACTCCAATGAGCGCAGCAGGAGCTTGTCCAAGGATACTTTGACATGCAGACTGGAGCAGTCAGGGATTCAATCACCAACCTGCCCAACTAAATGACCTGCTTTACCTCCTGAGCCACAGTCCCCAAGAAGTGGAAAGGAAAAAAAAGAAACTTACAGAAACATGAAGAATATCTAAGAGTGAACACAAAGGACAGAGGAACAAAGGAGTCAAGAGGAAATTGAGAAAGCAGTAAATGAAAATACAATCATTTAAAACCACTTTCATGGCCAGTCACAAGCCCATGGAGCAGAACTTCTGTAATATTAAAGCCATAATTATGAGGCACTTGTTAAGCTTTAGAAAGTTGTTTTCTGAATCTGCACTTTTCATTGATTTGCAGTTTCAGCCCTTATATGAATTTAGCTTAGAGAAGCAGTCTGTTCATTATCTTTTCATTTCATTGCCTAAGTTGCTAATGTTGGAAAACCCAGGCAAAGAAAACCTAAAAAGGTAATTTTAAAACATTTCTGAAGAACTAGAGATTCATAAAACAGCCATAAAAAGAAATTAGTGTGCTATGACACTTAAACAGACCTGTGGTCATGGGAAATTCATCCAGAATTGAGGGCTCATAAAATCACTTACCTAAGCTAAGGAGCACCTGTGTAGCTATTAGTCAGCACTGTGAGTGGTTTTATTGCTTTTTTTAAAAAACGTAAATGATGGCATAACATGTAAAACAGGAGCAGGGTAAAATAGATTAAAGAAAAATGTTGATGAAATAACATCCAATCCCCCTGCAGCTTCTTATTTATATGCATGTGTTACTTCACCCGAACGGTTGGTCACAAGGTTAGCTCTTGTATGGAGCCTCTGAGTCATTCCTTTATCAGAAGCCGCAATTATAAAAAGAACTTTGTGTCAGCTGCTCAGTTTATAAATGGCAATGGATCTGGGTTTTACTAACCACATCGGCTGCGTTACATCGAATGAAGCAAGCAATACCTGTTTAGACAGCAGCTCTTTGCACAGCGTATAGAGGGTGATAAACTTCCTAGCAAGGACCCGGGCATTAAGGAAGCCTTCAGCCACCAGCATGATTTCACAGATGAGCTCAAAGTCCGGCACCACCATGGCACAAGGTCTGTGTACAAATGTAAAGAAGGCAGTGACTTTAAGTTGTTTGTTCATACCCATATGGAAAAAAAGAGAAAAAAAAACACTGCAGTTAATTTCCATATGGCTGCCATATGGAGAAATCCTTTGTCACCTGCACTACAGTACATCATGGATGGTTCTTATGTAGCTCTTTTCTACTCTATTTGAGCACTCACCTTGCACAACTCGCTTCATTCACCCATCCATACGAGCAGAGGCGGAGCCAGACATTTGAAACACCCGGGGCTTAGCCCAAAGAGTAGTATGCATGTGGGATTTTTTTTTTTTTTTTTTGGGGGGGAGGGGGGGGGGGGTTGTAGAAATGACTGAAAGATTAATAGGCTCTGTTCAAAAAAGAATGACTTCATATAGGGAAAAATATATATCACATGTGCAGGACACCTTAAACTAGTTTTTTAATTAAGCAGCAAGGCAGAACAAGGTCAGGGCTGCATCAAGACACGAGGACTAAACCCCAATTCAACCAGACCCAGAACTGATCCAGAATTAAAACAGGACTACAACAGTTCAAAATCAGGACTACTGAGGACTTAACCAAGACAGAACCAGAATCAGAACTAGATGATAGCACTAAAAATCATCATAGACCTGCACTACACTTATTTTTTAATTCTACCAAAGTCCACTATTTAGATTGAGAAAAGTTTATATAATTATTTAGCCTTGTTGTGCAAACAAGCCTGCAGAACTTAATAAATACAGAATTTGAAAAATAACAAACCTAAAAAGAAACACTAGGTACGAGATACATGAGGACCTGTGATACGGTGATACTTTTGGTAAACAACCATTTGACTAACATGTGTGTCTCACCTGCTCTTGTTCATCTGTTCTGTCCTCATTCTCTCTCTCTCCCTCTCTGTTCCTCTCTCTCCGTCTTTGTGCTGACAATCATCAAATATACAGTTGAAACCAGATATTTACTCTTCAGATAAAAACACTTTTTTAATTGTAACATCAAATCAGACTAAATGTTTATTTCTTTAGATTGATAAATATAAAAACATATTTGTTAACTTTAAGAGTAAAGAGAGAAACTATCTGTATTTCTTAATTGCAAATGGCACCAAATTGTATTCAAACTTGAGCCACATTTATGGAGCTCCACAGTTCTTTTCCTGGTGTTTTGGTTGATATCTCTTGATTTTCCCATGTCAAAGAAACAGGCTCTGTGTTTTGCCTTATATGCATCCACAGCTGTGCCACCAGTTTACTCACATGGACTCTACTAACCTATCAGAAGCTTCTTCAGCTCAGAATGGAATCGTCTGGAGTTTTCTTATTAATTAACAATAAACTTAGTGTATATGTACTCCTAAATTTAATGAAAGTGATAAAAAATAGACAGCTCTGTCTCTCTTTATTCTGACATTTAACTAATTCAAAAGATATTTCAATATTTATCTAAAACAAAAGTTTACTCTAAATTGATGTTGTACAGTAAAAATGTTTTATGTTTTCTCCCTAAAGTGTATGTAAATATCTGGTTACAAATGTGAATATCCTGCTGTGTACTGAAATCCCTCTTGTTTTGCATAGAAATATACTGAACAACATACAAAGCACAATATATAAAATAACATTTACCTGAGTTTTTTCTTTGAAAGAACCCTCGAATGTCCATTCTTATGTTTCAGTACATAACTGAAACCGATTTAGTCGGGGAGGGTAAGAACTGAGAATATGAAATAAACACACATAAGCTAAGACTCTAAAAAAAAATAGCATTTGTTCGGCTTTTCATTTCGCCATTTGTTGATTCACTTGAAGAGCAAGTAACGTAATATTGGTCAAGTGATCAGTTTCATATCAATCTTTCGTGATGCACCGTCATATTTACATTATTTGTACGGTACGAATGATTTGCTTTGGTACCTGGTCAAACTTAAGCTCTCCTTAGTATGGCTGGCTCCGTCTCTCCAACAGCGCACTGACGGGCAGCAGCTGCCCCGCCCCCTCGCTCAGTCGCTTAGTGCCTGAGCTTGGATCATACCAATATCAGGGGGGGATTCACGCACAGTCGTAAATTCCCACAGTGTGCACTATGTGCTTCGAATATTGTGTGTACTTTTTGTTTTATACAGTTGTCAGCCAGGCATCTAACTATGAAAAAATTACACTCCAAAATACCCCGGGCTTCTGACAAAACAACCCGGGCTTAAGCCCCGTAAGCCACCCCCCCGCTCCGCCCCTGCATACGAGCACTTTTTTCTGTGCTCTACGTAAGTGCTTCTATCTACCATTCGCACACATTCATACTACGATGGATGCATCGGACAGCAACTCGGTGTTAGTATCTTCCCCAAGGATATTTAGCATGCAAACTTGAGCAGACAGGGATCAAACCGCCAACCTTCCGATAAATAGGTGTCCTGGTCTACTACCTGGGCTACAGTCATACAGCCCTGCGGACTAATGAGAAAAAAGCCTTGATTGATTGATTGATTGATTGATTGATTGAAAAGCTGAACTTTATGGAAGGTTTGAGTCCCGTTCACACACTCGAAACCCTGAATTAAAACTATTCTGTTAAGTATTGTCTTCACAGTGATCTGAAAGACAGACTCGTTGCCAGTTATCGCAAATGCCTAATTGCAGTTTTTGCTGCTAAGGGTGGCAAAGCCAGTTAGTTTAAGGGAGGCACACAGGTTGTATACCCTTTTCTCTTAACAAATGAAATCATCATTCAAAAACTGTACTCTGTGTTTACTTGGAACGGGACAAACATTTTTTCACTGCACTATAGGGATATTGTTCATACACTGCAAAAAATAGAACAATGTCAACATACAGGTCTGAATCCATTACAATTATTTAAGAAAAGCGGCACAGCTCTTCTCCAGTAACACGTATGCAAACACAGCTTATCAGTGAATGTCCACTCCAACATTAACCTGAGATATTACAATGTTCAACTTTTTTGTTGTTTTTTACCTTTATGTTATTTAAACAGTTATTTAATATTTAGTCAGCCTAAAAGAAGGATCAGTTATGTGATATTTTAAATTAAACCCGTTTAATGACACAGAATCATCACCTGAATGTACAAAAGTTGCATTTGTCCATACAAACATGTTCTCCTGATAATCCACAGAAAACACAGTTGGCACTTTTCATTAGGCCTACATTATGCTGAAGAAACAGTCCCTACGTATCAATTTTGGTAATTTGAGTAAATAGACTTAGGGAGTCTGAACCACTTTAGTGGCTCGGGGTCTGGACTCTTTCCAGAATTTTGGTATGACTTGTACTCTTGATGCATGAGTAAACCCAGGATTAAATATTAACAGATGGATTAACCCAGGTGGCGCCAGTGTCCGGCAGCCTCGCCTCTGTCAGTGCGCCCCAGGGTGGCTGTGGCTACAATGTAGCTTGCCATCACCAGTGTGTGAATGTGTGCGTGAATGGGTGGATGACTGGATATGTAAAGCGCTTTGGGGTCCTTAGGGACTAGTAAAGCGCTATATAAACACAGGCCATTTACCATTTTACCATTTAACCCAGCTGAAATAAATGAAAGGATCAAGCTGAATGATCCAAATAAGCGTACACATTATGAAGATCTTTTGGCCTACCTGAACAGAGCTTTGAGATTCTCAGGAAGCTCGGTCCTGCCAGCGTAGCCTGGATTCATTGTGATGAAGATTCCAACAGAGGGACAAAGATTCACTTCCTCTCCCATGAAGTTAAATCTCTGCTTCTTATCGCGGATGGCATCTTGGATGCTTTTGACCTAATTTCAAAGATAATACAAAATGGAATTAACTGTCGCAACTGGATGCCAACACACAAACATTTTTTAGCCCCATTTTTGAGGATTAAAGGGGTATATAGTGTATGTTCCCAAGCAGTAAAAAGGGCACACTCTGTCTACCACAATTAAAAAAAAACAAATACAAAAATGTGTTTTTAATCATCATTTAAGTCAAAATCATGTGATACATTGTGACAAATTACATGGTGTTGCTCGGCTTTTTTGGTCACAGTTTAAAAAACGGCATGTTAAAATTATTTTTAAGCTAATTAATGAATAATAATGAAAAAATACAATGAGAATGTTAAACTGCTAATACTCACTTTTACTTAGTACAGCATTGGTTACTGTATACTTTTTGCATCAGTGTCTACTAGTGCCCGCTTGGGTCAGAGCCATGACATTTGGTAAACTGACAGAGTGTCTGTGTCTGTCTATTGTGGCCAACAGACATTGGACTTGTCCACGGAGGATTTACATGACAATGCACCAACTACATACATGCCAAAGCATAACACGGATATATAATCAAGTCATTACATACATCAACTAATGTGTTGAATCAGAAGTGCTAATATGCAATCTTTGCACAGTTATTCCAATTCAATACCGTCAGGTTCCTACATGTTCAAGGCACTAATGAAATTTCGAGGGTGACCAAACTTTCCATAATCCATCCTCTAGGCACCAAAACTGTTTGTACAGAATTTTATAGAAATCCATCCAATAGTTGTCAAAAAGTCTTTGGCCAACTACTCTCCCAACAGTGCTATCCCTGCAGGACTTGGGTCCATGGTGCCATGATTTTTCATTCAACAGTATTTCTCACTTTCATTGGTAGTTTCTTCAGTCACACATCTGGAACTCACCAAATATTCACTCTCTTTGGTTTCTGGTTACCGTGTCGCTATAAATCTCTTGCGGTGTGGACATGTCTTTACAGTCATTTTAACATTCTATTTTGGAACACTGAAAATCAACTTTTGATGAATGGATACAGTTATAGCATTTGTAACAAACCTAACAGCTGGTAAGCTGGATGAAAATTCAGCATGTCTGCCTTAGAGATGGCACGATACCACTTTTTTATGTCCGATACCGATATCATAAATTTGGATATCGGCCGATACCAATATGAATCCGATATAGTGTTTTTTAATCAATAAAACTGTTTTTTTAATATCTTGCTGCATTTTGTATAAGTTCATACTCAAGTTTAAATAAACAACAACACTAAAGCTATTCTGTTATACCTGTATGTAAAAAATATACTGCACCCAAAATATTTCATAGTTCAGCAAAACTGATCAATCTAATAAACTTAAACCTACTCCATCCTCCCTATTCTGGTATTTTAAAGAGTACTTAGCAGAAAAATTAAGCAACCTAACTAATAGGGTTGCAAACTCCCAGAAAAAAAAAATAGGGAACTACCCCCCACCCTCCACCTCATGATGCTTAATTGACGTAGTCAACTTTAATTTGATGCAGCGTGAAAAAAAATGCACAGAAATAAATTATTTTTCAAGAATAATTAAATAGATTCAACATCTTTCTTCTACAGAATTGCAGACTGCACAGATGGTATCTTCCCAAAGGAAAAAGAACTAGCTTACTAGGGTATATTAGACTTAATAGTTACTATATACAGTAATGGACTTCTATATATTTTACATAAGATTAAAACTTTGGGTGTAAGATTCAGATAATTATTTATAAAAAGCTAGACATTTTAAATGAGAATAAGAAAGAAAAGTATGTCTTTGAGCTTTATTTCTCTCCGATATCCGATCCAGTAATTTACGTCAGTATCAGACCGATACCGATACGTAATATCGGATCGGTCCATCTCTAGTCTGCCTTGAGAAATATACAGGCTCGCTCATCCAATATGGCGGCCTCACTGACACACCTTTGTAATAAAAATTCCAACCAATGTGGCATCTACATGCGGGTAATAGCTATGATTGCCACCGGCTCCCTACCAAACCACGCCAAGCCGAAACTATCTGAAACACAGTTGATATCAAGTGCAACTCTCATTAACATATTATTAATATCACCAAGCACACAGCAGAGTCGATTTGCAACAGCCTGTCAAATTGTTATGCAGCATGCAACTTTTTTTGCAAAGGGACGCAATTTCATCAATAGTATGAGCATGTTATCAGCCAGGGTTCACTGGATGGATGAACTACCAAAGCCCTGCTTGTCTACATTATGAGGGAATGAGATATCAGAAATGAACTTTCTGTGAGTGTGTATACGTGCATGCATGTGTGTGTCTCGGCCTAAAACTCTGAATCCCAGCCTGTAAGAAGCTTTATGAATTTAACATGCGAGCGGTAGAACAGCGAGTCGACAGCTGGAAAGAGGAGGAACATCTCTTCATGGATGAGTACTCGGCTACAGATCACTCAGTCATACTAACGCAACTGGGAGAGGCAGGAGGGGGGAATGCAAAAACAAACAGGGAAGCTGCATCAGACAAAAAAAAAAGAAGAAATAAAAGTTTTTAGGACAACATCAGAGGAGCTTGTGTTTTATATGAAATGGCAGCAGCTCACCACTGCTATCCTACAGGGATAGGAAGGGAAGTAAAACACAAAAATCACATTTAAAAGAAGCTCAAGAAAAGAGGTATGATCCAGAGAGGTCCAGCTCCATTCTTTTTTCCTCTCTGGAGCTAGTGGCTTCAATAAAACAAAATAAAACACATTCAGTGTTTGATGTAACCGAGGCAGAACCCCACCAAGCCATCTCCATGTTATAACAACTGCAGGCCTTTGGTTGGTTTCAGCTTTATTTAATGTAGAACTGGTCCAGGCCCAGGCCTCAGCCACGTTTGTCACTGTGCAATGCCACGCGCACCTAATCCATCTGTAAGAAGATGGATTAGGTGCATGTGGTATGGTGGGAGATGGCTCTGTGTTGGCTCCTCTCAGGAAGGCTGAGCGCTGGAGTGGGCTGCCAGCTCTCACAGCAGGAGTTTGACGCTCATTCTCTGGGTCTACTTCTCCACGTAGGAGCCACCGTGATTTATTATTCATTACACCACGCAACACCAATTCATTCTTCTGGCACTTTAAAATTCTCTAAGTACTGTAGACTTCTATGGCTTATGAAGGAAGACTGCTTGACTTTCATTTCTGCTACAGGGAGAAGGGCAGAGGAGTGACTGCTAAGTCTAGGGGTGAATAATGATCCTTTGAGGAGCTCTATCTCCATTAGCATCATGATCGCAATCAGCATTCTTATCAACTGTGTACATTTTGCTTTGACAGTAGTGTACATGCATGAAGATAGAGTCAGGACCAACGGTAGGCAGGATTGGAGTACAGCACAGGGACTTGTGAAACCACAGAGAGAGGATCTCTTTGATCGTGGATAACAGAATGGAAGATAGCTGAAAAGCTAGAATCAGCTGAAACACGCAGAGTATGGCTGATTTCTCAAAAGAGTGCTGTTCTCAGAGGGTTAGCTACTGTAGGTCACACAGAGTATACGATGCTCGGTGTAGAGTCTTTTTTTTTCTCCACATGTGTCATTTTGCATGAAGTGAAGAGAGAAAAGGAGCATAACTATAAAGAATGATCAGTTCAGGTCATTCACAGAGCTCCATGTAGTAAAAAAAGAGCACTATCCCAGCTTCTTCTGGGGAAATAATTAACCCTACTGTGAAGCACAAACGTTAATTCACCAATCAATTTTAGGCCACTTGAGATCAGTAAGACCAACTGAAAACCAGGTTTGGCCACTATGTGACCATTTTACCCAAGGGCTTCTTTCAAGAAAATGTTGTTATACCCAGTGGATGCTGCAACTGTGGGGGTGGGGTGATTCAATACAATTTAATGGTGCACTCGATTCATGCACTCGAGTCATGTAGCGCAACCCACTTCCTTTACACTAATTAGTGATTGTGCAGTGGCACAGAGAGAACAGAGGAGCTTTGTATGTGCAGCTCTGGAAATACAAAGCGAGAAGCAGCAAGGACTTTATATGTTTTCCAATTCTGGGAAAATACCAAATCAAAGTAGACCTTTTTGATATATGAATGATAGCTTACCTTTATTAGTGGACATAAGTGGATGGGCATCAGCAAAACAGGTAAAACAGTACTACTAATTTAAATTTCCCTAGTTTTTTATAGTCCATTTTTTAACTGCCTTATAGTTTTTCAGGCTGCATATGTGTAAATAGCAGTTCCACCATTTTTAGGCCTGGTGGATCACTGAGGTTGTAATATACTGCCCAAAATTATGGGTACAATACGTGCACAGCTGTCAGGTTCCCCACATACATTTATGAAGTACTGTTTGTTTTTCAAACCAATTAATCAGACAAGTAAACATACAGTAAACATAAAGATGTTAATCTTTATGTTAACATAAAGATTAACATCTTTATCCTCTGTTTTGTAAAAGATGGAAAGCAGTCCAACGACCTACCAGTTCCTATTAGTGAACACTTTGAATTGTGCTGTAATGGGTCGTTGTTTACCAACCAATCACAACATATTTGTCAGCATACTTAGTGTTTATATTTGCTTCTGGTATGCTTGTATGTATTTCCTTGAGTCTTGAGTTCTTATTTCCAGTTTGTATCCAAGTTTAGCTCTAACCTCAGTGTTTCTTTTTCTATCCTCTTCTGTCAGTTCCCTCATATTAAGTTCATTCATGTGCTTCCCACGCCTCGCTTCCTGTTGATTTTGGGAGTTATTTATCTCTAGTGTCTTGCATTTAGTATTATTTACCCTCCTGACTTGTCTTTGATCACTATCAGCTGAGTCTCATTACCCATCTTGTGTAGAGGTAGTCCCGTGTGTTCACTTTAGTCCTCGTCACGGTGTCTGTTATCTCACCTCGGGTTCTTTCAGCCAGTTGTTTTGTATTTTAGTTTCCATTAACTTCCACTGCTCATCACTGCTTGGACTTTGCTTTTGCTGAAATAAAGGTTAGTTTTTTGAAACTTCTGCCTCCCTGAGAGCCTGCATTTGGGTGGGTATCATGTGATTTATAACTGAATTATAGGAAAACTGAAAATTATGTAAAAAAAAACCATTAGAAGGTTAAAAAATATTATGGTGTTTTTTGTTTTGTTCTGTTTTTAATTTATGGATGACAAAAGGCCAGGTTGAAGGTTCTGACTGACTTGTAGGGGGTCAGTTGTATCAGGAAAAACTGTAAGATGATTTTTCTACATTTTGTTGGCAAATAAAGAATATTTTGCTATCTGTTCTCTGAGTGTTTCATGTCAGTCCATCTGAGTTGCAAAGATTGCTACTAATGTTGCTTGCAAAGTTAAGCTGGGGAGGCAGTTTTCCCTCTTCAACTCTCAAATCAGATCACAGAAGGCTCCAATTATAAAGAAGCTCTGGGGTGCAAAGGTGGCAGCCTTGGTAGATTAGTGTTATAACTGAAAAAATTATACTTGGAATTGGTTATGAAGAGGCCGTTTCCTCGAACAGCAGTGTTTTCAAGGGCTTTTCACTAGAGCTTGATTGAGTTGGACCACAAATAAAATGCACACACGGTGCTCTCAATCAACTCCACCTGCAAATACCTGAGGGGGAGGGGGAGGGAATCGTACCTGTACAGCCACCACAGAAAGCACCTCCACAGATATCCTGTTAAACTCGTCAAAGCAGCCCCAAGCTCCTGTCTGAGCCAGGCCTTTGTAGATGTTCCCACAGGACTGTGGACACGAAGAGACAAATATTCAGACACATTGGGGCAGGAAGCCAGTCAGATTCAGATCCAGTCTGACTGGTAAGACGTGGAAAGGGAGACGCATATGTATCAGCAATTACACAGAAGATATATGAAAAAACAGTTTTGTCATAGCTACTACAGAGACATGCAAGTTTGTGAATAATAACACAAACAAAGCGTCACACTAGTAAAAACAGGGGCTGATGGCAACAAAAAGAAGGCTAAAATATTGCCTGCACACATTACAGCTACCCTTAACACTGGCTCGAGAGCAGGTGAACAGCCCCCCTGAGACCAAGATGAAGCAGGCCGTTGACTCCAATTACAAGCAGAAAGAGCGAAGCCTCCTTGACGTGGACTGGAGCTGACCGGAGGATTGATTTAACTTGTGTATGTGCGTAACTCAATATGACTAACAATGCAGGGCTCTGCGAAATGTTGAAGCGCACATGTGTATTAGCACATCTATCTGTACACAAGAGCTTTGGAGTTTATAGGTGTGCCGGACACCTCTATAATATAATGATTCCCCTGTCTAGTGGAAGCAGGATCAAGCTGGATTGTAAGATTGCGTTTATGTCTCCGTTGACCCCTCAATATGCAGAAAATATGAGTGAAATATAAAAGCATAATAAAGGCAGGTGGAGGCTGAATACAGAGAAGGGTTTTTGACAAGGTTTGGTAAAGCAATAACAATGGGGGTTTACTTAATCAGCTATTCTTTCAAGGGGAAAGCAAACAGAAGATGAAAAGAACAAAGATGAAAAGAGAAGGGCATAAAGGTAGGTTGACAACTTTAATGACAAATGCATACCATATCGCTGACAAAGGCAAAGATGAAAAGAAACACACATGCTGCGAACGCACATTGGCTCTGTGCGTGGGCTCAAACACAGAAGCTTGTGCTCATGCACGCTTGCTCACCTTGTAGTCCATCTGCTCGGAGCAGTTAAACACGTACACCATGATTCCCAGGGCCCGTCCCAAGTCTTTGGTAGTCTCAGTCTTCCCCGTGCCTGCAGGCCCAGCTGGAGCTCCACTCATTGTCAGGTGGAGGGACTGAGTCAGTGTGATGTAGCATCTAAACATAGTGGAGATATTTCTAGTTGCATTACTACAGTCCACGCACATCCATATAAGTCGGTTCTCTGGTTGAGCACAAAGATAGGAAACTTAAACATGAAATCACAGTTTCGGGAGTAAAACGTCTCTACAGAAGGCTCTTGCTTCTGTGCAAGTTTAAACCCAGAACACACTCTATATTTTTATGTGTCAAAATAATGAATGCTGAGGAACTGAAATTTCACAGTTGCTAATTCTGGCCAAAACTCTGTGAAAACACATGCAGGAGCCCAAGGTTTTTAGCATGGGTATGTCAGTGTGCATGAACATGCTTTTCAGTAAACAGTAAACTGAACAAATGTGTTTGCCACTGTTTGCTTTAGGGCGACTGTATAGGTGCTACCAGCTACCAGCACTACTTCTGCTGTAAATACTGATATAAGAAAACAAAAACATACTATTCTGTGTGGGAACCTGCACGTTGCTGCCTGTGTGTCTGAGGACCATAATAAGGATTTGAATAAAGACATTGTCTTCAAAGCCTGAAAACCAAAATTTGGACTGAGTGCATGATTTACAGGTGGCTTAATGAGACACTGAAGTCCTCCGTGTCAAATCAAAATACAAAGTGGCATCAGTGATCAGCATGACATTACACCAATTCACTTAAGAACAATGCTCCTGTCCCTCACACAGCCGAACCAGCACGCAGCGAAAGAGCTGAATGCAGAGGACTTTCTTCCCCGGTCACTGCAACAATACAATCCTGTTAAATCATCCACACTCTCTTATAATAAATGCACAATAGGAGAAAAAAGCTTGGGTTTCTGCCACCGCATTACAAGAACTGCACGCAGCTATTAACATGACAAAAAACAACCCTGCGTTGTCCTATAACCAGCACTGACAATGTCTTGGTGTTGTCTCAGCTGTCACTGTACATAATTTTATTATATGATAATATAATCTGTTCCTGTGCTTTGATTATGACACAGGCTGATTAGTGACACCATTGATTGCTTCTGCTCCACAACCTGTCAGGACTAGCAAGCAGTCTGCCCAGCTAGTGTCAATAAAAAGCAGAAGCACTGCGAATGTGAACTGACAATCAGGACTCCATTGATCACAGCAGTGAACACGCTGGTTTGCCTTAAATATCAACACAGCAGTTGTTTTAATAAGCTGCTGGTTAATAGATGATGTATGGAAGGGGAAAATATCGGGAAGCGTAACGAGAGATAGAAGTCAGAGAAGACAAATGATGCCATCTGTATACAGTGTATCAGAGCCAATCAGCTTCACGACTCTTCGCTAAAATACGGCCAGAAATCTCACACTAAGTCATCAAGGAGGCTGGATAAGGATGGTCTGCACTGAATAACTAAAGCAAGATAGGAAAGAGTGAAACTAAACAGGGTTGCGATAAGGTGACTTATTTTATTACAGTGTCTTTAAGAAGAACAGCTATATATCAGCCTACCTGTCTGACTCATTCTCCCTCCACTCCTGTGTGTTTGTGTGTGTGTGTGTGTGTGTGTGTGTGTGTGTGTGTGTGTGTGTGTGTGTGTGTGCGTGCGTGCGTGCGTGCGTGCGTGCGTGCGTGTATGGGGTGGGGGTTGACATTTTGCATAATGGTGCAGCTTTGGAGTATTGAGTGAGTGCAAACATTATGCTGATAACATACACGCTGTTATAGATTAGAGTCACTTCCTTTAGCCTAATTATCCTGCTGCAGAAAGTGAGCACAACAGATTGAAAATAGCCACCTTGTGGTACATAATCACACAGAGGTCATGTGAACGAATTCACATACTGCTTAAGAATTCACATTTCTTCTAGACAATATTAATGTTTAAAATCTTAAGTGACAAAGGCTTTGATAAACGCAGCAATGTCAGTAATTAAGAAATTCTGTTTGCCTGCTTTCATGTAAACCGATGCTGTAGAGCCTTGTCACAGAAAGCATTCTGATTTGTCATGAGAGGGTAATTAATAAATTAATAGTGTCTTTTAAATGGACTTGTAAATCGCAGCATTGAAAGATTGCTTAAAAACTTTCAAAATTAACTAAGGCTATCAACAGTATATGAAAAAATATCTGGTATGACCTTATGTCCAAAATATGCCGTGTTAAAGATATATCAACTTAAGCTGAAATAGGGCCCGGTTGTACTTTTCTGTAGTACCAGTTTTAACCACAAGATGGTGAAGTGAATTAATGCAACATCCAGTGTGCCCTTTATTTGAAATCAAGAATTATTGTTCCTACATGCTAGGAAAAGCTACAAGCTACAGCTACTACTGGCTGCCTGAAGAGTTCGCAGAGGTCTTACAGACAAATGGATGGAGTGATCCCACTTCCATACATTTTACCTCATGGACCACCCGTCTCATTGTGACATTTTTTTTGTTTAAATTTTTATTATTCTGCAAAGTTGCGGGTTACTCTGACCAGAACCCTTCAGCAGGTAGAGGTTCATGTGGTGCTAAGTCAAGCCTGACGATAGCCAGTATAAATAAATGATTCTGTAGTAAACTCTGAGATGTATTTTTCTTTTTTGCCATAATTACAGAAAAATATATTTCCATCTTTCACCATCCATCCATCCATTTTCTTCTGCTTATCCAGGACCGGGTCGCAGGGGCAGCAGTCCAGGCAGAAAAGCCCAGACCTCCCTCTCTCCAGCCGCCTCCTCCAGCTTGTCCGGGGGAACACCAAGGCGTTCCCAGGCCAGCCGAGAGATATAATCTCTCCAGTGTGTCCTGGGTCTGCCCCGGGGCCTCCTCCCTCACTTTTAAAGGAAATCTAAATACTGTTTAGACATCTTTTCAGTATTGCTCCAGTTCTCAGGGTGCATTGGTTTCTTGTGTGTCCAAGGACTGATTTTCATAGCTTGCACTGCACTACAACAGTGCTGCTGATTTAGTCTAAATCATATTTATAGGTTTTTTTGTATTGCCTTGTCATCCTCTTGCATCGTATCTCACAGCTTTGTTCCATCTCTAACAAAGTTCTTCTGAATTGCAAAATTGATGTCATATAATATAAACTTGCTGAACTTTGATAAAGATAATGGTTTCATACTTTAGATAAACTAACCATTTAAGATATGTTAGTATACACAGAAATCTGCATGTAGTGTTAAGATAAAAACGTGGATTTTACTCTATGCTACTGTGGTGCCTGTGGATGTCAGGTTGTGTTTTTCTCTTGTTGACTCTGATGTGAAGAATTGTGTAACAATTCATGTAGCAAACACTATTTTAGCCATTTTCTCAAGTCATGGATTAAAGGATTTGACACCTCGCCCCCTGGTCTATGGCCCATTGTTTCAATGAAAGCCAGTGGCAAACTGTGTGAGTCACAGCGAGGGCATGCACCATATGGTGAAGCCTTGCTCCACGGCCGCTGATGATGCCATCAAAGCCCATTGTTTATGCTTTGTTCAAGCTTCAAAGGGAATACTGGTCAGCTTGGAAAACCATACAGTCAAACACTGCGGTTCGCAAAAGGACTCTGAGAGGCAGGTATTCAACTCTCTGTAGCTTAACTAACCCTGCAAAAACATGTGGGCACGAACAAACCAGC
Organism: Mchenga conophoros; assembly: GCF_057382185.1. NCBI lineage: Eukaryota > Metazoa > Chordata > Actinopteri > Cichliformes > Cichlidae > Mchenga > Mchenga conophoros. The sequence goes on from NC_140533.1 coordinate 4,989,412, forward strand.
AGCTGGCACAGTGACCATGCAGAGTTGAGCTGAAAGATTTTACTTGTGGTGGGTGTGCATAATGATTCAAATGAAGATGCTTCCAAAGCATCAGATGGTGATTATCAGATGAGAAACCTCCATTTTCTTCTCAGTGACAAGGGAAGAAGACTATTAGTACAAATGGATTTTTGAAAAGCACTCAAGTTTCCTGCAAAACAGCACCTGTAGAGTACTACACAGTAAGTATTCTTGGTTGTTTTTCATTTACTTTTTTATTTACTGCTAAACTTCCTCTCCTCAACACAGCAGGCCAGTTAATCTTTGGATTCTTCTACATACATAAGAATTCAGAGAGTGGCTTCATTTTAAGACCTTTGCTTTCTAGGACTGATCCTATCCAGCCAGTGTCCGCTCTCTTGGCCAAAATGCCCGGTTGATATCAGAGATGAGAGATAAATGGTCAGACTGCTTCAAGCTGACAGAACAACAGTAACTCAAGTATCCAGTTGTAACAACTGAGAAAAAAAAAGAAAAGCAGCTTTCAATCCACAACATGTCAACCTTTAAAGCAGAAGGGCTACAGCAGCAGAAAGCCACACTCCTGTAAGAACAGTTCACAGAGAAAAATGTTGCCTGGTCTTATGAGTGGCAGTCTCCAACAGAACGACACTTTTCTAGGCTTTAACTCAAGATTTTTACAAAGCTTTTTCAACCTTTGTATAAATCCTGTGGTTTCAGTTATAGTTTTTTTCACACACTGTCTGCATCGATGTGTAATCAAACCCCAGCAGTATGGTTCTTGTTTTAAAGCAAATAATGTACAAATCTGAAATACCTTTAATACAGTGTTTAAAAAAACGTTGACAACCTAAAGAGCCATAGTAACAAGCCTAGCCCTTTTGAATAAAGGACCCACAAGCTAAGGTTCCCACTCAAATCTACCAAACATCCAGGTTGGCTGTATGCACTTTATGAATATCCACTGGTTATCCTGGCATTTCTAGCAAAGTCGTTGAGTATTGTGGCAAAAATAATCTGAGTTCCATCATTTAGACATGACAGCCTCTTTGGTGGATCATTGTGTCCCTTCTCTTGGGTCTACCAAGGACTAGGCTGCTGGTGCTCCGACTCCAGTTCAGTGGCTGTTCTGCAGAGAACATATATGTCCCATACTGTATGTGTTATACTGAGTGAACTGGCTAAAAGGAAACAAACTCTTATGTCTACAACTTCTGCTCCCTGAAAGAGAGGGATGACTGTGATGGTGTGTATATGTCTAGGCAGGACCACAAATACATCATTAGAGGTCATCTGTCGTAAAGGCTTGAATAGAGGTGTCTTCAGGCAGGATACACGGGGTGTGATATCCCCCATCCCATATGTTTTGTATATCAAATTCAGAGAACAGAAGTTATAGACATGACACTTTTTTTCATTGCCTCTTTGTCTGGGAAAAAAGAGACAAAAAATTGTCCAAGCCCTCCATACCTATCTGTTAGAGGAGTGATGACTAATCGCGGTGTGTTTCCCAGGTATTCGTAGGAGTAGAGAAACTGGGCATCACAGATGTTAGTAAGACAATGCTTCTCCTTTTCATCCCAACGGTGTCTCAGCTGTGACAGCCACACAAAGGCCTGAGAATTCTCCACCTAAAAAAAACAGTGAGATACAATCCAAAATAATATATGCTTTGTCACCTTCTAATTATGATAATGACATACTTGCTGGAATATCTTTAGTTCATTACTCACTGGTAACAGCATCACAAAAAATACAGCAGCTGCATAAGATTTTTTGAGCACTGGCTCTGGCAGACGTATCCCTCGTGACCCTCTCACCTTCTGAGTGATCATCTTGGCCACGACGTCTCTGGCATGGACATCGATGGTGCAGATAGTCATGACCTTCTGCCGATCACCCGGTGTAAGTTGGCCAATCAGCATTGAGATAAGAGTGTTGAGCTGGGAGACCTGTTTTTTGTAGTACTCCTTCATGGCGTTATCGTAGCCCTCCTCCAGACGTGCAAAAGCCATAGTGACGTCAGACGTCCACCAGATCTGTGTGCAGGTCAAAGCCACCTGAAAAGGGAGTCAGAGACATTGAAACCACTCTGATTCTCTCTGGTAGTTTACTTGTATTCACTTTGAGCTAAAACATCATCTAAATGTAAAACAAATCTAGGAATTGTGCCAACAAAGGCACACAAAACATATGGCCCTATATGTTTTTGCATAAAAACCCCCACCATTGGAAAGAGATGTAAAGGAATATTTGAACTGAAAAACAGATTTGTTTTGGCTGTTGTTCCTGACAAATGTGGAGAGTCATCTTTAAGGAACACTACATGGACTGAGCAGGTGTTGTTTTGTCTGGGTATTAATGGACTTGGCATTTAAAAATAATTCCAGTTGAAGCCTTCTAATACCTTTGCAACTGGAAAGGGTAAGGTTGGAGGGTATACAGAAATCAGGTATACAGATGAGCTAATAAAGATGAGCTTAGCTTCTGAGTGATGCAAGCCAAAAGAAAGCATTCTATCTATGCCCAACAAGGAGCATCTCCACTGGTTACAAAGAGAGTCTACAAGACAAACATCCTTGGGTTCTCCTAACCTATGACCTCAGTAAATACTTTTCTGATAAACTTATGGTCTCAAGCACTAGTTACTGTTAATGAAAGAGCATCATGTTCATTTTGTAATTCATGGTCCTCTTTAGTGTCAAAAGGGAGAATAAAGCTGTGTGTGATTTACTGTGTGACTGATAAGTTCGCACCATACAAATATACAGATATACAGGCATTACAAACTATCTCAGGCTATAAATACACTGTTGCATGGTTTATGTAACACCTGTTATACTTGTAAAATAAACAATTTCACTATAATGTATTTTTTGCAAAAAAGTCAGTTTTTCATTTATTTATTGGTTGAAGAACACCCGATGATGTAGTGCACAGCTGGTGTCACAAAAAAATACAGCTTTTTTTGTGCCAAACGACTTCAGGAGTAGCTTGTTGTACACATCCAAAACTATTCAGCAGCTAAACAGTTGCATCTAATTGTAATAGGGCACTTCACTTGTTTAGGACCTTCTAATCGTACTGAAAAGTAAGAAAATGAAAAACGTTTTCTGTCACTCTGAAGTTTGCAGTTTTCTGAAGTGAGCTTTCAAAAGTCTGTGAAAATGACAAAGGGCTTGTGTTGCAAACTTTGGGGATGAAGACTGAAAGAGCTAGAAGATCAAACAACTCAATAGCATCTAACAATAAATGCTAATGAGTATGTGGGAATTCTAGAAGAGGCTGTTTTCAAAAGGCAAGATTTCTATGTCTCTGCTGCTTTGCTGCTTTGATTTTGACCGTTCTGCTTTTATTGCTAACTTTAAGTTTTTAATTTAAAGCCTGCCCAAAAAATTAATTTGGATTACTAAAAGATTGACCTTCAGTCTTTGTCAGTTACTTCTGGAATAATTTAAGCTAAATATATTTTTATCCTTGCTTTCATAAACACTATTGATCATGGAATTGATTTTAACTTTGCTATAAAGGCCTAACTTTTTTTTTTTAATTGCTATTCTCTGTAGATTTGGTACCACCACCCAGTTTGAGGGGCAGTTAAGGTTGTTTATGAAGCATATTTGTGAACGCCCTCAAAGTCAGATGTGGAAACCCCGGGTTGGCCTCATCGAATTCATGTCTCAGTTCATAACCATCTTTGCGGACTGCTTAGCAACACTGCTGATGTTAGAGTAAGTGAAGCCAGATAACAGAATATCCCAGAAATGTGGAATTTGCTTCATATAACAGGACTCAATTGAAAATAACAAATAAAAGAAATTATCATGTGAACAATAATCAGACTAAGGCTGTGATGATGATATCTAGGATCGAAGATTACCAAAGTTATTGACAATAACTAATCAATGATGCATTCAATTAATATGATCATTTTTATGAGATTCATAAAAAATTAATCTACATTGCTGTAGTTTCAATTCATCTCTCTGCATATAACTGAGACCTATGACATAGATAAATGTCATAGGTGTCTAGGCATGTATGTGTATGAGTTACACACTTATAGCACTGCTGTGCATGTTGAACTTCCCAGCATTAGTATAATCAAAACAATGAGCAGATCATCCAACCCTAAATCAGACCAAGTGAAAAGAGGTAGGAAGTGACCACTCTAACTTCCATCTGTAGCCACACATGAATCAGTGATACCTGGTATGTAGCATTTTCAGGTAAGAATAAGTGGTCCATTATCACAGTCACACATTGGCTATGTAAAGGATTTTTAAGCTTGTGAAAGTAACTATGAGAGGCCCAGACAGGAATTTGGTACCAGTCCAAATAATAGATGTCAGCAGTTAAATCTGTGAAAACATATTTGTCCCCTTTTCAATTTCTGTTTTTTTTACTTGTATATTTCTCACTTACATGTTTCAGATCATCAAACAAATTTTACTTTTTAGAGAGATAACCAGATTAAATACATAACAAAACTACTAGTTTTTAAATTTCTCTAAGAACTGGGATGATGCAAGTAACCTAAAGTTTTCATTCCTAGCATTTCTTTTGATGTCTCACTATGAGAAATTGAGACTCTATAACCCATATACAGGTTCAGATTTGCTCTGAAGTGAGAAAAGGTGTTTTAATTATGTCTGTGTGGTAGCACAGGTGACTTAAGGGTGAGATGTTATGTCCGACGTGGTCACTGCAATCACTAGGCAATCAGGATTGGCAGAATGAGGATCCAGAGAATATTTATTCTCTGGGCTGAGAAGAAAAAAACAAACTTTCTGGAAGGTTTGCGTCCCATTACGATTGGTGTAAAACTAACACAGCATATTATAACAAGAACATCATACTACAATTCAAACATAGTGGAGGTAGTGTCACGGTCTGGGCCTGCTTTTCTGCTTCAGCGCTTGAACAACGTGGATGAGCAGCGTTATCCTTTGCAGGCGGTAGTGACGTCCCTTTTTCGGCTTCATCAGATTAGGGTTGTAGTGTGTAGGAATGGGGGTTGAGGGGTTATTTTCTCTTGCTTTGCTTGAGAGCACTTCCATGGCTTTGGGTTGGTTGTAAGTCCGAACTTAAATTCGATTGGGATGCTTTGGCATGATCTTAAAACAGGTCTTTCATGTCTGGAAACCTTCCAGTGAGGCTGAATTGAAACAATTCTGCAAAGAATAGTGGGGCATTCATCCACAGTGATCTGAGAGACTTGAAAAATTTGAAAGCTTGAGTTACAGAACACAGGAAGGGGGAAAATATTTTTCACAGCATCATACATCAAACCAAACCTATTTACCTGAGCTGAATAGTCAAACAGCCACTGCTCCCTAGGCTTTTCCTCATAGGCTATTACTGCCTCGGTCATCTCGTGGCGAACTGTGGAGCGCATGGTGTCGAGCACCCGGTTTAACCACATCTCCACCTTACAGAGAAAACACAAAAACAGGCAAATCCCTGAATACAAAAACCAAAAAAATATTGCAATGTGTGTCACATGAGCGCCGATGTACTCTCTTATCAGTGGACCCTAATGAGGCCATTAATAAGCATTAAAGTGGAAGTGGAGTCAGGCAAACACTACGGGATATAATGGAAAATGAATGAATTGATGAGCTTTAAATGCAAAACCTCCAGGGGCAAAACAGATTCTTTCTATATATATTTTTTTAAATGTGTGTGTGTCTGTGTGTGTGTGTGTGTGTGTGTGTGTGTGTGTGTGTGTATTTCCTATCATTACAGAGGACTGGTTCGAAAAATTGTCAATGTCAGCAGTAAGTCACAAAGATAAACACCATTAACGTCTTCAGCATTTGGATCCATCTAGAAATGGTGATATCCAAGGCTCTTTTTACCTGTCCACTGCAGTCACAGGACTGATTGAAAGGGACATACTCTTCCTCCTTGCTGTACATGCCTTGACCAATCTTCGAAGGATTCCCCTCTCCATCGGTTTCAAATCGCATCTTAGCCATGTTGTCAAACAGCTTGGACAGATGCTTCTGGACCTGAGCAAACGCACAGCTCGGGATCAATTTACACTCACGGTTTGAAACGTTACAGTGTTGCTTTTCAGGACCAGTGTTCTGCTACACCTCTGCTAGCTTCTGATGAAAGAGATTTTGATGCCGAGTTGTTTTTAACAGTTATTTATTTTTCTGAGGACAAAAAAAACCCAGTGCACTCATGATGGAGGTTGGAGTAACATACAAAACTATAAGCACCATTGCCCCTGTGTGGGCACTAAATGTACTACAAAATTCAGCAGCAGTGAGTCAAAAGCCTAATGACACGATGGAGCATAGTTTTAGAAAACTGTTAGTAAAGTAAATTGTAGAAAGAGCTGAAAACGTTAGTACTGTTTTTTTCTCATCTGTGTGAACAGACTGAAGCATTAAATTCACTGCCATCCCTTGGGCATAAATTTGTGAAGCCACCTGGTGTGGGTTGGTCCCATTAGACAGGATGTCCAGCAGATCAGCTGAAGAGATGAAGTAAAATCTGGGAAAGGCCAGACGCTTGGTGTCCAGGTATTCTGCCAGAGCCTTTTCACACAGAGAAAGCCTGTAGAAATAGCACAGCACATGCAGAGTCAGTATGTGTGTGTGTGTTTGTGTGAGACGTATGGGGAAGAAACAGAGAACCGCTGATCTTGGCTGAACTTTCACCTGCTCTGGATGTCCTCCAGTTTACGAAACAGGCCTGGTTTGTTGGTGGCCTCCACTACGTTGGGCGTCTCGTGCATAGCGTTTGCCAGCTCTTTGAAATCGGCATCAATCCCCTCAAAGCGCCTGGAGTCCTGCAGAGGATTTCATGAGGGAGCCCGGCAGGCGTTGATTCCCACAAGAAAGAGGGAGAATCAGAGGTTTAATAGCAAACATCTGGGCTTAAGCACAGCCTGAACATCACGGGAGCAATTAAAAAGTTGTGTAATCTCAGCTCTTAAACTAAGTAAGGCTAATTAATGGATTCTTAATTAACAGCTATTACAGTTATGCTGCCTAGGTTCATATGGCAACAACTGGGGCGCAGGTTGAGGCTTGCATGTATATAAGCTTGACACTGACGGATACCTGAAATATATAACTGTATGAACTGTGTGTGTGTGCGTGTGTGTGTGTGTGTGTGTGTGTGTGTGTGTGTGTATGTATGTGTTTGGTGTGTAACCTCAGGCAGCTGTGAGCGAATGTCCTCAGAGCCAAGGAAGATGCTTTCCAGGTGACTCCAAGTCCGCTGAACCACAAACCAGATGGAGATGACGGAGTCGACCACAGATAGCTTGCTTTGCCATGAAGATACTTCATCCAGGAAGTGTGCGATATACTTGGATGACATAAGGTTCTGCAGCTGGACCTGGTTGTCTTCCAGCGTCTCAATCAGCTCCTCATTTGCACGGAGCAGAGGGAGCTTGGTCCTGTGGTGGGGCTCATACTGGAATTGCATACCTGCAATAAAGTCCATCAGAACATCATAAGCAGGTAAAAAAAACAATTAAAATTCACTGTTAGAAGTTAAAAATTCATGTTTCTGTACCTGTCCATGTGGAGTTGAGCTCAGACAGGACTTTCTCCATCCCCATCTCTTTAACAGCCTTGTCTACGATCCCTCTCACCTCGTCTTCAAAGCAGTGCAGGTTGAGCTGCAGCAGATCAGCCAGAGTGGTCTCCTGCTCACAGACAGCCATGTCACTGCTTATGTCACAATACCCAGAACTCAAATCTGGTGATATTAAAGTCATAGTAACAGTGAATACTAGCTAGTTTCAGAGTAACATGGACATACATATTTATCAAAAGCAGACATCCATTTTTTTTATAATGAACAAGGGTTAACTGCACAAACTCTGTCACCTACAAGTAGACATGTATGTTACCTGTAAGCAAAGGTTACTTAGTTACTCACAGACTGTAATGTTGACCTCTTATCACCCACAGCCTTTTTTAGTCTCGCTGACCACTAAAAATCACTTTAGACCTATTTAAAGGACTGCATCTAACTCACAGCCACAGCTCATTTAGAATCACAAATTAAATTAACATGCTTTTGGATCGGACACTGGAGTACCCGAAGGAAACACTGGGAAACCACAGTGAGAACATGGAAACTCCACATAGAAAGGCCCCATTTAAGGTTTAAAACAGGAAGCTCCGTGCTGAGTGCCGAGCCTAGCCACTGTACAACAGAGCCACGGACCAGGAACTGAGCTGCCCGCAGTTCTTTTGTCAGCAGTACCTCAAGAATAGCTGCTAGAATTTTCTTTAAAAAAAGTGAAGAAAATGTTAGTTTTGCTTCGGTAGTATTCGTTGGCTTCTTGCTGCTCGTGCTGCTCATGGAGGATTATGTCATAGTTATGATAGGTTATTCTATCTAATATTGCAGGGTCTTTATCTTTCAATATAAAGGGTATTGAGGTGACTGTTGCTCTAAAATCATACTATACAATTAAATCTGGATTAATTTATTAAATAAGTAATAGTATGAAAAAACAAATGAGATGGCACATTTGGTCAGTTTTTAATATGTGACAGATGACACTGACAAATGTTTATGCAAAAAAAAAAAGTGTTTCATTTAAAAAAGTGCAGGGATAAAAGTGCAGGTGCAGTGGTGATGCTGCTGATGCTACTTTGTCAGAATAGATTAGCAGCTGTAGACCATCTCTGATGGTAGTCGAGCAAATCCCTGCTGTAGCCAGCTGAATGTGTATGAGAGAGGAATCTGTCAGAGCCTTACAAAGCTAGCGCTATATAAATCTATATATTAAAAAAAGATCAAAGCAGATCAGTTAGCCTCTGTGATACATTTTTGTACAGACTTAAAAGCTGTAAAAACCTATCATCTTAACTTCTGCAGCACAAACTACCCCAAAGAGGAGCTGAAAAATGAATTTGCTTATGTGTGTAAGAACCCCCTTTTGAACCTCCATTAAAATATTACCACATCTGCTTGGACCTGAATAAAAAAAATACTGCAGCTAGTGTGATAATAATGTTAAAATACTCTAAATGAAACTCCACAACATGTTGGGTTTTTTAAAAATTAGAATAAGCTGTAAACCTGGTCCATGGTGAAGCGGACTCCAGTAGCGGCCATTAACTGATGCCAATGTCTGGATCGTATGGCTGGATTCTGGAGCTCTGCCACAGCCCGGAGGGAGGTGAGGAGGTTCCTCACCCTGCTCTCCAACCCTGTGAAGGCCTCCCACGCTCTAACCTGCCACACACAAGGCCACATGTTTAGGACAGAGGAAAGCAGCTTTAAACAGCAGTTCAGGATTTATTCTGAATTGTACTTTTTTTACTTTGAGCAAGACATTGAAATCCTTAAATGCCTGATTTCACTCCATTCTTTATTGCTGCTTTATATTCCTGTGGGCCTAATGTACAAATTTACATTAACAGTATTATTATTTACTGTGTCCTTACAGTATTATGCTAAAGAAAACTCTATGGACATGGATACAACAGCACTGTAAGTATATATTCAATTGCTACGTACAACACATCTATATATTTCCTGTGGAGATCTTAAATTATCTGTAGGTGTGAATGTGAGGATGAATGTGTTGGCCAAGTTTATAATGTGTTACTGACTGATGATCGGTGCTAGAAGAACCGCAACTCCCGCTCTTTGTTAGCTGGGATAGGCTCCTGCCCCCCGCAACTGTTATTTGAATGACTGGTTAAGGAAAGAGATGAATGGATGAACACGGCATCTGCTGTGACATTACCACAGCCTGAGGATTTCTTACTACTGCATCTTCATATTAAAAGCACCCACCAATCCAAAGTCCACTTTCATTAGGAAATAGTTACAAGAAATACAATGCAAGACGACAGAATGTCTGAGGCAGTCAGAACAAGACAATGCTATTGACTGGACCTGATACCACAGGTTATACCCAGGGGTAAGCTACACCAAGTCTGTATGGTTTACACACATATCTGTAACTCAGTCACCTAATTCATCTCAAAGTTTCTCACTTCGATCCTCAACGTGTTGGTTGGCAGCTCTGAACACCACATCCAGAACACCTTGGATTTTGTTTTTGAAAAGTGAGAGTATGATGTTCAACTTGTGCTCCAGTCACTGAGGCAGTTTGTAAGAGATTACAGGATGACCCCAGCCTCAGCAACGGGATCACTCTCAGCACCGACCAATGTGTCTGCTATTGGATCTGTGTCGTCATTCCACATATTTCACATACAACGGTCAGTTTGATCCATTGTGGCCAACTTATACATGGAAGAACTGGAAAAGAGGGCTCTGTTATCCTACCCTGGAACACCACCAAGTCATTGGTTCAAGCATATGGATTACACCCGGTGAAAATCAAATCTCACGCTGGTTTGAGCAGGGAGTCAGAGCGATATGTTAGATGAAGAGCTGAACTTGTCAGTAAGGTCACCAAATGTTTCACTGCTGTTTGCAGCATCATGCTGTGTGAGGTGGAAAATTTGATCACAGTTGAGCACTGAAAAAATTCTGTTTATTAAATACAAGGCTTAAATTAGTATGTGAAGTATGCAAAGATTGTTTCCAATTCAGCATCAGTAAAATTCCCATATTGGATGTTTGAAAAAGAGATTTTGTGGATCATAAGTATTTTGACTTCACGTCTCTCCTCTCACCTCTTTATCCAAAATGCGAATCTCTTTGGAAAAACGTTTACATTCCAGTTCCATGTCCTCCACGTTGATCTCTCTCCAGGAAGTTGTCCTCCATGCTGTCATGGTGGATTCCACCATGGTGATCATGTCCCACAGCTCCTTCAAGAGAACCACCTCATGCCTTGAGAATGAAACAGAGCACAAAGTTGATTAATCTAACATGAAACAGCTCAGATACTGAATGCAAGAGAGCATCTATGTTAAATTAACGACTCTAAATTAGTTTTAAATGTATCAGTGTCTTGTGATGTTTGTTTATTTTTTTCTTATTCCATCGTTGGGCTTTACCTGCATTGTCGGAGCTGTCTGTACTCTGACACAGTGACCTCAAACAGGCTGGCAGACTCCACCAGAGAGGCCATAATTGCCTCCCGTTCCTGGATCTGCCGGTGGAATGCATCCAACATCTGGTAGGGGCTTTCACTTTCAAACCTGGACAAATGCATGAACGCACACAGGCACCCATCAAAACACACACACACAAACATTTGTACAAACTCAGTATAAATCACGCCGTGTTTAGGTAATGAAAGGCTCCAGTTTTCGCCAAACTCATCTTTTACCCTCTGCAGGATAACCAGAGGAGAGTCCCAGTGCTGTGACAGTTAACAATGACTTCCATGACATTAATGGGAAAATAATCACCAGGTTATTAAGAGACCAATTACACACATAAGTAATCTGACAATTATACATTATGACGAAGCATCTCCACCTATGAATTAATTATCATTATGTTAGGATTCAATTAGCCTTGTCGGATGTGAGAGCCTCGAGATAACGCTTCTCTATTATCTAGTCAGAAGGTTAGGAAGGTGACATTCTTAAACATTCAAAGGTCCTCCCTCAACTTCATCACCAAAGGAAAGTTAAACAGGAAATGTTCTGGAAAACTCTAATGAGATGGCACATTATACTTCAACATCCCCTTATTTAGCACTAGCAGAAGCAGACAATAGAGTAATAATTGGAAGAAATAAGCTCATCTGTCATCTTTGTGCCTTCAGTTACATTAGATTCTACATAAAATAAATAGTAGTGCACAACAGTATTTTAAGAGAATATCCACTTTTTTCTCATAAATAAATAAATCTGGGAAATTGTAACAACTCTGTAACTTGGGTTAATGCGTGAACACAAATCCTTTTCAGTATCTAACTAGCATTAGCTTGTTAGCAGGCCGCAATTAGCTGTTAAACTACCATTAGCTTGTCAGCTGACTCAACTAAGAGAACTCAGCTACTGTCATGACTGAGACATGATGAGTTTCACCCCTACCCAACAGCTATAGCTATGGCTATCAGCCCTGCCAAAAGGTCAGAACCGAAGGCCAACTCTAATTCTGCATTGCAAGGTCTGCAACTGAAGACTTCTGCTAATCACTGGCACATTTGCTGGCAAAGTGGCACTAAAACAGACACTCAAACACTCCCACAATACGCTCAGCAAGCCAAAGCAGAAAACCAGTTTGGCAAACATTCCTTTGCAGCAGCTGCCATAAGGAACCAGGAACATCAATCTCTGGTGTTAAGTTTTACAAGGGGGGCATCTCTGGTCCCAAGGAAGGCTCAAAAGGTCTATCATGAACACACATGCTCTATCATAGACAAACATGGTGTTTTTGGAGCTTTAGTCACCCAATGCAACTCCAGTAGTCAAACATTTTGTCCAAAGAACCAGAGATTACAAGTAACCCAGAGTGTTACATTGTCCTTTTAATGTAACTTTAATGTATCTTTAGCAATATAAATATGAACACATTGACAATAATGGCAGGATAATATGTAATAAATGTAATTGTAATATTAAAATTTCAGCAAAGTTGTTATGTATCTTTTGTTTGTTTTTTAACCAATAGAGGAGATTCACAGCCGCTGCAGCGAGACAACTGAACTGACCCCAGATCCAATGGGATTCTGGATACTTTATTTGAGCTTGACTGCATTCCTGTAATACTACCCTTGATCCTATAGGGGCTTGTGTTAAAAAACTCAAGCATGGCAAAGAAAATCTGAAAGGGATGAGGAACCCAGGTTTGAAAAAACAACACTGTAACTGCAGGATTGTGTACTACTTTTCTCTCTGTATTCCACCTCCAGAAAGATATCTATGTTCAGGAAAATTACAGCGTTGCTTGCATACAGAAAAATGTCCAAGCTCTAGCGTACATAAAATTGTAACACTTTGTTTGCTGCTAAAGCAAGCTACATCAGAATACAAATATAATTTCAACGTTTTTTGGTTTTGTTTTTTGTGAAATTGCTAAGCTCAATCTTTCTCTTTCAAGTAAGTTTTAAGCATGCGAAACACTTTGACATTTCTTCATGTGTGATTAGACACATTATTTCTAATCACCATGTTATACACAGCAGAGATTCTCTACCTGAAGAGCTTGCTTTTGCGAAAGTGCTCCCTGAATGTGTGTTGCTCAACATCAAAAGCAGCACACTTTCGACGAAGACCGGACACCTCGACAGCCTGCAGTGGTGCCACCTGCTGCTTGACCAACACTGCCTGCTTTTTCACATTGTCCCACTTGTCTGGCAGCTCCTGCAGACAGACAGACAGATGCAGAGATAGATACAGAGAGGGGGAGAAAAGCGAGGAGGGCAGGATTGACAGATGATGGATTGCCAGGAGGAAGTGCATGAAACAGAGATTTAAAAAAGCAAAGAAAAAGGAAGAAAAATTGCTCTGTCTCAGTTGGAAGAAACAGACTAAACAATCTGGGCTTGAAAATAATAGGAGATGACTGAACATCGCTCCTTACCTCTAACTGTTTGTAAACCACATCGGGCAGCTCCTGCTCATACTCCTTCAGAAGAGCGATGGTTTGCTGCAGAGGCTCAAACATGGTGTCTGTAGTATTTTGTCTTTCCTTAACAGCCAGTAGGTTACCCATGACCTCCACCAGGCCATCGTAATCACCCTCCTCCACCTGCTGGCTCAACCCAGCCTGAACCACTGTGATAAACTTCTCCAAGTCTAACAGACTGGAGACAGGACAGGGGAACAGGATTTTAATGAGCCACCAGTTTCAAACATCAGCATTTCTATTTTAATTTACACTAATATCTATCTTATCTTGAGCCATAAGCTAGTAAAACAAGTCCTGTAATATTAGCCTGTCTACCTGGATTGGACACAGTTGCATTTTATCATATTTATTGAAAATGCTCATTTGGGAGCACGGTGGCGCTGTTGTTTGCACTGTTGCCTCACAGCAAGAAGGTCCTGGGTTCGACTTCACCACATGGGGCCTAGTTTTGAGGAGTTTTCATGTTCTCCTTGTGTTTGTGTGGGTTCTCTCCGGGTACTCCAGCTTCCACCCACAGTCCAGACATACAGTTAGTGGCACTGGCTATCTGTCTCTCTGTGTTAGCCATGTGAAACACTAGTCACCTGTGCAGGGTGTACCCTGCCTCTCACCCTACGGTAGCTGGGATAGTCTCCAGGCTTCCCCTGATAAGGATAAGTGGAAGAGAATGGATGGAAGCTAAAATTGTAACTTTTTTTCGTTGTTTGGGTGCCATACCTGTTGGTAACAAGGTCAACGAGGTGCTGTTTGAACATGTAGCTCCACTTTTTGATTATGTTGAGCAAAGCACTCTTCATGCTACGGCCATCCACCCTCATCCACCTGTGGAACACATGCACCGGCTCCAGAGCCTGCACCTCTTCATATATCTTCTCATAACTACAGGACAAAGACAAACCGATGGCAGTTTAGCAAAAACAAGCTATTACGTTTATGCTCAACTGAAAACAAAACCTTAATCCAAATTTTAGATGAATTGCTTTAAGATATGACTTAAAAATGTCCTCAGATGAAAATTCAACATACACCACTTTCCTCTTGAGTAATGCCTACCTGTTAACCTGCTCTCTAAAGCTTCCCAGACTTGGTGGACTCTCAGAGACACTATTGTCAGGATAAATCTCCATCTCCTGGTTGGTGAGAATCTGGCCGTACAAAAGGAACTGACGCATGAACTCCTTCCTGTCTTCCACATACAGGTAGCTGTAACGCTCCAGAGAGTTGCGAAACTCGCAGCACGTTGCCATGGCCGCCTGGATCCGCTCCATGATGAGATTACGCATGTCTGCCAGGTCAGCCATGTCCTCCATGTCAGCCTGAGTGAAAAATGTCCAGATTAAATCTTAATGTGACCAGCTACATGTGTTGGAGTTGCATGAAACTAGTTGTACCTGGTAGTTTGGAAAGGGGCTATGCTGGGCGAGGCGTGGCACCAGTGAAGAAATTCCAAACACATCATTGATGAGGCCTTCCACCAGCTCAAACAAACTTTCTCTAGTCCCAACCTCCAGAGAGGGAGTGAACACCATGTCAGGAACCCTCAGATCCAGCTGAGCCTCAAACAGGGGGGCAATGACAGCTCTTTGGTCTGAAGTGAAAGGAAATGCAACAGACATTTTATGATTTGAATAAGTGTTAAGATGCTACTTGTGAGCACAGTTTTATAGCTCTACCTGGTGCAGAACACTGCCACTTGAGATGTTATTATAAAAGCTCCGTGTTGATCCATTTATTGGCTCCTTGTAAGGTTTTTACAGATACATTTAACACTTCCCCTGTTTGGAATTATTCCAAAACATATCACACACTTCATGACTCTGTATGTGGTCGTGCCTCCTAGCAGATTGGGCTCTCGTGGATTTTTCAGGCTGTTTTTTTCTTGCCGTTTGAGTTAAGAGCTAAAGCACTTCTAGATGGATGCAAACTGCATTTCGTTGCCCTGTACCTGTGCATGTGCAATGACAATAAAGTTGAATTCTATTCTATTCTATTCTAATAAATACTCAACCTTTGAAAATCAGAGTTGGCCCAATCTTTTAAATCAAATAATATAAAATTAACATTATCCTTTATATGAATACTTTTACATTTTTGTGGCCTCTAATTTTATAATCCAGTTGGATGTTTTTAAGGATGTTTTTACTTTTTCATTTGAATTGCTTTTGATTTATTGTTTGTGTTTTGCACTTTGTATGTTTGTGTTTCAGTTTATTATGGAATTATAAAAGAGACTGCACTGTGAACATTACCTACCATATAAAACTTCCTCCAAGGTTTAAATGTGACTTCTGTTCTTTGGTCAAATAAAAAACTGAAACCTAAATGAGAATTAACCTAACCGGCTTATTCCTTATTACTATTTATTCAAGCTTAGGTTTAAAATAAGTTTACTGTATATTAATGGAAGAACCGAACACTTGACCATCACAGTATAACACATCCATGAATGCTTATGCAAGAAGGATTGGTGTGTCTCCCAGCACAGTCTCAACAGTGTGGAGAAGATCTCAGAACATGGGCATCAACCTAGCAGCAGTGCCAGCATGTGCTTCCTTGTGCAAGGATGAACAGGAGGCGCACTGGCAGAGCCTTGCAAAACTTATAACGGGCTCCTCATTTGCACGTTTCAGACCAAAGTGTCAGAAACTGAGTCCATGATGTTGGCATGAGGGCTCAACATCCCAACGTGTGACCTGGTATTCACCAGATAACAGGAGTACTGAACTCTTCACAGATGATGTTGCGCGCCACATAACATTTGCCACAACCTCTATACACATCTGTCACGTGTACTTTGTGTACAACTATTCCTTAAGTCTACTGGTTCTAAGCAGTAAACCTATATAATCATTCAAAATGTTTCGACATTCAAAGAGCTTTGATATTTTGAAATATGCCTGCCAGCCTTTTTTGCTACTTATCCATGTCCAGGTCACAAGGGTAGCAGTCTAAGCACAGACTCTATTACGCAGCTCTATTCAGAGTCCTTCATGCTATCGCTAAGGGCCACCGGCTTCGAGGAAGCTCATTTCTGATGCTTGTGTCCGTGACCTCATTCTTTCAGTAGTAACTACTCAGAACTG
This sequence comes from Mchenga conophoros, assembly GCF_057382185.1. Taxonomy (NCBI): domain Eukaryota; kingdom Metazoa; phylum Chordata; class Actinopteri; order Cichliformes; family Cichlidae; genus Mchenga; species Mchenga conophoros. The sequence goes on from NC_140533.1 coordinate 5,005,989, forward strand.
ATTCCAGTTTCAAGACTGGATCCAGAATGAAATGTTTAGATGTATTTAGTGTTGTGTGGTATTTTTCAGATTATAAGTCTCAGAAATCCAGAACAATAATAATACAATAACTCGTTCAAATGTTGTTGTTAAGCAACATTTGGCGGTTACATGGACATACTCAATAAACACATGCACTGCCTTTTTAGACTAAGGACATTCAACATATATTATAATATCAGTTTAGTTTTGTGGTTTAGCTTTTTTCTAAAGTTCAGTTTATTTGTAATTAATTACAATATAATGAAAACAGAAAATCAGAATCAACAACTACCATTCGCTCCTGATACATGTTGATGTTCATATTTAAGTGAATGAGATTTGACACTGGGTTCTTATTAGCGTTCTAATTCAGTGCTTAATTTTAAAAGGACCTAATCAAGTTGAAAGGACTGAGCCTCCTCAACTGCCCCCTCATCACTGATATTTCCATGTGAATTTGTCACTATAAGCTTTTCATTTGATCAGCTTATGATGTAAAATTTGGGATTAGCGCTGCTTTAAAACTCTCGCTCTGCTTTTCCTTTTATTTTAATGGACACTTGTGGTTCTTACATTAAACAAGACACTGCATTAAGGAAAGAACAGCTAAATTCCAGAGCTTTTAGATGCTGGACCTACTGTTATCGTAGCTACCCCTGGGTCACATCATTTATTAAAGAGTTTAAGAGTTTTTGAAGCCAAACAAGGAGAGGGAAAGGAAAAGACGAAGAAGCGGAACAAGGAGTAGAAGGTTTGGTCACAGTAGCATTCTGGCAGCAATCCATCACATATTGAACCACATCCCAGTCCATCTAAACTGGCTGACAAAACTCATGCCAGCTAACAAGTCCAGAATTATTTTATGTCCACAGCCAATAGAGGCGGACACCCAATTGACATCAAAAACCCCGAGGACGTGTTGCTAAGAAGCTGTCCAATTCAGTGCTGGCTGAAGGGTGCTGTTGGATCAGAGTACTGAGAAGCGCTGCATTTTTTTCATATTAATTTCAGGATTGCCAGCAACATTCTGGCTTTGAGACAGCAAGTAGTAACACCATCAACATGACTGAGGCACAACAAACAGTAAATAAGTACTTATTTTATGTTTTCTTCCTTATTTAGAGTATTATTTGTTCATGAAAATCATACCAGTGTTATCGAGGAAAAACCTGAGAGAGCACTCAATGCTGTTGAAGAAGCCATCTATGATCGTGTCATCAATGTACTCCACATAGGCCTTCCACTCCTCAGAGGACGGCTCAGCCTTTAACAGCGCCCGATTGCACTAAGAGACATAACAGAGTGTGACACTCATAATGAATCACCATCTTTACTGCATTTGAAAAGTCCTGCAGAAATGAAGTTCAAATCCGAAATTGCTGACTCCATTATAACTGCTTAAAATGATGAAATGTGAGTGAAACTTAAAGCCCATCTGACATTTCACATAACAATGAGCAAAGCACCTTAACTAGGAAGTGGATTTTTTCCCCGGAAGACCGAATCAGACTGTAAAATCTGTCGAGCCTCTCAGTCCTGTCCTCCAAACTGAGCAGAGCGTCTTTTTTCCCCTCCTTCCTGTCAAATATGGGGGTGGACCAGGACCTCATGCAGCTCAGAATCTCCTCTACGTTGTCTTTGGCCCTCTGGAGCCGACTTTCCAGGTCACACACCAGGTCTCGCGCCTCCTGGATATACTCCCAAACACCTGAAAGAGGTTAAAAGGTCAAATAGGTTAAAAAAAATGTTTCAATATCATTCTTTGATGTTTTGAAATAAATTTCAAAACATCAAAAAATTTGCTGATTCCAGGATGTAGAGACACAACACAGGGATATGCAAAAATCTGGGATTTTTTTCTATTTTTAAGATATTTTTAACCATGAGCTACTACATGAGATACTCACATAAGAATTAATACCAACAAAATTAGCAGTGGTTTAGAGAGTCGTCTGCAACAGTAACAGACCGGCACACAGCCCTTACAAGCACATGAGAATTTTGAGATTTCACTAAAGCTCCAGTTTCAACAGCTTTTCAGCATTAAACTGGTTGGTGCTGTTTAATTAGCAGCAATTACCTGACAGCTGCATGAACCACATTTACATTATCATTAAGGTAGCAGTAATAATAAGCAGTGGGCTTCTCTACTTACATTGCTTCCTCCACAGCCCACATCTAGATATGCAGCAGAAAACTGATGGACAGGTGGATGGATGGATAAATCAAGCCTAAAGTTGAGGCTGTATTAAAATATCTGCACTAAGGCACAGGTATAATCAGCATATGATTTTCCCTGCTGATTGACAGGGAGCTCCCAGCTGTGGGTGTCTTAAAAAGGTTTGACAGAATCTAAGCTCCAAACCACACTATCATATTTTGCCAATATTTAACAAAATACACATTCAGTGTCTGTAAAAGTCTGTAAATATACTGAAAATGAAAACTGAAGTTCAAAGGTTGTATGATTTTTATGATCCTTTCATATAAATGTGGTTCATCCTTTGGTTGAACACAGATACAAAAGGTTTTCTTACAAACATGACTTTGTCCAGCTAAAACAATACAGAGTTTGATATAAAGAAAAACTTACCGATGCCCCCCAAAGAGATTTTAGCGAGCTCCACAAGAGAAAGTCTTCTTTCTAATGTCATAATGAGACTATTTTCTAATATTAACTATTTTTTTAAACTTGGAATTTCCTTACTAAAGTGCAAAATACATCTTGTTTATTCAAACTTCTGTCATAACTGTCTCATTGTCTTTACTGTATGCAGTGATCAGGCTTAGTACAACTACTCCTAATACTGCTCTGAGCCAAAGAAAATGTACAAGGATACAGAAGGAATTGTGGGCCACCACAGACAGTTACGGGTCCATATATTACCTGCTTTCACTAAAGTCTAATCTAAGAAGTACTGCACACAGCTGTCCATACTCAGCTCACGACTGAATCTCATGACTTACTACACCACACCGTTGTGATTGCATTTTGTGATTTTGTGATTGTATACAGTTCTTCGATACCTTTTTCATCTAACAATCAGCCCCAAATGTATTCTGTGGCTTGATACAACAAGCCCTAGCGTGCAGTCGGAGTCATAAATAACTAACTTCAAGACACAAGAATAAGGAGTCGTGCAACAGATGACATGGTCTAAACAGCTACATGAATAGAGACAAGACAGTGAGTTCTGTAAAATACTTACACCATCCCACCTGCCAAGTACCTTAAAAACTAAGGAACTGGTGCTGCTGTAAAGGCAATTTGTGCTCACAACAATTACAGTTAAATGTAAATATTTTTCTCTTCGCAGTGGGTTAACTTAATTGAAAAACAAATCTCACTGCATGAGGTTTGAAAGTATCCTTCCTTTATTTTCAGATCCTAAGGCCTTTGATAAGTACTGTATGTATACTCATTTTCTTTTTTAATTGATTTTTGTAGTTGCACTTCTGAATTAAGTATTACCTGAATGAAACTAGAGGCTCATTTTTAAGCTGACTTCTGCATTTAAAATAAACACTAATAAGGGTAACTAAATAACTTCAGCATTTCGTAGTTTTCTCTTTGTGGCTCTGTGGTTGCAAGAACATTTTAATGAGATTTTTAAAAACTGCACAACCTCTGCATGGCACAAAAGTGCATTTGACCTGTAAATAAATGCAGAAAAAGGCTTAACTTTTAACAAAAGTAGCCCTTCCTGCTTTTCAGGACATACAGTGTAAGGTTATATATCATCACATTCTTTAACTGTACGTCCCAAAGAATATGATTAAAAAAAGGTGCTGCTGTAAAATAATGAATTCACTTCGTGTCACCAACCATTTAATGACTGTCTTTCTTATCAGAGTTTGACCTGTTAGGTCTGCTATAATTAAGCAAGTCTGACAAATCTGTATGATTAATTTATCTTATTCAGTTTATATACATGTATTCAGGGAGCTAAAAGGAAGCCATTCGCTTAGACAGAGGAAATCTCATGTGCACGCTCTGTGCCCTCAAAATGCAGAAGCCAAAAGAAGCTCATGAAAGTTTCATAAGAACGAACAGGGAGTCACATTTATAGTATCCTGGTTGTCAAAAATACTGCTATATTTCCTGAGAACTTACTGGCTTTTACCAGAATTATCAGTCAGAGAGAAACAATCACTTTTGAACTTTTAAAGAAAATATCCTTAGAGGAGCTTATTCTGTACATATGGATTTTTAAGAAGTTGTACTCAGTCATTTTAATAAGGCGGGGTTTGTTTTCTGTAAAATACAATTAAATACCAACAGGACAGTTAGAACACATACATGCAATGCTCCAGTAGAGTAGAAAAGCACAATTTAAGGACAGTCCATTTTCCATTTATTTAAACTGGACTCTTTACTCTTTGCTGATGGTGTCTTTTTGAGCATCTATCTCAGATTATCAGACTAATATTACAGATGTGTGTAATACAAACCATTCAAGAGGCTTATGGTTCAGTTTTGGTGGTAATAATAATAATTCTGTTATTTAGCACTAAATGTGTCCTTCTTTTAGACTTCTATGGGCCAAACAGAGAATAAATCCTATTGTTGTCAGACTTGGGACAGTCACTTTATCACTTTTCAAAATGTATTCACACAGATACATTTGTCATTGAATAATCCTGCCTGGGTCAACCACACAGATGAAAAATGTAAGTCTCATGGTGTAAACATGAGTTTCGGGACCTATGCACACACACACACACACACACACACACACACACACACACAGATATTAACATAAGGCAGATAAGTGAATGTAGTGTATGGTCTGCAGAGGAACGGTGACTTTGTCCCCAAACACCTTCGAGTGCATTGGCTCGTACCATCAACAGTCCTCTCATTTGTGCTACATTCCTCAGGGAATCCCGAAGTCGAAGAAACTATCAACGAGCCTGCCTGCTCTGAGTCAGTCAAAGCTAATCAATGATTAAAAACCTCTCCTATTCTTATTTCATGCGCTTTTCAAAAAGCAAAGCCTCTCTGTTCACGTTGCGTGTCAGAGCACACGGCTCTGCTCTGGAAATGACACAGAGGGCCATGACGGGAGGAATGAGGAAATCATGTTTATCTCATCATCTGTCAATATTCATAGAAATGATAACTGCCTGATCACTCTGCATTGCTGTTTGTAATCATGCATCTACTGTAATACAGCAAACATTGAGTCAGGGTCATATTTTTAGGACACAAAATATTTCTGTTATTTTTGCTGTTTAATATATTCAGTTTGCAGTCCTGTGACTTACAGTCAGGACTTTCAGCTTTGGTTCACGGGGTTAAAAAACATTCATCGCTGCTATTTTAATATATTTAATTGGAAAATTCAATTTCATGAGTGTGTGTGTGTGTATGTGTGTGTGTGTGTGTGTGTTCATAAAATTAGCAGGTAGAAAGCATAGAGATGATTCAGAGCGATTCAAGCGAAACTCTTTTGCTGCAAAAGTAAAGCAATTTCATTGTCATCGGTCTGAGCTGTGGGCAAATCAAGAGCACAGATACATAAAATGCCTGGCTATGCACAGAGGCACTAATGATTAGCCAGATATACTAAACATATAGCTCTTTACAAGACAAAATACCTGCCTCCCCTATGTTCCCTGTGTCTCCATGTCTGTGTCAGGTACTTTAGGTTTACCTGTTTTATTTCTTATTTATTTATATATTTCTTATTCATTATTATTATTATTTTGGTAGTGTCCTGTCTCTTGTGTTTTGTATTTAGTTTTCCTTTTAAATTTTTTTAAAAAGCTCTGAGCACAAGATCCACAGAGTGGACCATCACCTCACTACCTGGATCCTGGACTACCTCACCGACCGACCACAGTATGTGAGGACTCAGGGCTGTGTGTCGGACAGGGTCGTCTGCAGTACGGGGGCCCCACAGGGAACGGTTCTGGCTCCGTTCCTCTTCACCATCTACACTGCAGACTTCTCCCACAATTCCACCCAGTGCTTCCTGCAGAAGTTCTCTGATGACTCTGCAATAGTCGGCCTCATCACTGATGGGGACGACAAGGAGTACAGAGGACTGACCCAAGACTTTGTGGACTGGTGCCAGCAGAACTACCTCCAGATCAACACTAATAAAACCAAGGAGCTGGTGGTAGACTTCCGCAGGCACAAACAATCTCCACTGCAACCACTGAACATCCAGGGTATGGACATTGAGGCTGTAGACAGCTACAGGTACCTTGGTGTTCATCTGAACAACAAACTGGACTGGACTCATAATTCAGACTACAGGAAAGGACAGAGCAGGCTGTACCTGCTGTGGAGACTCAGGTCTTTTGGAGTGAAGGGCCCACTCCTGAAGACCTTCTATGACTCTGTGGTGGCCTCAGCCATCTTCTATGGTGTGGTCTGCTGGGGCGGCAACATCTCTGCCGGGGATAGGAAGAGACTGAACAGGCTGATCAGAAGCCAGCTCTGTTCTAGGATGCCCCCTGGACCCAGTGGAGGTGGTGAGTGACAGGAGGATGGCGGCTAAGCTGTCATCCCTGTTGGACAACATCTCCCACCCCATGCAGGAGACTCTGACAGCACTGAGCAGCTCCTTCAGTGGCTGCAGCAGCGCCCACGGTGTGGGATGGAGAGATTTCGCAGGTCTTTCCTCCCCGGTGCTGTCAGACTCCACAACAAAGACTTTTGCGGCTGTTCAAACACACACACAAACCCACACATGTGCAATAAGACTAAGTGCACTACTCCTTTCTGACAAAGTTGTATTTTTACTCAGTTGTATATAGGATTTCTATTCTATTTTTATCCTATTGTATATTTTATTCTATTTTATTCTACTGTATATAGTATTTTATTTTATTCTATTCTATTCTGTACAGTTGTGTACAGTATATTATTCGTATTGTATTCTAATCTTTGCTATATAACTTTTACACGTGGGACTGTGGGACTAATAAAGGTGATTTTATCTTATCTTTTTTTTTTTCTTCTTCTTTTTGCCTGTCCCGTTTGGCTCTTTTGCATCAGAATTGTTGTCTAAAGGCAAAGAAAGATGCCCAACGGATTTACTTTACCAAATTGACCATCCCAGCCTTGCCGTAATGGTCCATTTGATTCACCTTTTATTGTTTATTTTATTTTCACTTACTGAATATGGGACAGACTTGACTGGGGGAAAGAAGGGGAGAAAGAAAGAGGGAAAGAGAAACAGCTGAGAAGAGGGACGGGGGAGAAGGGCAAAAGACAAAAAGATTTTATCTTATCTTATCTTAGAGGCTGGGGTCTACCACACCAGATGATGACCCTGACAAAGGCCACAAGCTGAAACGCGTTGGTCAGTTAATAAAGTTGTTCCTCTTTACTTTTAAGTGTTGCTGGAGCCCCTGCATTGTGAGTTTCTCATCGTCTCCATGCACCTCGGAAGTAGGTGAAGTTGTGCCAGAAAATATTTGCTGCGGTCTATCACACCAGGCGAGACCCCAGGTGCAGGCTGTGTAAAGATGCCCTGGAGTCAATCCAGCACATAACAGCAGGGTGCAACATGCTACCAGGCAGGGCATACATGGAACGCCATAACCAAGTGGCCAGCATAATATACAAGAACATCTCTGTCGAGTATGGCCTGGAACTCCCGAGGTCAAAATAGAACACAATCCCCCCAGGATGGTTGAGAATGATGGAGCTAAAATTCTGTGGGACTTCCAGACACTGATGGACAAACTGGTGACTGGTTAACCTCCAATATAGTGGTGGTGGACAAACAGTGGACGATGGCCACAGTGATAGATGTTGATATATCAGGAAGAAGGAGTACGAGAACCTCAAGAAATACCAAAGGCTGAGAGAGGCACTCAGGAAGATGTAGAGGGTGAAGGCAAAACTTCTTTCAAGTATGCTAAATTATCAATTTGTGAAGCCAAATATAAGCCAGATTTTAATAGACTGTTAACATGACCCCACTCTATATCTCTAAAACATTTTATCTTATAATTAATTTAAAACTTTTCATTTAAAATTAATTCAGACAGGATGATGATACACAAGTACCCAAAACAAAAACTACCTAAAAACATAACCGCTTTGGCGGTGGTGATAAATTCTTTACAGGACTTTATAAACAGAATAAAGGAAATATCACACGGCAAGAATTAATATCACTGCTTAGCAATCAAGATGTGAACACAGTGTAAATTATTAAAGTCTGTGTGCAGGCATAGTAACCAACCTGGCAACCACACTGTCAACAAAATCAAGGAAAGCACTGCTTGCCAAGAGTAACACCAGCATAACTACAAATGTATATGAAGTGAATCAAGTGACTTTGGACAGAGCTAAGCCAGACCCCCTGCTCTTCGGTTAACTCTATAAAATGCTGTGCAGTTTTTGGTTCCCCTCAGGAATCTCATTCCTCATTTACTGCCACTGTTTCCACTCTACGTTAAATACAGAGTATGTTGTTAAGATGAGGAATAAAAAACGCTTTTTAATACCTGAATTATATTAAATGTACTTGAAAACACAGTTTCTCCATCAGAAACGTACATGCTGTTTTTTTGTTTTGTTTTTGAACAAGTCAGATGGAAATATTTGACTAGCTTTGTGCTTAATTTTCAATAAATTTCCGCAGCGATCAGCCTGAGATATTATATAACACTGAGTACTGCATTGTTTCTCTTTTGTTTTGTTTGAACAAAGCTCAGTAGCAGACATCTACTTAAAAATCTGTGTTTGCAAAGATGCAAAGAGCTGTGATTGGTCAGCACCGGCTTAAATACAAAGAAATCTGCTGCTTTTCTTTAAGACATAAATAAAAACATTGCCACTTCACAGTATTTCTACACATTTGTCTTCTGGGTTAAATTAAAGTAGATAAGTAATGAAATGTCAAAATGATCCAACATGCTGTAACAATGAAAGAAGGAAGCCGTATCATTGCTGCAAAGTGTCGGTAAAAGAATGGAAAACACAGTTCAATCATAGACGTGATGTCCATTTAATGTTCCAGTGTCATGGTCCTGGGCCATGTGGGCCCAGTATTCTTAGTTTCTTGTATTTTTGTATTTCGTACCTTATTTAGGTCATGTTTCCTGAGTTGTCCTGTTATGTTGTTCCTTATTTGACTTCCCCTTGTGACTTTTATCCCCTGTGTGCCCCTCTATGTATCTGTGAGCCCTCATCTCCCCTCCTTGTGTTTCATTCCATGTTTCCCCAGCCCACTATGCCAGTGCTCTCTCTCTCCTCCTGTTTGCACCTCTGTGTACTTCCTGTTTTACTTTGACAGTCTCCCGTCAGTGTTGTTTACTCCTGCCTTGTCTTGTTATGTTTATCTGTGTCAGCTGTGTTCCCATGTGTGGCCACTTCCCCTGATCATCCCTCTTGTGTATTTAGTCTCTGTGTTTCATGTAGTCTGTGTCGCGTCGTCTGTGTTACCACCCCCTGTGTTCCGTATCTCCAGCCATAGCTTTTCCTTAGTTTATGTCCAGTTTAGGTTTCTGTTTAACTATTACTCTTATGCTGCCCTCACTCTGTTTTGTTCCTTTCATCAGCCAGAATAAAAGGCTCGCTTTTGTTTAACTCCACTCCTGCATCCTCGCTTGTGTTCGCTCCTGGGTCCACCACACACATTTCCGCACGGTCTGCCTCCGCAGACCGTGACATGCAGGGATGTTATCAGCACTGAACTCTGTCAATCTCAATACTCACAGAACACTTAAAGAAATAAAAGTACTGGTTTTGCATAATTTCTTCAGCAAAGTGATGCCATCTCCATTGTACTGTGCTGTCAGTTGAGTACTGTCGTAACTAATGTCACTAGACTGACAGCAGAAATTGACATATTTAAATGTGTCATTTGTCCGGAGCTGTATTGGCTACTAATCAGTAAATGTGCAGACCTTGGCTGTTCCAGTTCAGACTGTCCTCTGCCTTTCTGAGCTGAGCGTCGATGTCGCTGAGCTGGCCCTGAATCAGAGGACGTTCCACATCAAGCATGGAGTGCACCACCTGCAGCCAAACAGCAGAGGAAAAAAAGAGAGAGACCTGATTTTCTGCTCCCACTAAGTGAGTACAGAAAAATCATTTAAATATCATTTCTACAAAAAAGGCCAAGCACAAGCCCAGAGCGTCAACACGGCATGTCGTCCTCATTATAGTCACTATTTCTGCATTGTTCCATGCTGTCATGACTTAATTGGACTTGAACTTTTGCCTACCTGAAGCACTGGATTTCTACATTTTTAAAAATGTAATCATGTCGTTGAGGTGGCTGTAATACGTGTAGTTGAGCTTTGTGTGGCTGAATTAATTACACAACGAAACTGTATACTGTTTCATGGCGCATTACTGAAACTGCTATTTTGCCCTAATGCTTAGTTCTTATTAAAACTGTGAAGGTGTCTTTGATAAATACAGACTATGTACTCAGTAATTCAGCTAATAAATACATTTCTGAAATAATCCAGCAAAGGCCTGTGTCAGTGTTTTGTGGGATTTTTTTCCTGTGTCTTAAGGACGTGACTTTCAGATTCTGTGCATTTGCCAATTCTTTTGTCCTCCACTTGGCCATGTTTTTAAAAGACACGCTGCACACTGTGTCAAGATGTGCCAAAGTCTTTGCTAATAGCTCTTTGGGAATCACCTTGTTGGTGCAAAAACACGACTTTTCCCTGCCAGAGTTTGTTATCTTTGGCTTTTATCATAGATTCAGCTAAACCTCAGAACTGTGGCTCACGACTTTTGCACATGGTAAATAATTCTGTATATTTTTGATAGTGCTAGTCTCCAAAAAGATAAGGACATGTCAATTGCAATGTGCATGTCACAGAGCTATTCTTCTCCATTATCTGATAGTGCTCCACCCAGGCACACTGTCCTGTCCTCATAGATTATTTTACTGTGTTAAATAATTTATATGTTAAATAATTTGAGAGGATAACTTCTCATCATATCCAGCCTTGATGGCATCATGTCAGCCTTATATTTCTATTCTATTATATATTATATATGCATTCATAATTTCTATTGTAGTTATTAACAAGTTATTGTAAATTCTATTCTTTGACATTGTGCTTGAAAATCATGTTCCTCTAGATGTTTCCTTAAGATTTCTAGCGCCTTCTTCAGTGTCACCCTCTATCATGCAGTTTCCTCTGAGTGACTTTGATGAAGGTCAAATCTGACTGGAAACTTTTGCTGGAGCATTTCTACAAAAGCAAAGCTCGTGTGGTAAACTGAGTTGAGTACCTGCTAGCAGTGATTCACGAACAAACAAACAAACCCTGACTTGGTGCCAGGGTTTAGACCAGGGCTGTTACTGGCAACTAATATACTGAATATTTATGCTGGAGAAAATTTAAATTATGGGAGGCACTTCAGAGCTGCAAATGAGTGGCATTTTGCTCTATGCACAGCAGTCACAGACCTTATCAGACTAATCTGAAGTGTCAGGAGACAAGCAAATATACAGCTGTTAACTGTTTAAATTAAAGCAGACGCGTACTGGTTCATCAAGCTGTCGTCTCCTCGTTCCTCCCACCTTACTTGCTTACTTCCTGTCACAGAGCGAGAAGCTATACTGTTTTTTCTATTCTGCTTTCAAGGAGCTTCTTTGTTTTTTAAAGTGGTCCAATTCTCTAGGACTCCTGAAGATGCTAAAAAGCTTTCTTTGGACATGGGCTCCTCAGGCCTGGAAAATGTTCTACAGCACATGACAGGATTCATGTTCGGGGACTGCATTTCAGGTCTTGGAGCTCTTGTCAAAATTGACGGAAGTATAAGGAGGAGAAATAACTGAGCTAAGCCATATTACACAAAAACTGGACATAACCTATTAAGCCCCCAGCGGTTTTCTGATCTCCACGACTCCTCCCTTTTGCGCCCATCTTTGGGTGCGTGGGTGCTTAAAAGGTTAATAGCAATGATGAATCCAAATTTGAGGTTTTTGGTTAGTATCAGAGTTCAGGAGCGAGGTATAACAGAGAATGTAAAGCACAGTGGTCTTCAAAAATCAGAACTATTCCTAAAGAAATCACACGAAGGCTTAGAAGAGTTCAGGCTTTGTTGAAGAATAACGGTGGTCACTTTAAAGCTCATCAGAATATATTTATTTTTTTGCAGTTTTTTGACGATAAATTTCCACATCACAGTTTGAAAACTTGCAACCTAATCTGATCCAACCTTATTATATCGGTCCACAGTGAGTTCAAGGTTAGCCACATACTGCCACAGCTGCCCCCTGATGGTGTAGATCTGCACTGCAGTTTCAGGGATGGCTTCAGTCTGTCTTGCCACTAAGTACTTCACCTCTCTAAGCACAGCCGCCAGCTAGGAAGAGATTAAAAAGTACATTAGAAGCACTGAAACATATATCAAGACATTAAAATTGGTCTGATCAGATAATTTTTTTAAAATTCACGATGTTAGAAAAGATAAAATCACTTTGGCCCATAATTATAACCCATTATATCATTTCAATTAAAAACTGAAATACTGACCATACTAATGAGGAAGATGAAAATAAATTAGCTTGATATATCACCACTCTAATATATCTCATTACAAAAAGCACAAGCCCATCAGCTTTTCAAACTGTGTGGGAGCTAATGTAGACCTGTGGGTTAAAGTTGACTGTGATCAGCTGAGTGTCCGGGTCCCGTTTGATTAACGGCAGGCTGAGGTTGTACTGAGAACTCTCACCAACAGTCTCTGTCCATGTCTCAAACAAGCTGGTGGAATATCTAAAACAGCAAACAAAAAAGCAGACGCGCGATGACAATCGAGCAAAAGTTATTACAACAGAAAAACAAGTTGCACTTTTACCATCAGAGTATAACATTGTTTCAAATTCCCATTACCAGGGCCAGGTTTTTAATTTAAGGCCACCGGCACAAAAATGTCTCATATCATGGAAATTAACATAAACAGCAAAACAAGAGGCTAAAAGGCATATGATTGAGCCATTCTCCCATTTCTCCATGGTTGTAAACAGAATGAGAGGCGCGAATCGCTCATCTGCATCAAGCACACAATAAGGATAAAGGGAGAGGAGTGAGGAGGGTTAGATCCAGGCGTGCGGGGAGGTAATATGAGGATAAACGCTGATTCATCTGCAAGAGGCAGGGAACAGACAATATGTCAGGGCTCTGTACAGCTATATCAATCTGTAAATAGCTACGATTATGATGAGAACTTCAGTGCGCGCTGTGTGCTCCTTATTGGATTTCAGCTGTGAGCTTCATTTCCTGATAGTGGCACCGCAGACGCAGAGGCAATCAAATGCTTTGGTCATGGTCATAAATCACACTACATTTTGTCTGTGGGGGTAATGAGTGAGGATGCCCATTCTGTTCCTGACTAGAATGTGTATAATAACGGTGGCATTCATCGGAGGCAACGGCGATGATTATTACAGCATAACAAGGGCTCTAATTTCTGATGGGAGTAAATTGAGGGCAAAGAACTGGTGTTGTTCATCATCTCATTACTGTGGTTGCAGGGACATGAAGTGAAGGAGTGATATTAAGTCTGTGAGGCATAAGGAATGGGCTTCTGCATGGGAATCTGTAAGTGTGTGTGGATTTCATTCACGTACTACCACGCATACACGTGCACACACACATCTACACTTCCGGAGCAGTAAGGGCTGACTATTCATTCCACCTTTTCGAACGTTTCCAACCCTGCTGTGATCATTTTTTATCCTTCACCAATTCAAAGTGGAAAAACACAAATTTGAGAACAAACATGTGGCTCTTTAATGAATTTGTTCAAATAATACTTTGATAGACAAATGTTTTTCAGTGTATTTTAAGCTAACACACAAATGGGTGGAACCTTTTAGCCTGTTTTGTCTGTTGCTGTACGGTTAACCTTTACTGCACTCAGTAACTGCTGCTATTGTAAGCAGTAGTCTTACATTGTAGCCCAACAGTAAACAGAAAGATGATCCTTTATGGTGGCCCACCTTCATATAGCAGGCTAAAGCTCCCCGATTCAAAGATACTGGAGCCATAGGCACTATCTGCAGACTATCTTTAACAAGCATGTAGCAGCAGAATTCCAATCTATGTAGTCTACATAAATACTTAGGAAGTACTAAATGCACGGAGGGGCTCTGATGAAACGATGGAAAGCGTCACTATAAAGACGGAGGTCTTCGTAGGTACAATATACCAAACCTCTGAAAAAAGATGTGAACATAATTGTTAAAGAAAATATTTTACTTCACTAAAATAAAAATAAAAACTCAACTTTTGAAAAAATAAAAATAAGTGAAATTGTTAGTTTTAGCATCTGTTAGTTTTAATGTATATTAACTTATTAACAACACAGGGTGCAGTTCACTAACATGTTATTTGTGTTAATTTTAAAAGAAGCTAATGCTGTTTTGCTGCATAATGAAACCTTTTTGTGGCAGACACTGAGTTGTCACAGCAGTAAATTTAATTAAAAGCAAACTGAGAATCATGATGACTCAGTCCCACTGAGTTAGTATGCAAAAGAAGTCACTCTTTAATATTAATCACACTAATGCTATTGCAGCATATCCAAACGTCTGCTGTGGAAAATGTTCATGAATACAGGTTTAAAGGTCCTGTAAGCCGACACAGGTGCTTTCAATTATCCTGCATAATTAGACCTCACTTACTCACTTGCACTTACAGTACTGGGCAAAAATCTTGAGCCACCCCTCATTTCTTTACATCTAACAAGCATTCCTAACAAAATGTTAGGAAAACTGAAGGTGCAGCAATGGGTAAACATATATGGAAATACGGCACATAAGGGAGAAACTGAGTCTGTATAATTCGAACAACCTTGAAAGTTCATAATTGGTATGACTATCTTTATCCTTCAACACAACCCGAACTCAAGCTTTCTTGTAATTAATTTCTTGTAAAGAAAGCTTTACAAACTTTCTCGTAATTATTTAAGTAGTCTTCAGAAATAGTTTCTAGGCTTCTTGAAGGACATTCCAAAGCTCTTCTTTTGATGTTGGCTGACTTTTGCTGCCTCAGTAATGTTGAAGTTCAGGCTCTGGGGAGACCGACTTCATGTTTCATGGTGTCTTTTTCTATCTAAGTATGCTTTTACTGTATTCTCACTGTATTTGCAATCATTGTCATGCAATGAAGCCATTCCCAACCCCTGTTGAGGTTAACGTACCGCTGATTTTCAGATGGTATTGGATCAAAGTCTGATTGTTTTATTTGATTGTAGTGTGTTCACAATCCCATCAGTTTTGATAAGAACCACCCCAGCAGCTGAAATGCAGCCCCAAATCATGACAGAGTCGCCACACTCACTGCTGAAAGTCTCCTCTGACCTCCTACTGACAAAGATTTAAAACAAAAATGTGAATTTATTACTCCATAAGAGCTGTTCCCACTGATTTTTAAACCAGTCCTTGTGTGATTTGTCTCTTCATCATGTTGTACTTTATTATTAAGAACGGTTTCTTGACAGCCACCTTTCCACTATGACCATTTCTGATGAGGTTTTGGGAAAAGGTGGATGGATCAAATGAAGGTCAAGATTCATCTCTTAGGTCATCTTTTCTGGATTTTCCCTCCTATTTCTTGAGGACATGACTTTCCTCTATCAGATGCTGTAGGTAGCTTCTTCTTCTTTTGTCCTCCACTTTCACCATTTCACTTTCCTCAAACTTATCATTTTTTGTAGATTCAGCTAAAGAAATTGGATTTTGTGTGTTATTGTGATATTAACTGCTATTAACAAAGTGTCTAATGATTTACACTCATGCAGTCTAACAAATCCTGCAATAAATGCTCCCTTCATGAAAATTTCAATGTGTTAAACTGTTCAAGAGAAGTCTTTTGCTCAAATGTGTTATGTTAAAGTGTTAAAGTGTATCTTATCAGGTAGATAAAATAACAGGAAATTAAACAGAAATTTAGAGTAACACAATCCAATTCAACTGCATTAGCTAAGCTAACTAACCTGGCAACAGTAAAACGAGAGAAAACATGTTGATGGTTTGCAATTATTATTTTTTTTATCTCTGTGATGTTTCTTTGACTGGTGTAGCTCAGTTTGATTCCATCCAAACAGCATTTCCTGCCGTGTACCAGGTGGTTGTTGGGAGCCTGAAACCCTGGGACCCTGATCTCGGCTTGCAATGGGGTGTCCGTCCTCTAGGGGATCAACTGCCTGTTGCCGTGGACATGGGCGCCCCATCTAGGACCTCTCTCTGAGATGTGTGGCTTTAGGTCTTCAGTTAGCTCTCTGCCTGCCTTTGACTCCTGGGAGGGTGGTATTCTGGCTTCCAACCCTCATTTTAAAATATATTTCGTGACAAAGACACAAATGCACTCACACTCTCTCAGTTTCTCTCTCTCACACTCACACACACACACCACAAGAAGATTGTCGGCTTATGTACCTGTGCATTTTCGAATGCCTGTTGTATGTTTGTTTGTTCTTACAGGTGTAGCAGTTGGCAATACATTGTGCATTACTATTTTAAATTCCCTAATCCTTTCCCTCTCTTTTGTTATTTTTTTCTGCCTGTACTGCCTCAGACATTGTCATACTATAGACCACATATACAGTGTAGTAAGTGAAATAACATGAATAGAAATAAAGAAATAAACAGATAAACCCGGAACAAGAGGAAAAGCGAAATGTGTTTGGCACAACGGTGTATTTAAATCATAATTGTGATTGCGAAATCTGCCAGAACACAGGACAGGATTAAAAGGAAACAAGCCCCCCTCCCCACCCCCCCACCCCCCCCAAAAAAACAAAACAAAAAACTAACAAACAAACAAACAAAAAACCCCAACATATCCTTCCCAGTGGGATGCTTTATCTTGCAGGGTTTGATGTTGGATGCGGTCTATAAGGCCATTTCTCACTTGGCATCAGTAAGCAGTGACAGGGCATATGGGATTATGGGAGTCCTGCAAAATAATCTGCAGAGCAGCGCCACAGTAATGAGAACATAAATCATGCCCAGAGCTGCATGTCTACATGTTATTCCACAGGGGCTGCTTCATAAATTTTCTACACTCAACTAACAAAATCACAAACGCTGGGTTTAAGAAAGGTTGGCATGAAATTACAGGGAAACATTTACATTTCAAAGACTAAAGCTAATATTTAATATCTGCCTTTATAGTATTATTATGCACTCCAATAAAATGGTGTCATATTCTTTCACTGTCTATTCTGTTTAATCTTCCTTTCTGTTCTTTTATTCAGTAATACATACATCTCAGCATGATGACACACAGTGTAACACGCTGAGATAAGTGCGGCACACACCTGTCCAGCAGTTGCATCATCTCCTCATACTTCTGGATGACCCTGGCTCCTTCTGCAGTCTCCAAGCACCTGCAGAGAAGATGAAGCTTTACAAGCCATGCAAAGGGTAGAGCCAATATCTTTCCAGGGTCCAATATTCTAAAGCCTCATTTTTATGAGGCCTCTAAAACTGCTCACAGAGTGATTAATTCATACTGAGACCACTGGAAATGCACGGCCACATCAACTTTCATTTTTTAATCTGCTTTATTTGAAGTGAGACTCACGGATAGGTGAGGTGTCTGAATTTGAAGAAGGGGGTCTGGATGCGCTGCTCCACCTCCTGGGCCCATCTCAGCCCTCCACCTACTGCTGGCATATTCTTATTCACTGGAGCTGAACCTGAGGAGGTCAAACATCATCACATAGAATTACACAGATAGGCGGTTTTATGCAAAGTTTGAGCACCCTTAGGCAAATGACATATTTTGGTCATTTATGAAGAAGTAAATAAATACAGCCTCTGCAGCAAACACACATTAAAATGAGCTTTTTGAACTGTGAATTAACATTTAATTCACAGTTTCTTTTTATTTCATGGAGGGACGAAGAGCAACTGTGACATGTGCCAAACTCACGGTACACTGCCAAGTCAGTACTACCTTTTGGCAGCTTTGTTTTTTTAGCACCAAAACTTTTTCTCATCCACTGCTCCTCACAGATGACTTCAAGTTTATACAAGCTCAAGACCGTTATAGACCTCCTTGCTCTGAATACATAAATGAGTTTCATTCAGTTTTATTAGTTATCTCTGATTATAGTAAGTGTTTAATGGTGAACCTTAGATTACCTATATTTTCACACTCATCCCTGCATGTTGATGGCTCAATTACCTCAGCAAGTACCAGCAACTGGATATACATGTACATGATTAGGCTTCATCGGTGGAAATCCTGAGCACAAGAACACAGCTACATGTGTGATTAAAATCTGCAAAAGACACCTCAAAAGTTTTTCTTTTAGGAAGTAACTGATGCTGGTAAAAGAGAGAGCAGATTTCTCCTATATTGGCTTCCCTTCATTGGCTTCCTGTTAAATCCAGAGTTGAAATCAAAATCCTGCTCCTCACATACAAGACCTTAAATAATCAGGCCCCATCTTACTTTACTTGTAGTACCATATCACCCCATTAGAGCACTTCGCTCTCGCTCTGCAGGCCTACTTGTTGTTCCTAGAGTATTTAAAAGTAGAATGGGAGGGAGAGCCTTCAGTTTTCAGGCCCCTCTTCTGTGGAACCAGCTTCCAGTTTGGATTCAGGAGACAGACACTATCTCTACTTTTAAGATTAGGCTTCAAACTTTCCTTTTTGCTAAAGCATATAGTTAGGGCTGGACCAGGTGACCCTGAATCCTCCCTTAGTTATGCTGCAATAGGTGTAGGCTGCTGGGGTAGTCCTGTGATGCATTGAGCATTTCTTCTTCACTCACTATGTGTTAATAGACCTCTCTGCATTGATTATTAGTCTCTGCCTCCCTTCCACAGCATGTCTTTATCCTGTCTCCCTTCTCTCACCCCAACCGGTCACGGCAGACAGCCGCCCCTGCCTGAGCCTGGTTCTGCCGGTTTCCTTCTGTTAAAAGGGAGTTTTTCTTTCCCACTGTCGCCAAAGTGCTGTTTGTAGGGTCTACCTTACAATATAAAGTGCCTTGAGGCGACTGTTCTTGTGATATGGCGCTGTATGAATAAAACTGAATTGAATTGGTACTTTGCATCATTACCACAAGCCTGTCCGATTTCAATTTCAAGATTTCTGCATAGAGATTTCACAGATAGCTTTTTAGTTCAATCCATTTTTTCCTTTCTCTAACCCAGCCACAGACGGTCAACAAACCAGAGTACCCTTACCGCCAGTCCCAACCTCACCTCCTTTTATTTCCGCTAACACATGATTTTGAACTTAATCAGTAGTTTTGGACTTCCTGATCACCAGTCTGGCTGATCCAGACGTTGCATCACCATAGCTCATTCCAGACAGCAAAAATTCCAAGGTTGAACTGTAAAATTGTTTGCTTTACCAACAACAACAACAAAAAATGTACTAAATATGTAATTTTCCCAAATTTTAGATACTACCAACATTCAGAGAAAAGCTGAACTAAAAAGGCACATAACTGAGCAACGACCACCCAATAATGTGAGATCCCCTCATGTCCTCGTCGTATAGTTTCCATATGCTAGATTTGTCAGTACACTATAATCTATCAAGATTATCTTTAAAGTGCAAATTTCAAAAGACTGCTGTTTCCTCGTGACCTCATATCAGCAGCTGGGAGGAGCTACACTGGGGATTACATGATGAACAATTACAGGGTGATTCAGCTGCCCTAATTAAGCTCAGTATGTACACACCCACACACAGGAAAATCATCTGTGTGGGTGGACTATGGGTGTGTGGGGGTTTTAAGGGTTTAAACTCAGCAAATTTCCAAAGAGCTTGGTCGTTTCAATTAAGAAGTTTTTAAATCAAGAACACTCCACATTTAATTCCTTTAGAAACTTTGACAACATCCTTGAGGGGTTGTAATGGATCTCACTCTTCACTGATCTCAACCTTTTTTCCAACCCCAAGCAAAAGCAGTTTTATGATGTTTTTCAACAGGGAAAGACAAGTTCCCCTTGAGACTCAAATTTAAACGGTGTTTACAGCTAAACTACAAAATGAAGTATATTTAGGTGTATAAATGCACCTTAAATATAGAGTTATCATGGACACCAACATTAACTGCTGACTGTGTCTTTCTTTGCAAGTTTGTGAGACTAAAAAGTGGCATATTCTTTAAATAAACACCATCATAATGTTGTTTATAATTAGACTTTTGTGAAATAAAGACTTTGTCGTGAATCTCACCCCACTCCTCAGCAGCTTGAATGTGTTTGTTGTAGAGAATTTTACAGCAGTCCAGCTCCTTGTCAAACATAGACACAAGCAAAGGGTATTTGTCCAGAGCATCTGTAGCCACTAGCGGGCGCTCCAGCAGGCTGCCAAACATGTCCAAAACCTGCAGACAACAGATATGCCAAAGGGCTTAATGATTATGTGTGTGTGTGCACGTGTGTGAGTTTGGGCGGGTGGGTGTATGCATGTGTGTGTGTCTGAGAAAAAGATCCCAGACCTTAAAGGCGTGCTCCAGACCGAAGGCGTCATCAAAGGCCTGACAGAAGATAGCTCCGAGTCTTCGGTCTATGTCATCCACCTTCAGTTTAAACTGCCTCACGTCTTCTTCAAACTCCTGCAGAGGAAATAGCTCAGCTACACCAACAGCCAAAATACCAAACAGCAGTGTGATGTAATGCAAAGCCAGCAAAGCATATTCCTTTTCACAATTCACTGACTCAAAGCCATTCAACAATTTGCGATTCGAGATATTCAAGTTAAGTCAATTTATATTTGCTTATAGGTCTCAAAAACCTTGGATAAGCAAACAGTGACATTTACAAATAAAATACTTTATTGGCAGAAAAGCAATTTGCTCCACCGATGCTGGGCGACCACGCTACTGTGCTGTTAGCCAGGATAAGAAGAAGGTATAAAAGCTCTGCTGGGCCTGTAGCCTTTCATATTTCATAAAGCCCTTTTAAAAGGAATTCACCTTGACAATGCTCAGTAAAATAAGAGAGCAGGCAAGTGAACTAGAGCCCCATATATCCTATGATCATAATCATTCGTACCATGTTGTTTACATCCAAGCAGTCATAGGGCTTCTCTGTGAAGAACTTATACGTGTCAGTAAATTCCTGCTGGAGCTGTTGGACTTGCTGGCTGAGGGCTCGACCTCGGACGCCTCCAATCTCCAGTTTCTCAAGCTTCAGCAGGTCGACAGCTGTTAACAAGATATCCTGCAGAGAAGGCAAGCTCCAGTCAACTGTCATACCAAAAATGCTGGCATTTCTCCAAGAGGTGCTGAGAACGTATTTCCATACTCACCTTAATGATTTTGACTCTGTTAACAAATCGGTCAAGTCCGGAGAAAATCAAAAGAGGGGAAAAGTCCCAGGGCCTAACCAAGCTCCCGTTCTTCTGGTACTGCCTCAGATTGGCCCGCCGGTCCTCATAGGTGCTCTTGAAGAGAATCAGGACCTCCAGGGTGGTCTGTATTTTCTGGAGAGTCTCAGAAACCTCTCCTCTCAGAATATCTTCTGGTACTAGATAGATGCGGGCCTGATAAAGGAGAAACAAGAATTATCTTTTTTTAAAAATAAGATTAAAAAAATATGTGATGGGTAATTAGCGTTTGTGTTTAGTGGCATCAGTGGTTTTGTTTAATAGGCGAGTACGGGGAGTGCAACTTCCTGCAAACGGAGGAATCCAGATGGACCTCCTTATTTATTCCTTGTCTTCTGCTCTACAGTCAACTGTCATCAAACAGTTATGAATAAATATACATGTTTGTCAACCAATAGTTTAAATATATATATTAAACCACCAGTTGCCATTGAAAGCATTAATTAAAGAACTGCAATGTACTGACGTAGAAATGCATCTACATATGCACAGAGCATCTGAGGACATAAACACAGAGACCCTTTTATAGAGCTGAGGACACTCAGATCTACAATTCCAAAGAAAACTACAGCACTTCAAACCTTTTCTTTCCTCAAAGGCATTAGATAAACATTTCTCAGCTGCAAGATGTGTTCAGAATTCTTGTGCCTATCACGGTAAATGGAGCATCAGGAGAGAAGAGCTTCTCTAAGTTGAAACAAATCGTCAGCTATCTGAGCACAGCACATTCTCGGGGCAGACTGTGCAGACCTGCTGTTCTATCCATTGAAAAGGATGCTGCATCTAAGATGAATTACACAGCTCTTACTGCTGAGTTTGCTGCAATGAAAGCAAGAAAAGTGACTTTCCTGCATTTTATGTGATATCGACCCTTTCATCTAACTCTGAGAAGAAAGCAAATAAGCCTGTTCCCCGCAATGTTAGGCCATTAAATAATAGTGTATTTTCACCAAATCTTGAAAATCTGGGTTGTTTAATGGCCAAATTTCACTACTGAGTTTTAATATTATAATCATTATATGGTGAATATTGTTTCAGGTGGTGATAAGAAAAATATGCAACAGCAAACAAGAAGATAGCCCAGACAGAAGCATTGGTTGGTCTCTGGGATCTAGGCCAAGTTTGAAACTGCCATGTGCAGTGTGGGCACTTAAATGCCATGGGACACAGTGGCAATCTAAAGACAGCCTACAGCTCAGTGTTTCCCAATGCACAGCCCAGCAGGTAAACGCTGGTGGCTGCCAGGTCTTTCCTGGGAAGGAGTTTCTGGTACATTATATATTTTTGGCTGTAAAAACAGGGACTTGCTTCCAATAAACTTAACACAATAAAACAGAACAGTTTGAGAGCATGAACTTTCATGGCTGAGCAGACAAAGAAAAAAGTTCCACCTACAAACAGGAAAAAAAACTCTAAGAAGAAAATCACCCACCCACTTCGCAGTGACAGGTGATCCCTGAAAGCGCAGTTCAGAAACACTGCAGTATGACTACTTAGCAACACCGACTGCCCAACTGTAACCTAGCTGTAAAACACATTCACTTGCCTGTCTATAGGGGATAGTGTGACACGGTTTTGTTTGATTGTTAGGGTTTCTTTCTAATATTGTGTTTACCTGGTAATATAAAGTGCCTTGAGGCAAAAGTTGTTGTGAATTGGCATTATAGAAATAAAACTGAATTGGATTTAAACTGAACTGAATTGAATTGTGAAGACAAAAGTCATTTCAACAAAACATGCAGACAAAGAGCAGAAACTGCAGCTGACCTGCTGTATGAGGAGGTTACATGTCTCCTGCAGGAGAACAATCAGCCGTGCTGGAGTGTTGTAGTATCTTGAGTTTGCCCACACCAGACATACTGTGTGCATTAAAGGGCCGATTAGACCCTTGACAGCAGGAATCTCCACATTCTCCATGTCAGTAAACAGAGGCTGCAGGGGTCTCAGGTAGGTGCAGATGTCTTCTGCCTCCTCGAGAGCTGCAAATGAAGATGTGATCAAAGTCAATTTGACCACAAGTAAAAAGATAAAGCATCTTGTTCTTTGGCCCTTAAAGAACAAAAACATATTGCATCTCAGAAAGCAAACTTCATTAAGTTTATTGTCTGTTGTTAGATTACCTGCAAGGACATCCTGCTGCATGTTCATAAAAGCAGCATGGTAGCAGCTCTCCACAGCCTCCAACAACGCTGCCATCTTATTCACCTTGCATGATTTTAACTGGGAGTGGATGCACTTAAAATCTGCATATCTTAAAGAAAAACAAGGGACGTTTATGGATCTATTTAACTGCAGCTTCCCAGGGGCCTGAATCACTTCTGAAAGACTGCAAAGAATGACTCAGAAAGTGTAAAACTGTTCTTAAAAACCTGGAAGCATTGCCCGGTCAGCTGTGTTAACAGCAGGTTACTGCAACAGCAATCGCAGCAGAGGTGAAGAAGAAAAATCACAGAAAAGAAACTATTATTAATGCGGTTACAAGTGAAAGGTAAACATCTGATTAGCCTAACACAACCAAAATGTTTTACTAATTTATGCCTCGAATGTTGGACAAATCTTATCTGAGAAATGACAATTACAAAAACCATTCTGGACCATTTGGAAACCAGACATTAGCAAAACCTGGTTCACTGCACATTTATATGCTAATGTCAATCACCTTCAGCATTCCAGGCTTTATAATTTATTCCACATTTACTGGGACTATAATTCATAAAATATACATTATAAAATATTTGAATTACAGACTGAGACCCGAAATTCATCCAGAAATTTTTACATAGATTGGAACTGAAGGAACAAATCAAAACATTTTCTCATATATTTTCCTTAAAGATTCTTTAAAAAGCCAAAGGGGTTGCACCATCAAAAAGAAATGCAGATTCTCTGTTCTTCTTTCTTTTTCATTTGTATTACTGCAGTCTTTACCTTACAATATAAAGCGCCTTGGGGCAACTATTGTTGTGATTTGGTGCTACATAAATAAATAAATAAACTGAATTCAATTAACGCAGGGTCAGTGTTAATTTTGTAGCTACAGACTGCACAATATGAACTACCATATGTGTTGGCATTAATTTGTTCATATGAATAACATAAAAAATGTACCAAAGGCTGGTGGCATTAGAGTATGTATTTAAGAAAAAGGAACAACTTTTGTTGTTTTTCATTTTTGTCTAATTTCTTCAGTGGAAAAACAAATGGTAAAAATAGAGCATACTGGACTGCTAGCATGTAATTCTCATAAGATGTAATTCTGTTACATAAGCAGATTTGTTTCAGCAAAGAAATAAAGAAAGTACTGGGCTGCAAATTACATTGTTCACTCGACAGCACAGGCACTTTGAAACTGAAATTAGAAGCACTAGCAAAAACTTAGGTCCCTTCAGTAATTCAAAGTTGTATTATTTTCTGTGTTATTTTCTCACACTTGTGACACTGAAACAAGCACTTCTCAGAAGCTGCCACTGGCTACTTTGTGTGTGTAATAACAGAGGTGCTGACCTGTTCTTCCAGAAGAGCAACTCGGTGTGAGGTGTGGGGTTTCTGCCTTCCAGCAGAGCCTCAGAGGAGTCTTTTTTGAGGATATCACGGATTTGATGGCTCCACTCTATCACTGCAGACTCCAAGGAGTGGATGATGCTTTTATCCACTATTTCCCCCCTGTGATGTTTCACAAGTAAAGCATTTTAGAATGTATGAGTTGGACAAATGATGCATTGACACGATCCTGTCACAGCGGTCTGCTTACCTTTTGTCCGTCTCGAGGGCGGCTCGGTCTATTCGCTCCGAGCCTGCGGGAAGAGGCAACAGAGTCTTGCCTTGGATTTGGCCAGACACCACAAACACACTGTTCTTAAGGGAGTGGACATGACACTTGATATCCTGTACCACAACTTGTGGCCACTGAATGTAGTTGTTGCTGTTGGAGAGCAGTGGAGCTATAACCTGAAGGAGTTTAAAGAAATTGGAAAAATGTTATGGACTAAACTTTTAAAGTACAGAGTGACAGCAGTATTAGGAAAAGGACTTAAAGTTTTAAAAGTACTCATTTTTCTCAAGTGTGGTGTGTAAGTTAACTATAGACTGACATTAGCAATTATTTTAACCCCGTCAATTATTAACCGTTACTTGTGACAAAACTTTCAGGTCATTAGTGTTATGCATATCACTGTTAAACAATTACTTTTAGCAAACAATGTCAACCATTTAGGTACAATATTAGTTTTGGCAACGTATTAACTAATATTTTCAATTACAGATTTTAAATTACATTTTTAATTTAAGCATCATTTTTAATAACACTGACTTTTTACTATTTCAATAATTTGGCTGTTTTGCTTGGCGAGGTTTGCTTGCTGGTTTTCCCTAGAAATACCTAAGTACTTGTACCTAGTACTGAAATATGTACTGTTTTAAGCATAAAAAAGGAATAGTGCTTTGTTTTTGGACCACGATGAAAGCGGTCATTTAATTTGAACCCTCACTCGCAGCTCTGCATGCTTACTGCAGTCTAGGTAGGAGGTTAATGTACTCGGTCGTGGTAAGTAGGGCTTCATGCACCTAACAATCATTAACGTACCCTGCTCTGTGGCTTACCTCCTCAACTAGAGCAGAAAACTGGTCAAGTGGAGCATAAGACAGGTCCCCGTAAAACAAATTCTCTTTCATGGATTCGGGACTCAGTGTGGTTGTGGTTCGCTTTATGAAGTACACCGCCTTGTTCTTGGAGTCGCCAGTGAAGGAGGAGGCGGTCTGTAGCTGTCCTCCTGCAGTCACAGACACCACCAGAGTCCTCTGCTCGGCTTTGTCCAGGAACTCCTGCAGCACCTGCCTGTTGTCCTCGCTGGACACGCATTTCTGCCATTTGTCCTGTTTCAGTTTAAGAGTCCTCAGGACGCATTCCGCTATATAGTCCAGTCTCTCGTCCTCAGCAGCAGGTGACTCCCTCAGGTCCTCCATGTGCCCGGGTCAGTCACGTTGACTGTATGCACTGATTGTGTCTCGGCAACCATAGTAACGCCGTGTTTTGCATCAGGCCGTTGCTTGGGGAACATGAGCGACTTGGAGCTGACCCAGAACATCCCTCAGTCCATCCAGTTGCTGATTGACACCCATTTTCCCTGACAGGATTTC
Source organism: Mchenga conophoros (assembly GCF_057382185.1). Taxonomy (NCBI): domain Eukaryota; kingdom Metazoa; phylum Chordata; class Actinopteri; order Cichliformes; family Cichlidae; genus Mchenga; species Mchenga conophoros. Next base: position 5,032,454 of record NC_140533.1, read on the forward strand.
AGTGGAAAGTTTCTCTGACTGTGGCAACGACAAGCAACACACCTGAGATAAATGCATCTGATACATGTCACAAAATCATGTCAGTAAATAACTATTCACTAAAGATAGTGAATAGTTATAGAAAAATGGCCATGATAAAGTATAAACCAACAAGGGCGCACAGACGAAAGCGTCTTCATTTTAGGTAACATGTTTAAACATAGCAAAAAGGTATCAGAACCAAAATAAATTTACTGCGTAAAACATTCAAACTTCTTGTAGAGTTACTCTTTAAACAAATGTGATGTAGTAAACCCGAGCGGTATGCGTGTGATGGAAGAGATAACTGGTGTTTAAAATGAAACACGTTTGCAGATTCATAAGTTCTGTAGTTGTAGCTAATGTGTCCTGTATGTTAAAACACTTCGCATACCTATTAGTATTCGAAGGGCATCTTCCTTCGGGGTCATCAAAGACTCTGGAGTGGATGTTCAAGCTGCGCCCTGTAGGGTTAAGCTGTGATGAGCACCATTACTTTTCTACGTGAAGTCTTCTTTAATTGATTACATGCAGAGGATACAGGATGTTTACCTTCTCGAAAAATCATCACGATTATCAGCACACTGGATATGTTCGGACGAAATATGAATCCATAAGTAACCTGTATGAAAGTTACTATTTATACCCTTTAATCTAAATGATGTAAATGCTGATGGTTTTGTGAAAACTCTCGTTTTTGTCTTTGCCCTTTCGTTTATTAGGAAAGATGCGATTGCCACAGCTAACCACAAGGTGGCAACACTGCACTTACTAGTCAGAGGCCTGTTCCAAGAAGCTTCTGATTTTGTCTTTATGTTTACTCGATGCTCCACACTTTGTGCATTCCTGAGCAAAAATCTGACATCCTGCCATCTGAACAGACTGCAGGTCTGATATGAGGAAATCCAAACGTCACTACTGTACTGGTTTCTTGGAAGTGGTCTTTCTGTGTGTCCTCTGTTTGTGGGATATGATCAAACCTCACAGACTGAACGTGAACCATCGTGCTGCTGTTTGACAGGATGTGAGGCCAGCAGAGGAAATGAGTGTGTGCTCTGTTCATTATTCTCATGTGGGATGTGGAACAGGATTAGCAGCAAAATGACATCAAACACCGCCTCTGACGTCTTTTATCCTATGTAGGTGCATTTTATGCTGGGCCACCTTCAAGCACAGTGTGTGTGTAGGCGTGTTTAGGTGTGAGTTTGTGTGTACGTGTATGAATAAATATGCATGTGTGTGACCAATTGTGAGTCACTCAGACTGTCCAGAAGCAGCAACTAAGGAGTTTCGCTTCTTATGACAGAGCAAAAAGAACTGCAGAAGCCAGACTTTCCATTTCAGAATCACATGAACCGCCTGGTCCCTGATATGATGGAGCTGCTTGCTACATCCACTTGGGTGGCTGGACACTGGGATACATAAACCAGGAATGTTTCCTTCAACTGCATCTTTATATCAGCGAGGAGGATGAAAGTGAGTCTGTTACAGTAAAAAATCCCTAATGTTGCTAATCAGTTACTATTTGTTTCTGGTTATCAAGAAGGGATCAGAGTGGAAAGACAAAGAACATTCATATTTACACATTAATCTAATACATACTAATTAACATTCATTTATCTGACAGTCTTGCAAGCTTCAGAGAAAGTCTACTTTGCATTTAGAGGTTTGATCAGCTCAGGGGTCGACAACCTGCGGCTCTTTTTTGTCCTTATACTGCGGCTCCGGGTGGTTTGGGAAAATAAATTAGAAGTATTTAGCTGAAGTGTATTTTATTTGTGCTTAGTTCTTTTTTTTAACTTGTAGTTCTAAATTGGAAGATTATTGTGATATTAAAATATAAAAATAAAATTGTATTTTTTTATTTTTCATCGCTCAAAATAAGCGTCACACTCGCGGAAGCCGGTATACCCACCAAAACGCCGCGCATTTATCAAGACTTTCAACCCCAGGTAGGCCAATTATGGATGTTCTGATCCTCATTATGTCAGCAGCTATTCTCGACCGTGAACTATGTTACAAACAAACACCGCTCACGCCTCACAGATGACAGCTTACAGTCCTGCGTAAAGATGAAAGTGACTTCGTACAGCCCCGATTTGCAGACGCTGTGCGCAGAGGTTCAGGAGCAGAAGTCCCATTGTAAACATATCACGGCAGACCCGACGATGTTTCCATGAACACGCTTTTCAGCATCTCTTTATTGACCACTTTTCACACACGGTTGCTGACACATACAGCCGGCTGTAGCTTTTCAGCTCACAGCCCGACACACACCAACAACAGCAGAGAGAGCACAGACTTTAAGGTGGCGAGGCGTGATTGCGGGTGCCGCTCAGGTGCGTCCGCCTCCCCTGCAGCGACGCTGCAGACCACGCCCCGCCACACACATTAACCAGGTAAAATACATATTTAGACAGAATTTTGCAACTATCTACTTTTCATTTTTTAGCAGCATAGTGCTTTTTTTCCCAATTATTTTTTAAAAAGTCAGGTCAAGGCTCCAAAAGCCCAAAGGCGATATAAGGGTGGCGGCTCACAACAGTTTTTGTTTGCTACATGGATCATTTTAGTTCAGCTGGGTGTCTTTCCTTATGTTATATTTCTTTAAGAGTTCAAAATGTGTTAATTACATAAATAAAATGTAACTTTCTCATTAGCACTTCATGGATTTTATAAGCAACACACTTTAGTTGTTCACACAAAGCATAAAGGTAAAGGTAAAAAAAAGCAAACAATATATACAGTGTTATCTTCATTTTAGACGTCAAAAAGTATTTGCGGCTGCCAGTGTTTTCTTTTGCGTGGAAACCAGGTCCAAATGGCTCTTTGGGTGTTAAAGGTTGCTGACCCCTGGATCAGCTGGATCAGTTTTGCATAGGATGCATTGTTAAACAGACACAAAGTTGACACAAAGACGGTTAGGGTAGAAGGATTCTATCAACTTTAAAATAGAAGATTGCTGTATTTCAGTGGTTGAAAAAAAATTCAATGGATTATTTGCGATATTTGTGAGTTAAAGAGCAAAAGTAAACACAGAGCAGAAATATGGGGAAAGGATCAGGGCCACAACAGGCAGTGAAAGTCCAGGTTTTTCCAGATTTTTGACAGTTCAGCTGTGGTATGTCTCTTCAAATTGGCATCTTTATGCTACTACATGAGGTCGCTTCAGTCAATATAGTTATAAACTGCTGTCATTCATCAGACAGCAATGCGTGTAGTTTTTTTTTTTTTTTTGGGGGGGGGGGGTAATTCAACAATTTCTGGTCTCATGTGACACAAAACTGATTCCAAGTCATTCAATGTTAGATATACAGACTCTGGAAAGGTTTAGGTTGGCAATATTCTGAGTTGAGCCATCAAAATCAGTATCACACAGCTGGGAAGACTCTGGCAGTCTTTATGCAACCCATCACACACACTTTTGATGGCTTGCTCTCAATAATGAGAGATATGTTTAAAAAAAAAAAAAAAGAAGATTGCCAGTTTCAGCTTATTGCTGCCATCATACAAGCAGCTCACAACTTGTCTTTGGTATTTTGCAAGACAGAAGCTTCAGTTTTGTTACTGCAGCACTTGAATCTGTACAGAAGTGATACACAATAACTGCATACACACATCTTCACTCCATGCTTTATAAAAAGGTGTTACTTTGTGCTGCCGTTGCTGTTTTTGGAGCTTATTTTTTCAGATGAGTACAAAAAAAAATCCTTTGAAGCAGTTTGAAAGGGCGCTCAGGCATTTCTATTACACTTTCTTAATTTTAGATATGAAACTGTTGTTGTAAACACAGTAGACCAGTAGAGGTCAGTAAAATCCTTAGATTAAATCATGTAAATGCTTGCAGCCAAGCAGGAATAATCAACACTCACTAATAAAGTTATATAGACTTCCACAGAAAATATCATAGACAACTGTATGAATAAGGCACACGCTCGTCCTAAGGTCTTTTGGCACACTCCGATAACATCTGTGTTCATGTTAGCTTAAGCTCCAAGCATAAATACAGATTAATAAACCAGTGCGGGGGGATATGTAAACCTATGCTATGAGTTTGAAGCTTTGTTGTGTTGCGTTGGCATCAGTTGGCTGTTTAAACTTACCTTGTTCAGCTTCACATAAAGCCTTGTAAACAGGTACAGTAAAAAAAACGCCTTTATGAACTTGTTAAAATTCTTCTTTCATCATCTATAATTTGCCGGTCCGTCTTTCTTCCTTGTTTTATTGCTTTCAGATGTGTATCAGCATCAGTATGAGAGAGCCCTGCTGGATGAAATTCAGGAGAAATAACACTTTTGGTATTTGTCCTAAACGATCCATCGACACATCCTCATTCCTCTGAAATAAAGCTAAACTGAGTTCACAGACTGAAATGTGGCCAAGTGTCTGAAGAGCAAGTATGTTCACAATTGTGAGTCACTGTTTTTTTTTATGTATTACCACGCATGTTATCTTACTCATACAATATTAACAATGCAGGACTTTGCAGACATTCCTCATTTTCGTACTTTAGCTTTTAGATGACTTCTTCTTGACACATGTCCAGGACGTCTGGTCCCGACTCCAAATCTCTGTGCTGATTCACGAGTGCATGGTCATCTGTAAGCCTTAGTTGATGTAAAAAATGTATGCACACACACAGTCCAGGTGTCCAGACATCGTCATTAGCTATGGGTAGATTCTCTTTTTATTATTAACAATTGAAATTAAAACAAGTATCAAGAAAGGATTTTTGTGTGTCTCTTGTAGTAAGCCTGCCACGTTTACCTGGATTGTATAAGATTACAAATGATTTAGTGTTACACAAGAAAAATTCAGCGTGTGTCTTTGAAACAGTCTCAGAGTCTGTATCTGAAATGTCAGTTTATAGTAGAACATTCTATTCCACTTTGGAATTGGTTTGGTATCTTCCAATCAGGCATTTAGCCACTGAAAGTCATCAGCTGTGCTGTTGGTCTCTTTAGAAACATTTTTAATGGAATTATCTTGGCAATAATGTCTTACTGTGTGGAACAGCTCATCCATGACGCTTGTGCTTTATTTTTAGTGAGTAAATGTCTGGTATTTTCATAGTTTGGTAGTGTATGGACATAGCTTTCTAACAACAGTTGAGAACTTAGCTCATACACCGGTGATTACTTCTTGTTCTGAAAAATAAATAAATAGTTAAAAATAATAATAATAATGTGGCAGTGCTACAATGCCAACAATGGTGGGTGAAAATGTGGAGGCCAGAATCTTTTATATCCATATTCTATGTGTCAATGGGCCAATTGTGATGCGTTGGATAAATAAAGTCAAAACAATTGTAGTTTATTGTAAAGTAACTAAACAGAGCAAAGATGTGATTCATAGTAAAACTGTCCAACTGCCCACCCACTTTTTATTGGACAACAACTAAAGTTAGCCTGTCAATCAGCAATGCAACACACAACTTTTCACTCAAGTGAGGCTAGCACAACATGACACCGAATCTACAGGGTGAGCCATTTATATGGATACACCGTAATAACATGGGAATGGTTGGTGTTATTTAATAGAAGTCCTTAAAGTCCTGTTTGTGGCACATTAGTATGTGTGAGGGGGCAAACTCCTCAAGATGGGTGGTGACCATGGTGGCCATTTAGAAGTCGGCCATCTTGGATATAACTTTTGTTTTTTCAATAGGAAGAGGGCCATGTGACACATCAAACTTATTGGTAATGTCACAAGAAAAACAATGGTGTGCTTGGTTTCAACGTAACCTTATTCTTTCATAAGTTATTTACAAGTTTCTGACCACTTATAAAATGTGTTCAGTGTGCTGCCCATTGTGTTGGATTGTCAATGCAACCCTCTTCTCCCACTCTTCACACACTGATAGCAACACCGCAGGAGAAATGCCAGCACAGGCATCCAGTATCCGTAGTTTCAGGTGCTGCACATCTCGTATCGTCACACCATAGTCTATTGCCTTCAGATGACCCCAAAGATAAAAGTCCAAGGGGGTCAGATCAGGAGACCTTGGGGGCCATTCAACTGGCCCACGACGACCAATCCACTTTCCAGGAAACTGTTCATCTAGGAATGCTTGGACCTGGCACCCATAATATGGTGGTGCACCATCTTGCTGGAAAAACTCAAGGAACGTGCTAGCTTCAGTGCATAAAGAGGGAAACACATCATCATGTAGCAATTTCAAATATCCAGTGGCCTTGAGGTTTCCATTGATGAAGAATGGACCCACTATCGTTGTACCCCATATACCACACCAAACCATCACTTTTGTTGTTCCAACAGTCTTGGAGGGATCCATCCAATGTGGGTTAGTATCAGACCAATAGTGGTGGTTTTGTTTGTTAACTTCACCATTCACATAAAAGTTTGCCTCATCACTGAACAAAATCTTCTGCTACTCTACTTTTTTTGCCCATTCTCCAAATTCTGTGCGCCGATCTGGGTCATCCTCGTTGAGATGCTGCAGTAGCTGGAGTTTGTAAGGGTGCCATTTGTGAGTAGCTAATATCCGCCGAAGGGATGTTCGACTAATGCCAGTCTCCAGTGACATGTGGCGAGTGCTACGCTGTGGGCTCTTGCTGAATGAAGCTAGGACAGCCACTGATGTTTCTTCATTAGTGACAGTTTTCTTGCGTCCACATTTTGGCAAATCCAACACTGAACCAGTTTCACGAAACTTAGCGAGCAGTTTGCTAACTGTAGCATGGGAGATGGGTGGTCTCGTAGGGTGTCTTGCATTGAAATCTGCTGCAATGACCCGGTTACTGCGTTCACCAGATATCAACACAATTTTGATCCGCTCCTCACGTGTTAACCTCTTCGACATGTCAATGGCTGTGGACAAAGAGAAACTTGTAAATAACTTATGAAAGAATAAAGTTACGATGAAACCAAGCACACCATTGTTTTTCTTGTGACATTACCAATAAGTTTGATGTGTCACATGGCCCTCTTCCTATTGAAAAAACAAAAGTTGTATCCAAGATGGCCGACTTCCAAATGGCCACCATGGTCACCACCCATCTTGAGGAGTTTTCCCCCTCACATATACTAATGTGCCACAAATAGGACTTTAATATCACCAACCATTCCCATGTTATTACGGTGTATCCATATAAATGGCCCACCCTGTATAACAAGAAAACAAATTGATTTAGGGGCCGTTTTTTAGTTTCCGAGCCTGAAATTGCAACAGTCATTCGTACTCCAACAGGTCCTTACGTGCAGAGCACACCATTTTGTTGCTTTTGTATTGAGGTTCAGACACTTTTGTGTTACTTTTGTACACTTGAAATCTGTTTGAGAATGTGTTGAGATTTTCTGGCAAATTGCTTTAAGTGGGACATAAAATTCTCAAAAGGGAAGGCACATACACAGTAAAAAGGGTCAAATGTTCAGTAGACTGGAACATAAACAACTACATGGATTTCTAATGATCTAAATCAGATGATATGTATCTTTGACATTTTGATGTTTGGTTCTTCATTTCCTTTTTGTGCTACCAGGGCATGCTGGGTGTATAGCACAAAGCAAATTGAGTCACCATCCATAAAGTCATACTGGTTAGTGAACAGCCTTTGCTTTACTGTTGCAGGGCAGCTATGTAAGCAAGTGAAAAACAGTGTAAACCATTGTTGGGCAACAGCTGGACAACCTCTTCCATAAAATCCTTCAAGAACTGATTGACATCATGTGCTTTCTTCTTTCATAAAATTATCAATAAGAAAAGTTTCCTGAGATATGAATTAACCCACTCAGAATGTTCAGTGGTAAGCATGTCAAATAAAATCCACAGCATCATCGACAAAAGTACAGTGAAGAAAACAGTAGATCAGGGATGTCCAACTCCAGGCCTCGAGAGCCGGTGTCCTGCAGGTTTTAGAGATCACCCTGGGTCAATGCACCTGAATCAAATGATTAGTTCATTACCAGGCCTCTGGAGAACTCCAAGACATGTTGAGGAGGTCATTTGGCCATTTAAATCAGTTGTGTTGGATCAAGGAAACGTCTAAAACCTGTAGGACACCGGCCCTTGAGAGTTCGACACCCCTGTAGTAGATTGTAACGTTAATATTTTAAGCAAATTTGCAACACAGGTCAAAAACACCATTGAAACACACATAGACGTGTTCTACTGAGATGACAGTTTGACCTCAAAATGTTAGATGCATTGCTTTGTTTGAATTTACACCAAATCTTATCTATCAGTCAAATCAGTGTGCATTTCTATGAGCAAGCAGAGTCTGGTATGCTATCAACCAGCCATACTTGCCAACATGTTTATGGAAAAGAGTGCTTTACAGTGCTGAAAATGTGACAACATTTTGCTTCTGAAATGAGTGAAAATATTGTCACTATCAAAATGCTCAATGTCAGCATTAATAAAACATGCATGCATGTCTTTTAAAAACAATAGTGATTTATTTCCTAGTTTAAAACATCCTGAACTAAATCGAACTAATTAAATGGAATAAGCTTTATATTATAAAGTCTTTGTCTTTAACAAGCTAAGTCACAGTCTATCTATTTAATGATAAATGCAGCTTTCTCAGCACTGTGAGACCCAGATGTGCTTCTTGGCATCGCCTCTGTGGTCTCTGAAAGATGTGCACCTGCATAGTTTGACATATGGTTGTCTTTCATTGGTTAGCTGTGCTTGTTGAGGCTACAAAACGTACTCCAATAGTTCCTCAACTGAGATCAGTTTACCAAATTCTGTAATTCTGTAGACAGGTTTAAAAATAGCAGAGGAAAATGTATGTGTGGTCTTGCATTGTTAAAGGGCCAAAAATCAAAACCACCATCTCTGGAGGAAAGAACAAGCCATTAGCAGCCCTAACAACATGATCAGATTGCCAGCTACGGTGATAGGAATGATGTCCAGAACAAAGAACTAATGAAGTGGAATGATCGGCACACTGTGGTGGGTCACAGTGGAACACAGAGCCACTCGACCTATACGGTGCTGACCATCCGCAAAATGCCTTTCTAGAGTGCAAAGACGTTAACACGTTCACACAAACCTGCATGTGGGTGCCGAACCACTGCGCGAACATGTGCTAGATGATGTGTAAACCACATTAATAGCATTGTCAATTACCACAGGAGGGGGCTGGAGTATAACACAACGACAGCTCTTTTTAACACACGTGCCCTCGCAAACCCTCACACACATCTGTGAGATAAACAGAAGTTTAATGCCTGTGCGCCTGACAATGACCTCATACACGGTTGAGGGGAAATGCCAGGCAAAGCCAGCTCCCTCAATAACAGTTCGACACACAGAGCTAAAAGAACTCATTGATTTCAATGGATGCAATTCCAATAACCAGACGTTGAACACCAGACCGCGCAGAGACCGCAAATAGACATCGAAAATAGGATTCATTTTGCATCCGTTCTCCCTATCCGCATTCTGCTCTGCTCACCAGCACACATTTCACATTGAGTCATGTTGCGGGTTAGCTTTTGGACACTGATTCCAAGGCATTCCTGGCAAAGCTGGTTAACCGAGAAATGTGGCGCAAAGTCTAGTCCTGAGGATATGCCACAATTCATAAAGGCAAGCATCTGTTTCAGTAAAAGTCTGGTTCCTGGGGAGTTGCCAGTTGCTGCTCAAACCGCTCACGTTGCCAGACTTGACGTTTTTAATGATCATGCCCTGACACTGGCAGGACTGAGAACAGCACCTGACACCTGATGCTGTTTGTGCATGAATGTGTTTGAGGAATCTGGCGAATACCTCAGCCTCTTGGGAATGCCAGTAATCCTGAATGCTTCTGAATGATGCTTTTCCTTCACGGTTTGGATGGAGCTTGATTCATTTGTTCACTTCATGTCAAGAGCAGCAGCATTAATCATACTTGACTTGGTTTGACTGAAAGAAAACTTTTTCTTTTAGTAAAATCTGAGGATGAACTATTCAGATATTTGGCTTTTGTACCCAATCTCTGGCAGTGTTTCCTTGTATTTATCAGTAATGAGGCAATGGTGCTTTTCTGAAAGCCTCATCAAACTTCACTGACAACACATTATTGTGCAGCACTCAAAGTACAAGTGGTCCTCCCAGCACTGTCCTTAGTTTACACATTTGGAACCCGCTGCAGAGAAAGAAGTGCATGCTACTAGCCTGCTCACGAAAAAAAGGAGAGCACACCCAGTGACAGCATGTCATGCTATTTACACTGCAGAGGCATATGACACGTTGAGCGAGGCAGGGGTAAAGCACAGGCCAGAGAGTGTATGAGAAAGCTGATAACAAGCTGAGAGGAAGCCGATGCTGTTTATCTGGGCTTTCTGCTATAATTGCCAGGCCGCGCGGTCAGTGAATTATACAAATAGCTTGAAACAATGCTGGTTACTTTGTTCCTCTAAGGGGAAGGAGGTGAGAGGTTTTATGGTCTACGGTGGCGGAGGGCAGAGTTGCCTTCTGCCAGTCAGGTCTGGCCTCTGAGCCATGTGGAGATTTGTCAAAAGGAACACTGATGACTTTTAAAGAGCTTCAGGCCACAACTGGATGGGTAATTTTCATACTTTTGCGATTTGGTTTGGGGCCAAAAGCAACATGCTGGAGGCTCACTCTCTCTGAAACAGGATATTAGGCCATTAATGGCTGTCAGGGGACCAGCAGAATGACATAAATGTGAGGCTTTTTTCGTACATATTACTGAAAACTAACAGAAGTCTTTGCATCTATGACTCTCATTTAATACAGTGTGGTCAGGAACATCTTGTATAGATACCTGGAAAATGGCTCCAAATTTGGGTCATATTAAAGCTTGCAGGCTATCAAACTGCCTTTAAATGATTTGATGACAAAGTAATTAGAAATCAAATATTAAAAACAAAAACAAAACGGAATTAAAATTATTGTCCATTCTGTCATTAAAATATCCCATTAAATCTACATTCTACTTAAATATATGACAAATTAAGCAAATTAAACACTTGGTGGCACAAATTCTTCAACATCATTAACGCATGCAGAAGAAGAGGACATAACAGGATTACTTCAAGGGGAACTACTATTATTTATTTTCCTGTTTGAAATTCATATTTTTAGTATTGGACTAAACTAAAGCAGCTTAGCATGATTCACAGTTCAAAATAGCTTTTATTTATATCATAGTCAGCCTTAGTGCTGCCCCTCAGTTTAAAAACTTGCTTTTAAAACAGCTTTCTTCTGATTTGCTGCCCCTCTCAAGTTTGAGTAACTTGTCGCAGAGTAGCCACGCCCTACAGGATACCATATTGTCTATTTACTCTAAATGGGAGTTTAATTTACAAAATGATTGTGTTCTAATCAATAAGACTTGAAGGAGTGTTTACTGAGGCCATAAAAGTGAGCAATATGTTTTATTTTTCATCGACTATTACACAATCACTTCTTTTTGCAACCAGGGAAGATGTTACCTGCTGGTCATTATAAAAAACGCAGGTCTAAGTCAATTTTTACTTTGACTTCACTTTAAAGGCAGGAGCCATTCTATAATGGCGAGACACAGTATTAAAAAAGATAATAAACCAACTAAATCTTAATTTCCATGCAGCTCACAAAGCTTCATGGCTCAGTTCGGTTTTAACTGAAATGTTTCATTCTTCATGGTGATTAGCACTGTTGCCTCACAGCAAGAAGATCCTTTCTGTGTGGAGTCTGCATGTTCTCCCCATGTTTGTGTGGGTTCTCTCCAGGCACCCTCCCACAGTCCAGAGACATGCAGTTAGCAGGGTTAGGTTAATGGATAATTAGGTGTCTGTCTCTATTTGTTAGCCCTGCGACAGACACCTGTCCAGGGTGTACCCAGCCTCTTGCCCTATGATAGCTGGTATAGACTCCACCCCCCCACCTGAGGGACAAAGATAAGCGGAGGAGAGTGGATGAATGTTTCATTCTTCATTTGTTTTTGACTGACTGTTCACAACCAAACGGCAGATACAAACTAACTGATAGAAGTAGTGGAGCATTTAGCATTTAGCATCTAAAGAGCCAAATGTCTCCTGCAGGAGTTGGAGGCAAAAACAGAGCAGTAAGAATGGGAATGCTGGACAAAATTAAAGCAAGTTAGCTTATAGTGTTACCGACTACTGTTCAACAGCATGAGGTAGATTCCAGGGACCACTCTGTAATACTATAAGAACTTTATTTATGAATTGCCTTTTCTTCTTTGTCTGCTATTAAATTGCATGAAATTATGTTCTGGAATAGCAATAATGTAATAGCCCCTATTTCTATTTCCAAACAAAGGCCCACTGGGTTTTAGCCCCGCGGTGACACCTTACCTGGGCTTCATAACAGTGTCTGGCAGTGGTGTTAACCTCCGCGATGAGGCTTGGCCTGGCTCTGTGTGGAGCACTCTTCCTAATAACTGTGTAATCAAGCCCCAATTAGGAGCCAATTAGAGGCAGGGCTTCACCTATGAGGTCAACATTATTCCTAGATGCTCGCCTGCTTATACTTTTATAAATAATTTCTGCGCTTATAACAACAACGTGCTTGAGCAACAATGAAAAGGATTTTTTTTTCTCCAGTTGAACTAAAACACAGAGGTATCGCTGGCAGGAGAAGAACACTAGTTAATGGTGATCCCACATGTCCAACAGCACTCTTGGAGCCACAAATGTGTTATAAATCAGACAGACTATGTATAGACTGAGATTTGAAGTTCTTGAAACAGTTTGGGTTTCTTGTTATGTCATACAGCAGCCACAAATCAGCTCCGAGGCCACCAAGGCATACAGTAGTAAGTTTTTCTAACAGCCTAACAGAAAGGCTCCGGTGTTGATGAAAAGACATGACATGACATTAAAAGGCACTGTCTGGCATGGCTGGTGAGTGTCCTTTACCTCACAGATTCCTGTGATACAGCTAAAGTAAATTTGGGCCTTGTTGTATATGCCTTACAGAAGTATACTGTTTATTTAACATCGCCAGCGTGCTGAGTTATGACGAGTAATGATTACTCAAATGCCTAGTGTTTGGCCTATTGTACCAGGAGTGCCTCCAAACAGCCCCACTAGTGTTTATTTGAATTTTCCATTTTATATTGCTACGTGTCATTAGGCTGTTTAGAGTTTACTCTGAGTGATGGATCATTTCCTTCATCTCTCTCCACTCACCAAAAAACCTGTTGGATGGTGCTCACTGGTCCTAAAGGTGCAGATCTGTATATGCGTATGTGTGGAAATAATGGTGCCCAGAGTGCATTGCAGATGTCTTATTTCATTAGACAACACCTATGCAATCAGTGCTGTGACTAGCTGAGAAAAAAAACAGAGGATGAACTTAAAGCATCTCGCTCCCAACTGTTAAATGTATTTCCACAGCAGCACGGAGGTATACTGGGTTTAATGTTCCTCTAAGATGCTCGTGTCACTTGAAGTCGTTTACAAAGCAAGTGCAATGTCAAAATCTGAATCACTGTTAACATTGTGGCTAATGCCAGATTCTGCTGGGTATAGTGAACAGGTACTAAAATAAAAAGAAGATCCAACAACTTTTCCTAAAACACAGTGAAACATTGAGCTGCTTATTCCCCTTCTGACTACTAATTACTTTACAGTATAATAATATAGTATAGAACTGAATGGGAACTGGTTTAAGTCTGACAGTGGAGTCTGCATTAGGATAAAACCGACATATGATAAGATAAGATAAGATAAGATAACTCTTTATTGTCATTGCACAGTCATACATAGTACAGTAGTACAATGAAATTGGAAAAACTGTCCTACGTCGGCACTACATATAACACGACACGACACGATATGACACATCACAACGTAACAAACAACACAACACAGTATATTAACTTAGTATAAAAAAGAAGAATAAGTGTATGTGTATTGCACACTGTTATTATTGCACATTAATTATTATTGCACCTTGTTATAAATATAAATATTATTGTTATCGTTTTAAACATTGTTACCTCCCCCCTAAAAAGTCCAGGGAGGTATCCAGTCAGGTCAGCTATTTACATTGATCAGGGCTATTGCCCTGTTGTAAAAGCTGTCCTTGAGTCTATTTGTTCGGGACCTCAGCAGCCTGAACCTCCTGCCAGACGGCAGCAGCTTAAACACCCGGTGTCCTGGGTGTGTGCAGTCCCGTAGGATGCTGCGTGCCCTCTTGAGACAGCGAGTGCTGTACAGGTCCTTCAGGGAGGGAAGAGGATGTCCAATGATTTTTTGGGCCATGTTGATGACCCTCTGGAGTGCCTTTCTGTGTGCTGTGGTGCAGCTGGAGAACCACACACCGATGCAATATGTCAGCACACTTTCAATGGAGCAGCGGTAGAAGACGGTCAGCAGCTCCTTCTTCAGGTCCATTTTTCTGAGGATTCTCAGAAAGTGGAGACGCTGTTGGGCCTTCTTTAAGACCGCAGAGGTGTTAGAGCTCCATTGTAGGTCTGTGTCTATGTGCACACCCAGAAACTTGAAACTGGAGACCCTTTCCACGCACTCCCCGTTGATGCTGACAGGCTGCAGCTCGGACTTCCTCCTTCTGAAGTCAACTACCAGTTCTTTTGTTTTGGTGGTATTGAGGTCCAGGTTGTTGTCTGCACACCAATCTGACAGCCTCTGAACTTCAGCTCTGTATGCAGTCTCATCTCCCCCTGAGATGAGCCCCACCACAGTGGTATCATCTGCAAACTTGATGACTGTGTTGTCTGGGTGGGAACTAACACAGTCATGTGTGTACAGAGTGTACAGTAGGGGACTCAGTACACAGCCTTGTGGAGAGCCGGTGTTGAGGCTGAGGGCTGAGGAAAGATGAGGCCCCACTCTAACTCTCTGTACACGGTCTGAGAGGAAGTCTCTGATCCAGCGGCAGGTGGTGGAAGGAAGTCCAATTTCCAGCAGTTTATCTATTAGTCTGTCCGGGAGTATCGTATTGAAAGCAGAGCTAAAGTCAACAAAGAGCAGCCTGGCGTAACGGCCCTGCACTTCCAGGTGAGAGATGGTGGTGTGGAGCGTTGTAGCAATGGCATCTTCAGTTGATCTGTTAGCTCTGTATGCAAACTGGAGCGGGTCGAGTGTGGGTGGCAGGCAGGACATGATGTGACGTCGGACCAGTTTCTCAAAGCACTTCATTATAACAGGTGTTAGAGCAACTGGTCGGTAGTCGTTGAGGCTGCTAATGTTAGTACGCTTTGGCAGTGGGACAATTGTGGCTGACTTTAGGCACGGCGGGATGCAGGACTGGGACAGTGAAGTGTTGAAGATCTTAGTGAAGACCCCAGCCAGCTGGTCTGCACACTCTTTTAGGACCTTTGCGGTTACCCCATCTGGTCCGGTGGCCTTCCTGGGGTTCACTGCCCTCAGTGTGCGCCTCACCTCATATTCCTGCACTATGAGGCTTGGCCTGCTGCTGTCCGAGAAGAGAACCCTTTGAGAACCCTTTGATTAGGTTTATCCAGCAGAACTACCTGGTCAGTGTTAGAAAGCTCAGCTGTCTAATCTATGTGAACCCCTAAAAAGATAACAGGTCTCCTCAACTCCTGAACTCTGCTTGATTCAGCTTACAGTAGTCCCTTTTTTCTTATGCTGGGTCTTGGTCCCCTCGGTCTAAAACAACCTATGTTAGTTCAACTACCTTTAAGAACAACATCCTTTATTGCCAACTGTCTTCTGATTGGCTAACCTTTATAAACAGGTGGTATGGACAGTAGATCTGTGCTTATGTTGACCATATTAGTGTCAACATAGGAAATGACATCATACAGGGCCAAGAGTAGAAAAAACTGTTTCAAGTCTGAGCTTGTGACTCGCAGTAATTACTGGCACATACACCGACCTCAGTATTTGGAAATCATGATTTATATGAACAGTCACCTTTTAATAGTGTAAACATAAAATAAGGAAAAATAGTGCAGACATCCTTAACAAAATATGCTCTAAGACATGAGTGCTGTTTTCCTGACTTAGTAGTGAGATAATAACAGACAGTAGCCTTGCCTTGCTGTTTTGAACAAAAGCCATTACCGTGTTGCAAAGTAGCTGCTCCTAGTATTGTCATCTCCATTTCCAGAATACTCTCCACACTCGCTTCCTGTTTCTTATTCTCATTTTCAGTTTCTCTGTATTTTTACCACATTTCTATATCTTCTTCCTTCAAGTTTTTTCTTCTACTCCTGCAGTTCCTTCATGTCCCTCTCTAACAAGTAGCAGCGAGAGAAAAAGGTGGAGTTTTTGCTCCACAGAGCTGTGTTTACTAGTCCTTTTCTCTCTGGAGGTCTTTGGCTTCTTTGCCTGACAGCTGTTTCTTGGTGTTGGTGAACTTCAAAGAGACACCCATTCCCCTTCTGCAGTTTCTGGATTTCATCGTCTCTGAGGCTGATCTCCTCTTTAAGCTGGTTCACCTCCTGCTGCCATTGGTTCCACATCATTGACATAATCTGGTTTTCTAAAGAGGCATCATCCTTGACATAATTGAACTTGGGTTTTCTCTGCCTCTGGGTCCCCAAGAGTTGTGGCAGCTTGTCTGTAGAGGCTCTCTTCTCTCTCTTTTTCCTTCAGCATTCCGAGTTCAGTTTCAAGCCCAGAGATTGTGGCATAGTTCTGAAAACAGCATTGCAAATGTTGTCACAGAAGAACCTGTACTTGCTTAATGTCTTGCACATCCTGAGGTCTCTGGACACCATACTGCTGAGTGGAGTGGGTCAGGTCATGTGCTGGGGTGCTGATTTCATTTTAGTACTGTGTGAGGTGTAATTAAAATGTTCAGGGAACAGTAGTTGGGAATAGTAACTTACCATATTAGCAACACATCAAACAGATCGAAGAGTTTAAAAAAGCATTAAACAATTATTATACGCTGTAAAAAAAATGCTTGCAGAGAATAAAAACACTGGTCAGTGTTCCACAGGGAAATTTCTGTAAATCAAATAACCCTTAAAAATCAATAAAAGATTCCTACCATTGTCAAAAACTGGTGGGTAGATCAGTTGAATGCTGAACAAATTTGCTTCTCACTTCAGTTGTTACTTCATCAGTCTATGTCTCAGAGTCCGAGTGTGACACCTTACACCAAAGTACACCAAAAACATGAGGGCACGCAGAGCCATGTTCTGTTTGTCAGATGTGTTTAACAGGTAAAGTTCTTCAGAAACTGAAACATGATGCTTCTTTTCCACCATCCTCTAAATTGAACATTGGTCTCATAGTACGCCGTATTCAATACCATTACTCGTCACTCATCATCGGTCTCCTCTTGGTTATACTACAGCATAATATTACATATATTTTCTAGGCAGGCTGGAAAATTTATAGACACTCCAAATACTGCAACTAGATATATGAATAGCAACTAATGTAGTTATAATGACGGACTGATATTAAAAACAGGGCTGTTAGCCTTACAGTTTTCATCTGACATTACTCCAGCTAAGCTTCCTCACTTTTGATCAAAATCATATTCCTGGTTAGAGCAACAGAAATGAACCCCAGTCCATTCAAAATCCCCAACACTCTGACTTCAACAGTTTTAGCTCTTTTTTTTTTTTTTTCTTTTTAGATTAGGTTCCCTTTTAATATTTCAGTTACATCTGAATGTTACATAGGAATAATTTTGATGTTTTTATTGAAACAAAGATGTATTGCTCTTTCATTTTTTAAATATAGACTATATAGTCTAAATGTTCTTCCAGAGTTAATATGAAAGTCCCACTGGACTTGTCTACCTGAGCACTCAAAGCACTTTACACAACTTGCCTCATTAAACCTTTCACACATATTCATATCCAGATGGATGCATCAGAGAGCAACATAAGGGTTAATATCTTGCCCACTGCGTTTGGCATGAACAACAGTTCAGGGAGTGACAAGCTAACAGTAAATGGCTAATAGCAAACACATATGTATCTACTGTATTATACAGGGAGTGCAGAATTATTAGGCAAATGAGTATTTTGTCCACATCATCCTCTTCATGCATGTTGTCTTACCCCAAGCTTTATAGGCTCGAAAGCCTACTACCAATTAAGCATATTAGGTGATGTGCATCTCTGTAATGAGAAGGGGTGTGGTCTAATGACATCAACACCCTGTATCAGGTGTGCATAATTATTAGGCAACTTCCTTTCCTTTGGCAAAATGGGTCAAAAGAAGGACTTGATAGGCTCAGAAAAGTCAAAAATAGTGAGATATCTTGCAGAGGGATGCAGCAGTCTCAAAATTGCAAAGCTTCTGAAGCGTGATCATCGAACAATCAAGCGTTTCATTCAAAATAGTCAACAGGGTCGCAAGAAGCGTGTGGAAAAACCAAGGCGCAAAATAACTGCCCATGAACTGAGAAAAATCAAGCGTGCAGCTGCCAAGATGCCACTTGCCACCAGTTTGGCCATATTTCAGAGCTGCAACATCACTGGAGTGCCCAAAAGCACAAGGTGTGCAATACTCAGAGACATGGCCAAGGTAAGAAAGGCTGAAAGACGACCACCACTGAACAAGACACACAAGCTGAAACGTCAAGACTGGGCCAAGAAATATCTCAAGACTGGTTTTTCTAAGGTTTTATGGACTGATGAAATGAGAGTGAGTCTTGATGGGCCAGATGGATGGGCCCGTGGCTGGATTGGTAAAGGGCAGAGAGCTCCAGTCCGACTCAGACGCCAGCAAGGTGGAGGTGGAGTACTGGTTTGGGCTGGTATCATCAAAGATGAGCTTGTGGGGCCTTTTTGGGTTGAGGATGGAGTCAAGCTCAACTCCCAGTCCTACTGCCAGTTTCTGGAAGACACCTTCTTCAAGCAGTGGTACAGGAAGAAGTCTGCATCCTTCAAGAAAAACATGATTTTCATGCAGGACAATGCTCCATCACACGCGTCCAAGTACTCCACAGCGTGGCTGGCAAGAAAGGGTATAAAAGAAGAAAAACTAATGACATGGCCTCCTTGTTCACCTGATCTGAACCCCATTGAGAACCTGTGGTCCATCATCAAATGTGAGATTTACAAGGAGGGAAAACAGTACACCTCTCTGAACAGTGTCTGGGAGGCTGTGGTTGCTGCTGCACACAATGTTGATGGTGAACAGATCAAAACACTGACAGAATCCATGGATGGCAGGCTTTTGAGTGTCCTTGCAAAGAAAGGTGGCTATATTGGTCGCTGATTTGTTTTTGTTTTGTTTTTGAATGTCAGAAATGTATATTTGTGAATGTGGAGATGTTATATTGGTTTCACTGGTAAAAATAAATTATTGAAATGGGTATATATTTGTTTTTTGTTAAGTTGCCTAATAATTATGCACAGTAATAGTCACCTGCACACACAGATATCCCCCTAAAATAGCTAAAACTGAAAACAAACTAAAAACTACTTCCACAAACATTCAGCTTTGATATTAATGAGTTTTTTGGGTTCATTGAGAACATGGTTGTTGTTCAATAATAAAATTATTCCTCAAAAATACAACTTGCCTAATAATTCTGCACTCCCTGTATAAATCATGTGATAGAAACACACATTAGCTTCTTTTCCCCCTCACAACATCGATGAACCCTCCACTTGCCATCGTCTCGGGTCTTCCATCCACTGTTTGAGTTTTGTTTTGGATTTCCTTTTTACTTCTTTGAAAGCACAAGTTAATCATGTTCTAGTTTCTGAACATGCCACTTTCCAGTGCCTCTGAGTTTGCAGTTATAGTTCTGGTCTGTTCATGTCTGCCCAAGTTTCATCTCCATGTTTTGTTATCCTTCCCAGTCATGTCTCCATGTCTGTTTCTCCCCAGTTCTAGTGTCGCGCCCACATATCTTAGTCTGAGTCTCAGTGTGCGTTACTTCCTGTCTTATTTTGATAGTCTGGAGCGTCGTGCGTAATATATCCAGTTTTCTTCCCTTGTCTCATTTGTCTAGATTAGTGTATTTCATTTTATTTTTATTAACCACCTATTATTTTACTGCTTGAGGTTCTGAGTCCTGTGTTTGGTCCAACCTCTGCCAGCAACGATGCAACCACCAAGTTTGCCTCAGTCCAATATTTACACCGACAGGCCAGAGGTCACTGTTTCTGTGATAAAGATGTACACATCGTGGACAGGGAGGAGGATAAAAAAGAAAGGGGGGAGTCAAGGATTCCATTTATGTGAAAAGGGAAAGACCATCTGTGAATTGAGGAGGGGGACCTAAGGGTACATCTTTCACCATCTTACAATGCTGTGATTGGAGCCATTCCCCAACTCTCTGTGAATGGTCATAGCAATTTGCATATTAAAAACCTGCAGTCTGCTGAAACTGAGGAAGTCACTTACGTTTCTCCCATTGTAAAGGCTACGTCCAGATGAACAGAATGAACTTCCTGGGCTTCTCTTACCTGGATGATTGAGCATGCATCAAGACAGTCACATGGTTTGGTTTCTGTCACTTCTGCAGCTATTCTGTCTGCAAAAACAACTCTGTTCTGTTTCATGAGACTCCGTTTTGTTCTATTTCCATTGTGTTTTATTCAACTTTTTATTGTGTTTTTGCAATGTTTTTCTTTTTGCTGGGGATTTCTTAAGTTGCAATGCATTTGACACTTCGGGGCCACCGTTGATTCTTCCCTCATTCAGAAGTATCGCTTTGCGGATAGGGAGATGACCCTTTATGAAGATATATTCAATTAATAATTAATAACTTAATTAATATGTTCACTTAGCCATACCTTTTGTTTACGACCGTGGCTCAGGTGGTTGGGAAGCGTATCTGTAACCAGGTCGCCGGTTCGATCCCCAGGCTCTCTGTCCTGGTCGTTGTGTCCTTGGGCAAGACACTTCACCTACCACCTACTGGTGATGGCCAGAGGGGCTGATGGCGCAAAATGGCAGCCTCGCTTCTGTCAGTCTGCCCCAGGGCAGCTGTGGCTACAACCGTAGCTGCCTCCACCAGTGTGTGAATGTGAGAGTGAATGAATAGTGGCATTGTAAAGCGCTTTGGGTGCCTTGAAAAGCGCTATATAAATCCAATCCATTATTATTATTATTATTATTACATAAATGGGTGCATGGTTATTTTTCAATTGAAAATGAATATTATTCTTAAGGAAAACTTGTTATTCTTTTTCACCCTAAACTTTATAAGTTGAAATATTTAACATAATTCACAAAAACTGGAGCCAATTTCATGGATGAAGCCACATATTCTGTTTCAAGCTCGTTGAGAGAAGTGCAAGTGAAGATACTTTGGTTATTTTGATATAATATAGGTGTTCAGGTTATTTCATCACAGGTGTGAAAGTAGGAAGCCTGCTTGTAGCAAGAGCTGTAATATAATGCATTATTATATTGAAATATATGGATATAAGTATATCAGTAATGTACTATTTAAGCATAATTTAACTGTGAAGAAACACTAGCTGCAATGACCAGCTGGCTGAAACCTTTGCAGTGTTTCTCCTCACTCCTGAAACTAGCCTACCAAGTCAGACAAGAAAGGAATCATAAATTAGTTTCTCTTGTAATCGCTAAGCCCTGGCTGGCTGTCCCAAGATGTCCTCCTAGATTTAAAAGCAACAGCGTAATGTTTATGTTGGCTGCAAGAGAATATGCATCAAACTTCATTTGATGTATTAAAGACACTCCTGGACGTTGTTTACACACGCAGGTGAAAGCTTGGGAGATGAAATCCTATTTTCTCCCTGTTTGATGTCAGGACTTTGAAGGCCAAAATCAATCTTAAAACCAGATAAGAGTTTGGACTTTGGGGGTTCATGGAATCACTGTGTGCTTTCATGTATTTTGGATATTTCGCTGGAAAATTTGTGCAAAAATGTTTGACAGCGTGTGGATGAATTCCTACCATTTTGACTTTCAATTTCCCGTGGAGCCTTGCAGCTACTCGAGCATGTGGTGAAAGGTCAAGTGAATGTTATAAAACAGAGCAGCCCAACAAGACTGCGTCACATAAATTCTCAGCTAAAACATTAATCTAATTCATTAGTAACTGATCTTTTTTTCTTTCGGTATCGGCAAAATTCGAGTGAGTAATCATCTGGCGGACTGTATTGATAGCAGTATTGATGATAGATAACCCAGTAGAAATCCTTTCATTGCTCTCTGAGCCCCAAACCAAATTTGAAGGAAAACAGTGTGCTTATTTTGAAAGTCATGCCTGTTGCGGGTATCACACTACGCCTCTTCTGTTCCATCTGAGACTCAGGCCACGAAGTGTGAGGAAATCTGTTTTGAATGCTCATTATACGAGTTATGTCATGAAATATTCATGTCATTTGCGTAACATGCGATCAGCATGTTTGCAAGTCTTCTATAAATAAAAGATACCGCTTTTCTCTGTGTTTTGCTCAAAATTCACTCGTGAGATTATTGAAACGAAACAGCTTGAAATGTGCACATTGCACAGGTTGCGGAAAGAAATACCCTTAACATAAACATGACGTCTCCTTACATGTTCGCTGTGAATTCTTTCATGCCATTTAAAGTGTGAAATACAGTGTCATGCTTTTCAGAACAAGACCTCATATGGAGAAAATCATTGACGTTGACAGCGCTTTAATTACCACATTCCTAAATCTTATTTCATGCCTGGAAAAGAAATGTTCACATCATGTTTTCATTGATGATCATTGATATTAATATTTTACATACGAATTAAGTGAGCCATTTTCTGTGCTCCTTCATTTTAACAGAAGAAAATTTTTCAAAGGAGGATTCAGTGCAACATTAATAGATGTTTAACAAAAAGAGGTCAGAGCAGCGTTTGGAGTACATTTCCTTGAAGGGGCCACAAGAAGGGTGGGATTAAACTGAAAAAGAAAATCAGAAAACAGTCGTCTTAAATACAGTCCTTCTACTCTGGTAGGATTTTTTTTTTAAACTTGGAAGTTCACTAATGTCCTTGCCTGTGCTGCCAATGTCATTTACGAGGTGGTTACAGTCCCTGCTGAAGATATTAATGCAGATCATGGAGGCATATGTGTTTAGTTAGTGGGTTTGGGTCGAACTTATAGTTATATGGTTCAGTCATTGTAAGGGGTAACATCAGAGCTCCAAATCCACAAGTTAAAATAAATTTGTGATTTATCATATATTTAGTCCTATTTACACAGTTTTGGCTTTTTCCATCAGTTATTGTAAC
Organism: Mchenga conophoros; assembly: GCF_057382185.1. Classification (NCBI taxonomy): domain Eukaryota; kingdom Metazoa; phylum Chordata; class Actinopteri; order Cichliformes; family Cichlidae; genus Mchenga; species Mchenga conophoros. The sequence continues at coordinate 5,055,534 of NC_140533.1, forward strand.
ACTGTACTCGGGAAAGGAACCACTAAGATCTGGGAATGCAGAGACAGCTTTTATTCTGTCTGTCAGTTCAAAATGCAAAAATAGTTACAACCTCCAAATCAAATTATTCTGCAGATTTCATTTACCCTCACAGCTCATGTCCCCAGAAACAGTCACGTTAAGTATGCTACTTCTCAGCAGAGGCTGCACATACTTGCACTGGTGCAGTGGTTAGGAGTACTTAGTTAGCTCACAGCAAGACGCTGGGTTGGGAGCTCCTGGTTTTTGGACCTCATTGTGTGGAATTGCCTCCATTGCCTTCCGGATTAAATTCCTTCCACGTCCCCAAAATGGGCATCTTAGATTAAGTCACTATTTTTTATGTCTTTTTTTATACTTTTGTATTTGTCCTGCTCAGATATTAAGGACAGCTTTGCAGGCCATCATCTATGAGTTATAGCTTGTATACTGTCACAAATGACAGTCTTGATGAGGTCATTGGGCCTTCAAACAACCACAGAGTAGAGCAAAGTTAAAATATGCAAAGATCTGAAGTGAAACCTACTGTTAAAAAAGCTGTCCACTTTGTCAACTGAAGTCACTGTCTGTGGCTTTCATGCTGCTTAAGATGCCATTTCCTTTCTCCCTTGGAAGGCAGTGGTGCTGCTACTCCCTTCCAACCAATCACATTTTGACCCACACGTAGCATCAACATAGAGCTAAATGCTTTTGTTGTTTTGGGGTTTTTTGGGGGGAGGACTGCATATTTGAGTAGGTACCCTCGCTATAGGCTCTTCATAGGCAAATGCAGAGCTTCCCCGTGGGAACAGTAAACAACTAAAACAGTCTGTAAAGCTAAGCTTAGGCTCTGTATAGAACCAACCATAACCAGACACCAAAGAAAAGGTAAAGTTGTAAAGGTGGTACTGGAATATGTTAAAGCAGTTAATCTTTTATCGTCTAGCATTTAGTCATCATTGTACTGACTTGTGTCACTGTAAATGACCCAGTGAACACAATATATACACCAGCTCCTGAATGTATCTTTCTTAAAGTGGTAAGTTTAAGAGCTGATTTTTTTTCTTGAATTGTTGTTAACTTTGCATTTTTGCCATTTGCAAAGAAAAAGCAGCAAATTAAGATAAAGAAAGTTAAAGAAAAAAGCTAAGGGCCTTAAAAATAAAACAGCAGGCTGAAAGATGCTAAGCTGCTCATTAGCACTTTGAAGAAGTAAAAGAGTACAAATATAATTATTACTTCTTTTTTAGGTTCATTACTAAAATCAGCCTGTTTCAAATAGACAGCAGCTTAAAGCAGTCTGGTATGTGAGTAGAGTAAATACACACTGTGCTGGAGTCTAAGTTATTGTGTGACAAATTGATCACTCGTATTTGTATCCAGCCCAAGCTCATTGAGTTTATCCATGTTACATGCTGAACAACTGGCCTTGACAACGAATTTATGTTTTTCTAATGCAAATGAAGTACTTCCTTAATCCCACGGAAGGCCAGAGCTCAACAGAGGTGCATGTCATCTTCTCCTCTTTCTTTCTTCTCTTACATCAGCCTACAGCTCATAAGGTGGACTTGATGCACTGTGATTATTCACAGCGGGAACATTTGTCAAAATGCAAATAAAGGTATACGAGTGAAAGCTTTGAGGAAACCCAGACCACCTGGCCCCTCTGGCCCTCATTACCTCCCTGCGTGAAGAGGCCCGGCACAAACATGAGCATGTTTTCAGTTTGCAGCAGCAGGAATAATATATCTGGATGTGAACAATTGTGCTTGTTTTGCCATTACACTCCAGGCTGGGTTCGGTTCAACATACCAATAGTTGCTATTACGACTGGATGACAGCAGCCTTTCTGCCCAGTCTTCAAGCACACCGCACTCACTCAAAGCTCCATGGCTGAGGTAATGCCTGGGTTGGAGGCCAGAAATTCATACTCAGAACAGGGATACGAAATCAGATCTAAATTTAGAGGTTTGTTAAGTAGACTCTGTAACAATTCCATCAATCAAACAGTCTAACTTCTCCCTCTCATGTTTTACAAAAGAGGATTTTCTACATTTTATTGCTATGTATCATGGATTACGTCACGGCTGTGCCTCACAGGCTATGAGTTCTTCGGTGTCACATTTTAGATGCCTGACATCGACGTCATGTTTGGCGTCTAACTTTTACCCCCCAAACTTTGACATGGTGCATTTTTCTCTGTTCACTGTTCATGACCAACAACTGAACCCCTTGTCTGTAATAGACGGAAGAGAGCTGAGAGGCAGGTTCATCGCTCATCCTCTGAATGTTTTGATACTTTGGTCTTGATCTGCGGTAAACGCTACAAGCTTCTGGTAAATACCAAGCTGACTGTAAAATATTAGCCCCTCTCTTACAGGGTATCATATGAGCCTGCCTTGGGGCGTCGCTGAAAGCTCTTAATGCTTTCCATTCAGCCGCAATGCCACTTTTCCCAGGCGCTGGACTGTCTGTCAAACTGATGAGAAAGAGAATTGACATGACAGAAACTTGGCTATACTGTTTAATCATACAGTTATGTGAAGAGGTACACTTTGGACAAGTGTCCAAACTGTAGTTAAAGTGTGGCTAGCTGTGTCAAGGCTTTTGGGCTTGTTATTTTTCAAATGTGCCACTATAATGTTCACTAAATTTAAAATATAAGGCTATGGACATACAAACCAGCTTTTCCTCCCACTTTTGAAGCTGTACTGGTGGATATTTTGTACGACCCATGTGCCAAATGGCTAGCAATACTGGTACTCCAGTTTTCCACAGTGTCTTTTAATTGTTTAACTCGATTTTGGTTTGAACTTGCACCACTAAAGTGGTTAGAAAAAAGACACACGAAATCTAGTGCAGTTCTTTCCATGCAAAAAATCCAAACTGAAGAAAACTGATGCACATTTAATTCTGATCTGTCAAAGTTAAAGTCAGGTTGGGGTGGACTGTATTTTACTTCAGATTTGATCATGTTGTAACCATGGGAACACCAAGCTCAGACATGTGTCACTATTTGGTCCAGTTTACCAGTCGTGAACATGAAGATGAACAGTTTAACACTCGTAGATGTAAACAGAAAATTATAATTATAATAAACGTCAAAGATTGATTTTGAGTGTCATGTCGTGTAAATGTGTTGACACAAGCACTGCGAGGATAGTTTTGAAAATAAAGCAGTCTTTCAGTCTAAGTGATTGAACTAATTAGCTACTGGAACGCATTCATTTCCAGTTGTTGCATGACTGTTTTATAGAAATCACTTTTATCCAATGACCTCACTACTCTATCAAATAAGTCAGAGATAAGCTTGCAGAGGTAACAACCCAGTCTGCAAACAAGAACCCTGATTATAAATAGCTCTAAAGAGAGCTTCAGACTGCTGGGAGGAGAGAACACGTTGCTTCACACACAAACACACATACTGTCGAAGTACATGTGGAGCAGCAACAGGGCCGGGTGAGGACAACCCTTTTTGTGGATCAGGATTACCCCGCCGCTGTATCAAACCTCCACCGACAAGTCAGTGTGAGTTATGCAATATATCTTCTCATCGTCTTTGTTTGGCGCATAGTAAAGCGAATTTATAAGAGAATTGGCATTCTGAAAAAATCTGGCTTCCTTTTATTCAGGACACAAGTTTTATAAAGCGAAGCAATCTGGAATAACAAAGCTAAAGCATAAATAATAGTGAAATAATATTGTGCTGTGTCATTCAGAAAGAATTGCAAACCTCACCTGTCCTCTGCTTGACTCGTCCAAATTCAAGTTCTTTTAACAGTTTTTGTGTCTGACTCCTACTTTGTGATCAAAGTATGATAGAAAAGGATGAAGATACTTCACTGAAGTATGCATTGTGATAGTGGCTTCAAAGGCATGGAGTTAAGATTCATAACTGTAAGCGTCTGATGGAGCGAAAAAAGATAATAACCTCAGCAAGCATTTAAAGTGAGGATGCAAAGATGAACTTGTTCTAACAGTACAGGCAATTATAAGTTCAGTTATTAGTCATGGAGAAGATAATGCTGAAACTAAAGAAACTATGAGAAAATCAACTGAGCATCCAACATATGCTCCAAAGGCCTTCCTGAAGTAAAATACTGCTTGATTATCTTTGTTGCCATTATATAAAATGAGATAAAATGAACTAACCAGGAACTAAACTATGGAATAGACTATAGGAATGGAGTATAGGGGTGGGATTTAATAAGTTTTCTTCGTCCCACTCCTTTTTCAGGCAAGTTTTGTTTTTTGTTTTGTGTATTTTATGTTCAATATAGGTATTTGTTGTGCCTGAAAATGAATAAATAAATGAATGAATGAATGAATGAATGAATTGAGCAACGATAGATTCATTTCTTTCTGTAACTTTCCAGCTTTAATGTTACTGATTTTACCTATTTAAGGAAAACAAAGATGAAGTAAATCTACTTCAACTAAAAATATTGCAAGAAGTGGATATCAACCATCCGGGTCAAACCATTAGAAGATGGTCTGCAGGTAATATAAATAAAATGTATGCTAATCTTAACATTGTCCAGACAGAGGTGAGGAGAAAATTTTATTATTGCCCTGTATGTGTTGTTAATATCATGTTGCTAAAGAATAAATAAAAATAAGCTCAATTATACATTTTAGCTGTTAGCTCTCCCCTAGCTAATGCTATTGCATCCCCAATGTTTGTTTGTTTTTAAAACAACAATTACATCGACAGGAAAACTTCCATTATTAATCAAATAAAAGTGAAGAATGAAAGGTGAGGTGCCTTTACGGGTGTCAGCTCCATCTTTCTGCTCAATTTCAGCAGAAACTTATTTCTGGCTGTACACAGCCAAGATGGCGACTTCAAAACAATTCGAATTCTTTATTTTGGTCATTATTAACTTTAAAAAACAACAACAGCAACTTATATACGCACTTGTATGTACGTGTATAATAATAAAGAGAAAGCGAAAACTTACACAGACAACAAATAATTGAATTAACTGCTTGGAACTCCTTCCAGTGTAGTATTTTTGTAGCATCAACACCTTTAAAATCACATTTTACCAAAAAACAAAAAAAGCAAAAAGACAAAGAAGAAAAAACAATTAAAGTTCAATAATCAAACTGAATAAATTGATTTTCAGTAATAACCGTATCTCAGGCTTTAATTTTTTTCTTATTTTTAAACCTTTTGAAAAAATGTGCATATTAAACAATTAAACAACCAGCTGTTATTCATGAACTCAGAAACAAAGGCCTACATCTTCATTTTTAAAGTATATTAAATTATATTAATAACAAAACAAAAGCTGTCAAATTAAAAGAACAGTGTGTGACATGTTTAACTGTTTATATCTACAAGGGGGGATTAAATATAAATGAGAAATAAATGTCAAGTATTGGCAAAGCAGTTGGTTGAACTTCACATTCAGCCATTCTCATAGATGCTAAGTGCTGCAGAGCCTGCATTTCCTCAACTTGCCTGTTTTATTAAACTGGTCAGAGTTGCTGTCCCTTCTTCAACATTGTCAGAGCTTTCCTTGCTAATGTTGAGTTATTAGCAGCTTTTTCAAACCCTGTGTCTACATCTCACATGTTGGGCAACTTAGTTAACAAGAGGAAGCTCACCTCATATAATGGGAACAAATTTGATATAATGGACACAAGCGATGGCTAAACATTAGCCAGTATGAAGCTTTTCTAGCTTTTATTTCTTTCAGCTGATGTATTTGTCACAAGTGTGCAAATACCATTAAAAAAAATCATGTTTTAAAAAAGGTAAATTTATAGTCAGCTGATAAATGGTGGTGAACTTAAAAATGAAAAGAAATGAAAAAGATCTTTATGCTGGCAAAAATACCTTTGTTACCTTTCAAATTTATGGACGTGATTAAAAGTTACCAGGACACTCTGGACTGAATTAAAACAGCCAACAAAGGAAGGTAATGGTATAATTCACCTTAGAGAAATAGTTTCCAGTGGACTACACATTTAAATGCTGATGTACAGAATTTAAATTGTCCAAAACGCACTGGACAAATTTTCCAAATCTGATTATTATTAGTCAAAAGTAAGTCGAGCAGTGAGTCTGTGTAGACATATTGGCTTAGGTGAATGTTGGGGTCCAGGTCTGAGGCCCAGTCAGCTCAAGAAGCAAAGGAGGATTGTTTATAGAAGCAGAGACGTTCAGGAGGAACGTATCTTCTGGGATGATCCCAGGAGCCGGACCTAATTAGAAACAACTGCTTGAAATTCACTTCAATGGCTACACAGATCTCTTTTTATGTTGCTTGGCTGGTCTCGTGCATTCATCAGCTGCACCTCGAGGCTCATCTCCATCTCTTAAGTTCCCCCTGGCTGCATGGTGTTTGTGGATTTCATGTATGGTAAAAAGAAATTTAAAGCCAGCCACCTAACTCTCCAGCGTTATCTCTACTCTCCCTGCACACACACATGCGTACACACACACACACACACACACACACACACACACACACACACACACACACACACACACACACAGAGTATCTCCAAAGTCTTGTCTTGAAACAACAGGCTACAATCACACTTGTCAGGTCAAATCTGTTTCCAATTGGAAACAGGGCTTTCATGTGTTTAGACCTCGCCCTGTTGCTTTTGAGAAACATTACGTCATGGACCTGCTTTACTGTAGCTGCACTGTAGGTGCCTCGTAGTGTTTTAATTTCTCACCCCTCTCGTGTTTGGAGTTGAGTCAGTTATCATTAGCAATGAGATCATGCTCCAGAACAAAAAGTGCCACTGCCGAGTTCTTTGAATCCAACTATGAAATACTGACCTTTTGTGCAGCATAAATTCGGCCGTAGTGCGCCATCCATACAATGATTACACATCTGGCAATATCATGATTTGGCATATATGAACCCAGACGTGAACCTTCTGAGTGTTCAAGTCAGTCTTATCCTGTCATCAGGCCATCTTTACTGGGAGTTCCTCATTCAACTGGCATCTGAATGTTGCCTTTCAGACAAGCATTGGCAGAGGCAGGCGCTCATATTTGAACCAGGTGATAGAGTTTCATGTCAATCTGCTATTGACTGCTCCCTTTAGGGGTCGCCACAGTGGATTATCTTGCTCCTGCTCATCCTATCCCAAGCATCCTCGACTTTCATGCCAACCTTTTGCTTGTCCTCTTTTATGACATCCATGAACCTCTTCTGACGTCTCCCTTTTTAACTCCATATTCAACATCCTTTGTCCAATATATCTGCTTTCCTTCCTCTGCACCTTTCCAAACCATCTAAACCTCGTCATAAATATTGAGTTTCATGTCAGTTTCTCATAATATAGATAAAATAATCACATAGCTGACTTCTTGTTGATTTTTTTTTTTACTGAAGATGATATTACTGCTAACAAATAAGCCTTATTTAATCTCTGAAAGCCTTATTAATGGTGCAGTTTCTACAGAAATATGTTGATAGAGAGAATGAGAGACTCTGAGAAAGGGCTGCTGGCAGGTAGTGTGTGTAAAGACTGTGACTGCATAAAAGATGTGTTGATCTTCAAACCAGACACTTTCTGGTTATTTGGCTCATGAATCAACTAACTACTGCAAATAAACTCCTCACTATTGACTACTGAGCTAATCTGACAGCATTGCAACCATAACTCCAATAATTTACACAAACCCCAATATTATCCTATCCAATCTAAGAAGCCTTATGCTGCAATAACCTGAAATGCATTGTCATTTAATCACACAAAACACAAATCCCTTTCCTAATAACACACGCAAGATCTTTCTTTTAATATTTACATATTAACACAAAGGCAGCATACAAAGCAAAGATAAAAATTGACCCAAGGAGACTTCATGGGAGTTAACAAAGCAATTCTATTCTAGAAACACGAACAAGCAGAAATGGATGCTACCAAGCCTGGTTGCTCCTCGCTGCCTTTGCTACTTGTTGAAGTTCAGGCTCTGGTTGTTGAACCGGGGTTCATCCCTCTGATTTCCTACAGAGCTTTATGTTGGCTAGCAGACAGCAGAAAGAAAAAACACGTTTGCTTGATGATTTTGTTGTTTGTTTGAGCAGATAACTGAAGAACTTTTGTAGCGCAAGTGATAATGTAACTGTAACTTCTGAATTTAGTACAGTAGAAGGTTACATTACTGCAAAAGGTAAAACGTAATGTGATTACAGTAACATGTTACACCTAACACTGCTCACAAGTCAGAAAAGTTTTTTGCTTAGCATGGCAGAGCACTAGTAATACAGCGTAACTGCACTTCAAAGCTCTATCTGTGAATGCAGCATATTCACAGACAGAGCTCAGTCAGTTCTCTTATTTAGTGAGTCACAAATATACAAGAGTGGCTGTACAAATAAAAACTTTTACTAGCATTTGCATTCACTTCCACCATCTTGGATTGTTACCTCATGGGCAGTGGGACTTCTTTGACCTTCCGAGTTGGAAATCTGAGTTAAGGGAGCGTCCAGGTGAAAATTCTGACTGGGAATAATTTGGCATAAAGTGAAAGGATGTGTTACTGTCAGACTTGTGTAAAACTTGGCTAAAGCTGAACTAATGTGGAAAGGTGGCGATGAAGTCACTCTCACTCCTTTTCCTTTGGTTAGTAGCAAATTAACATATGGTGGGGCTTGCAAGTAGCAACAACCCAAATAATAACATACTGTCAAAGAGGTGGTGGTCATATTTTGGCAGCTTAAACCATTTAGGGACAAGTCTAGAGGAAATGGAAGAGTTAATCCAGCCCAAAACAGAAGTGATATGAGACTGTTCTCAATCTGTTCCCACACCAAGACAGCTAAATCCATGAAAACACAACTTTCTAGGAAATCCAAATTCCAGAAATCTTGGGAAAACACTGGGAAATGAGAGACAACACAATAAAGAACAAGGGATGACTCAGACAACACACACACACTGTACAACATGACAAATGCAGAGACAAAACTCGAGGAACAGAAGAGCAACACAAAGGGGGAATTAACAAAATGAACCTAGGGCCATCAGGTACTGAAGGAATGAATGATAACACTATAAGGAACATGTAATGAACAAGATACATAAAGATAAAAAAAACCCAACAACAATAGAGCACTATATTTCAACACTGCAGAACCCTACATGCAAAACTAGAAAAATAAAGGTCCACAAACAAATTGTTATAAAACCAAAAGGACCTGAATTGTATATAATGATTTCGGCAGTGAGAATAATCAGGTCATTGGCTCCATAGAACCTTTTAAATTCTTAGAAACTCTGGCTCCTGGAATGGCAATAAAACCTATTTAAAATGTCAGTAAACCAAAACTATGACTTCAAATAAATGCTAATGTTGGTCAGGGGGCACTGGATTTGTGTTTCCCAATAAATTCGCCATTTTCAGGCGATATCATCATTTCTGTGAATGTGTCTGTAACAGACCATGTTAAACAGGGCTAGAGACTAGTCAGTGACCCCATGGTAAACACTGGTTGCTAGAGACAGAGATAATATGTTCTGTGACTGGTTGACACAACCACACACAAAGAGTTATATTGGGGTTGCGGTTAGATCCAAGCACTAAAGTACCATCTTTTAATGTACTTGAAGGAGACACGGTTGAAAAGTGCTTCCAAGCTACTAATGGCAGCTCTAGTTTGTCACTATACTTGCAGCTTTGTTGTTGTATTCCCCAAACACACATCACTGTCAGCCTGTGCTGTGTGCTAATATCCTGCATGGCCTGTTTGTGTAAAACACACATTCCTTCGTCTGTGTTTGGGATAGAAAAAGCCTTTAGGAAGTTGTTTTAGCTGCAAGGCTTTTAAAGGCAAGTCAACCCAAACAGAGGTGCCTTTAAGTACAGCACATCAACTGTATGTAGAGTAGAGAGGGAGCATGTTGACCAGGGTGAATGGAGTGAGGCTGGAGAGGCTATAACCATCGGTTTAAGGAGAATGAGTAATATATTCAGGCTCCAATGATTCATAGCTCACCTTCTCCAACTGGACTGCGCTGAAAGAATCACAGTGAAAAATGATATAATTCTTTACCTCCATCGTAATCGTGTAACACATCGTGGGCTTAGCTGTAAGCTTAAACCTGGTGTTCCAGTCCGACAAGAGCTTTCTGAAACAAATGGTATCAATTTGCTTCCAGTCATTAGAGCACATTGTTGACTAGAAGGACATATTGTAGAGCCAATCTAGCTCAGACCCCAGTCCTAAATCAAGTGACCAGCTTTCCCACAAAGGAATGCACTCAGTGTTTGCCACTGTAAGAGTGGACTCATTGCAAGTTTTAATGGTTTGGACAACTGTGGGTAGTTTGCATGGATGATTGAAAGGGTTTTGGCTGCTCCCCTCATCTTCCCCCCCTCCTCTTTAAAGGGGGAAAGAATGAAAAACAAAACAACACATTCTCTCCCTTCCTCCCACTCTCTCTTGCTAGCATGCACACCCCGTAGAGAGAGCATCAGACGCGTCCAAAAGAAACAGCGAAACAGAAATAGAGCTACTATTTCAGTCTGAAAAGGTTGTTATTTTTAGAAAATGTGACACACTCTACATTAAATTACAACATCATAAGATCACTCTGTACCCCTCCACCCCCACCTCACCCACTAGACCTCCAGATCTATGACTCACCAAAGTATGCGGTGACGTTACCCCAAACTATTCGCCTCAGTCTTCTGGTCAAAAAATTTGATCATCAGCTCATTGCCCCGATTCAGTCAAAGGTGGGTGACTCGTAAGATGCACACAGATCTGGTTCTAGTTTAAACATATAGCTTGATATTATCATCACACAGGTAACACCGAGCATTCTGATCAGGGTGCTTAATCTGTTTAGTTAAGATTGGTTTGTTTTATGTTTCCCGTCCATGGACCAGTGCCCCTCTAGCATTTGACTGCACATCATAACATTTGTTTGTAGTATGTGAATGAAATGCAGAACAAACATGCGAGAGCATAATGCCGCTGTTGGGATGCCAGGCCAAGGCATAATGAAACATGTGAAAAACACATGCTTCCAATTTCTTACTCACCTCAGTGTTTCTTCCAACCAGTGATGTAGTTGGGAATGAAAAGGTGGGTAATCTCCCAGCCTTGGCTGCTGAGGCACGAAGCAGACGATCATTAATAAACAGGATAACAAAGGCTGACGACCACATTCACTTAATGTTGAATTTTATTGTCATAGTATATCTCAAAAATCCTAGTTTTTATTTATTTTTTCAAACAAAAACTTCAAAGAATCAAAGAAAAAAGATCAAATGTTTACAAATTATATGTTAAGTAAGATGAGATGAAAGATATTACAATTAAAAGAAAGACTATAAAATGTGTTTGAAAAGATGTCCCCTCTTGAAGTTCCTGACGCCTCATGCTTTTGTCTGTTGAAATAATTGAATCTAGTTCTTGCATTCATGTTTCCCTTAGGATGAATCATTAATTCTCAGTGTTTATGATTAAAGCCTTTAAAAAATCATTTGATTCCTGCTCAGCTCTACTTTGTCTTTTAGTGCTGTACTCTATTACAACTCTTTCAATCACTACTTAAAATAGATATTTTTCCAAAGCACAAAGTGTCTCAAAGACCTTACCAGGAGCAAACACGCCAAAACTAAAAACATCTACATAAAACTACTAATACTTTCTGTGTGGGGCTTGCATGTTCTCTCTGTACCTACACTGGGGTCCTTCCATAGTCCAAAGGCATGTTTGTTAGATTAGCTTGCAATTTTGTCATGGATCATGTCATGGATATTAGCGTGTGGCTGTCTGTTTGTATTGGACAACCAAGAGTGTATCCCACCTCTATGACAGCTGGGCTACTTTCCAAATATGTTTTATTTCATGTTCGAACCACAACTATATGATGCTGGAAGACAGTGGTTCCCCCTAACTCACCTCTAAACTTCCAGGTTTCAGTTTTCATAACTTCAGTATCCAATAGATAATGAAGAACTAAGAATTTAGTCATAACTCATCTTGATGACCCCGAAAGAGAGAATGTTCTAGAACTGATAAGTTGAAAGTGTAAGTTTGAAGATCACATTGCATCTGTTTTAAGCCAGACACAGAATTCCTCAAATAGAAAAATACAGTTGAATTAGTCTGAGGTCGTGTTGTACTGCTTCAGTTCTGGCAACAACAGAGTATGCAGTTTATCAGTCAGTGACTTAAGAATCAAGTGCAACTAAGTTATACCGGGATCTCAATCACAAGAGTAAATCCAACTTAAAATAGCTCGTAATGAATAAGATTTAAGGTTTTAGGGAGGATTAGTTCAAAACCTAATATGAACAGTACTGGGATACTGTAGTATAAAGACCGGCTTAAGACAAATTTTACTACAAGAAAGAAAAATACAGTTAGGGCCATAAATATTTGGACAGAGACAACTGAAACTGAAAATAAAATGTTCATTTCGTTTACTTTGTTCAAAACCCTCTGACAGCCTGAAGTCTTGAACTCGTGGACATCAACAAAAGCTGGGTTTCCTCCTTTTTAATGCTCTGCCAGGCCTTCTACCAGTAGCTTTCAGTTGTGGGTTGTTTGTGGGCCTTTCTGTGTGAAGTTTAATCTTTAACAAGTGAAATGGATGCTTAATTGGGCTAAGATCAGGTGACTGACTTGACCCTTCAAGAATTTTTCACTTCTTTGCTTAAATAAACTCCTGGGTTGCTTTGGCTGTATGTTTTGGGTCATTGTCCATCTGTATTCTGAAATGCCACCCAATCAATTTGACTGCATTTAGCTGGATTTGAACAGACAATATGTCCTGAACACCTCAGAATTCATTTGGCTGCTTCTGTCCTGTGTGCATCATCAATAAACACTAGTGTCCCAGTGCCACTGGCAACCATGCACACCCAAGCCATCACACTGCCTCCGTCGTGTTCTATAGATGATGTGGTATGCTTTGAGCGATAAGCTATGAGCTGTTCCACGCCTTCTCTACAGGGAGTGCAGAATTATTAGGCAAGTTGTATTTTTGAGGAATAATTTTATTATTGAACAACAACCATGTTCTCAATGAACCCAAAAAACTCATTAATATCAAAGCTGAATGTTTTTGGAAGTAGGTTTTAGTTTGTTTTTAGTTTTAGCTATTTTAGGGGGATATCTGTGTGTGCAGGTGACTATTACTGTGCATAATTATTAGGCAACTTAACAAAAAACAAATATATACCCATTTCAATTATTTATTTTTACCAGTGAAACCAATATAACATCTCCACATTCACAAATATACATTTCTGACATTCAAAAACAAAACAAAAACAAATCAGCGACCAATATAGCCACCTTTCTTTGCAAGGACACTCAAAAGCCTGCCATCCATGGATTCTGTCAGTGTTTTGATCTGTTCACCATCAACATTGCGTGCAGCAGCAACCACAGCCACTGACACTGTTCAGAGAGGTGTACTGTTTTCCCTCCTTGTAAATCTCACATTTGATGATGGACCACAGGTTCTCAATGGGGTTCAGATTGGTTTTTCCACACGCTTCTTGCGACCCTGTTGACTATTTTGAATGAAACGCTTGATTGTTCGATGATCACGTTTCAGAAGCTTTGCAATTTTGAGACTGCTGCATCCCTCTGCAAGATATCTCACTATTTTTGACTTTTCTGAGCCTGTCAAGTCCTTCTTTTGACCCATTTTGCCAAAGGAAAGGAAGTTGCCTAATAATTATGCACACCTGATATAGGGTGTTGATGTCATTAGACCACACCCCTTCTCATTACAGAGATGCACATCACCTAATATGCTTAATTGGTAGTAGGCTTTCGAGCCTATACAGCTTGGAGTAAGACAACATGCATGAAGAGGATGATGTGGACAAAATACTCATTTGCCTAATAATTCTGCACTCCCTGTATACTTTTTTCTTGCCTACATTCTAGTAGAAGTTGATCTTGGTTTCATCTGTCCAAAAGATGTTTTTCCAGAACTGTGCTGTATTTACTTTCATGGTAGTCTTCTCTTTATGGCTGACTTGGATATCAATACATCTACTCCTGGAGAGTGTTGGTGACTGTGTTGGTTGGTGGTTGGCTGTTGTGAATGGGTTTCTCTTCACCTTGGAAACACTTCATCCAGTTTGAATGTGGATAACCTCAAATGAAAGCTGAAAGTCTACACATTATATCCATATCCATTATATAACTATAATGGGAATGTTTCAGAAAACAGGTAAAACAAAACAAGAACAAAACTGTCCAAATATACAGTGGGGCAAAAAAGTATTTAGTCAGCCACCGATTGTGCAAGTTCCCCCACCTAAAATGATGACAGAGGTCAGTAATTTGCACCAGAGGTACACTTCAACTGTGAGAGACAGAATGTGAAAAAAAAATCCATGAATCCACATGGTAGGATTTGTAAAGAATTTATTGGTAAATCAGGGTGGAAAATAAGTATTTGGTCAATAACAAAAATACAACTCAATACTTTGTAACATAACCTTTGTTGGCAATAACAGAGGTCAAACGTTTACTATAGGTCTTTACCAGGTTTGCACACACAGTAGCTGGTATTTTGGCCCATTCCTCCATGCAGATCTTCTCGAGAGCAGTGATGTTTTGGGGCTGTCGCCGAGCAACACGGACTTTCAACTCCCGCCACAGATTTTCTATGGGGTTGAGGTCTGGAGACTGGCTAGGCCACTCCAGGACTTTCAAATGCTTCTTACGGAGCCACTCCTTTGTTGCCCGGGCGGTGTGTTTTGGATCATTGTCATGTTGGAAGACCCAGCCTCGTTTCATCTTCAGAGTTCTCACTGATGGAAGGAGGTTTTGGCTCAAAATCTCACGATACATGGCCCCATTCATTCTGTCCTTAACACGGATCAGTCGTCCTGTCCCCTTGGCAGAAAAACAGCCCCATAGCATGATGTTTCCACCCCCATGCTTCACAGTAGGTATGGTGTTCTTGGGATGCAACTCAGTATTCTTCTTCCTCCAAACACGACGAGTTGAGTTTATACCAAAAAGTTCTACTTTGGTTTCATCTGACCACATGACATTCTCCCAATCCTCTGCTGTATCATCCATGTGCTCTCTGGCAAACTTCAGACGGGCCTGGACATGCACTGGCTTCAGCAGCGGAACACGTCTGGCACTGCGGGATTTGATTCCCTGCCGTTGTAGTGTGTTACTGATGGTGACCTTTGTTACTTTGGTCCCAGCTCTCTGCAGGTCATTCACCAGGTCCCCCCGTGTGGTTCTGGGATCTTTGCTCACCGTTCTCATGATAATTTTGACCCCACGGGATGAGATCTTGCGTGGAGCCCCAGATCGAGGGAGATTATCAGTGGTCTTGTATGTCTTCCATTTTCTGATGATTGCTCCCACAGTTGATTTTTTCACACCAAGCTGCTTGCCTATTGTAGATTCACTCTTCCCAGTCTGGTGCAGGTCTACAATACTTTTCCTGGTGTCCTTCGAAAGCTCTTTGGTCTTGGCCATGGCGGAGTTTGGAGTCTGACTGTTTGAGGCTGTGGACAGGTGTCTTTTATACAGATGATGAGTTCAAACAGGTGCCATTCATACAGGTAACGAGTGGGGGACAGAAAAGCTTCTTACAGAAGACGTTACAGGTCTGTGAGAGCCAGAGATTTTCCTTGTTTGAGGTGACCAAATACTTATTTTCCACCCTAATTTACGAATAAATTCTTTACAAATCCTACCATGTGGATTCATGGATTTTTTTTTCACATTCTGTCTCTCACAGTTGAAGTGTACCTCTGGTGCAAATTACTGACCTCTGTCATCATTTTAGGTGGCTGACACAATCGGTGGCTGACTAAATACTTTTTTGCCCCACTGTATATGGACCTAACTCTACCATAAGGCGCATTAAGCGAAAACAAAACAGTCAGATAAATCAAACTTTATTCAACTCATTCTTCTTGCTTCCTCCACTTCCGTACCATTGATTCATTAATGCTGTATTCTATCACAGCTGCTCTATTCCCATGTTGTTGCAGTATATTAATGACTAACCTCATATTGTGGATGGATTATCTCAGTTGTTCTCCTGACTGAAGTTTGGTCCATTTACAGCATCCTGCCATGCAATTGCATTTGTTCCTAACTATCAGGAACCCTCGCATTAACTTTTGTTGAGTGGAAAAAAGCTAGCATTCATCCTCCAGCTTCCCAGTGTTTATGTTATGCTAACATAGCTGTGTCGCTAGCGATCACGTAGTACAGTGGTTCCCAAACAAGAAAAATGTTGCACCCCCCTCGGAATCACCGAAAACTGAGATTTTTTTTAAAACTCCTTTTTTGCGTTTACGTGTGGACGAGGAATACAAAGTTCGTTACGCAACATCAAAGGTATGTGCCTTTTTTTCACGTCACGCTGTGCGCCACGTTATTGTTTACATGAATGGCAGATAGAGACAAAATACTGTTACTGTTAATCTGACTATCTGCAGGTTTTACACGCTTACATACACACACGCAGTTAGAAAGGCAGAGGCATCACGGTGTGATTATTTTACATGTAGTTGTTTTTTTTCCTGTGTAATAATATTCAACATTGCTATCAATACATTTTTCAAAAAATGCCTCTCTGGGCAAAATAGGTTTAAAAACATAAACAGCTGTGGGATACTGTTTGTCCGTGATTTGAACCGGGGGAACAAATCGTGGCCTGATGAGCCTGATATTATTTCATATTATCATTATTTTCATTGTATATCTCCATTGTATATAGTATGTATATCTCCAAAATGTCAGGAGTCGTTAGTCATTACAAGAAATGTTTGTGAACTAAAAATCACGAATATAGGATACTGTTTGTCCATGATTTGAAGAGCCCAGCGCTGCTCCCACTAAGGGAAAACCAATTCTGCAGGGGAGACCTACCTCGGCACTTGTGGAGGTGAAGCCAAAGGGAAGATTTGCTTCACCATATTTTCTAGTCTTTGGCTTAGAATGAAGTTGGTTTGGAAACATATTCAGCGATGCTTCATCTCCTGCTTTGCGTTTCTGTAGGCGCCCCGTGCTAACAGTGTCCAAGCATTTTGTTTTCTTTTCCCCCTTTTCATCCCGCGCCCCCCCTGCCATGGCTCTGCACCCCCCCTAGGGGGCGGGCCCCACACTTTGGGAAGGTGTGACGTAGTATATCACTATGTATCAGCTAGTCCAACTTCAGTAATGCTACAAAAGTCACTGCTGTTTAGTTTTCTGTCTTCATTTATGTTGGAAGTTATAGCAGAGATTTTAATTTAAGAAATCCCTCAATCAGAACATGCTATATCATATTTAGGTGGAAACTAGTTAGCTAACTTCCTGCTAATTTCTAACTTTGTTAAATTTATTAAATTTTGTTTGCCTGGATTTTAAACTTAGTTGTTACACCTGGTAATGCAGCAACACTGATCATTTTCTTCAAGATGAAACAATTTAGACAGTTTTTAAGTGATTTGTTTGACTTTGTGACCTGAAGCTGAGTTTGGACCCGGATTACTCTGCGAGGCTCCTGACTATGGTAGCTGTGATGCTCCAACAATCCATCAAGCGGTGCGGCTTCGAAGGTTACCAAAGTCGTACTAAAATATTTTCCGACAGATTTTTGAGTGCCGTGTACCACATAAAATCGGTTCGAGGGCAGTAAGCACAACCAGAATTAATACATAAGGCGCACTGTCAATTTTTGAGAAAATTAAAGGATTTTAAGTGCACCTTATAGTCCAAAAAATACTGTAATAGTAATATAATAATGTGTTAATAGTAGACGTCTGGTTAAGTTGTTTTTGGTATCTCCTTTTTTACCTTAATGTGTTGACTTTAAGTCAACGTCACAGTGTCCTTCACTGTCTGCAAGTCGGTCCACGGAGCTTCTTTAATTTGCATATTATCTATTTATCTATGTTTTGCAATTTGTATTTTTAAAGGAAAGTTTTCTGACTAGTTCATTCTCGAGTTCTCATTGTGGGAGTTTCCATTTGCAGCAGTGACAAAATTTGACAATTCTCAGAAATCGACTAGCTAGCGAACAAAATAGAACATTTAGCAGTTAAAGAGCAAATTTACTTCTGTCAGGATCTGATGAAGACATGAAATCAAAAATACATATAGGGGGGTTCCCAGAGAGGTGGAGTCTAAGACCCGACCTGACACATAGACAGACAGGCACACACAGATACAGACATGCATTTTCACCCTCATGTACACATATACAAATACTCAGCACTCGCCCAACAAGGAAACAAACAGAAATGACCACTGTACACACACTCACACTCCCCATACATACTCTACACTCCCAGTCCAGGCACCATCGCCAGAGGGGCCATCCGCCCCCAGACCCAGGAGATGTTTCCCTTTGCTCTGGGGTGGAGATGACCATACAGCCCCCGTTCCTGCTGCAGCAGGGAAGATTAGCATCACAGACCCCAACCAGACGGCCAACTTCTCCTCCTGGCCCCATGCCCCAGATGGCAAACAGAGAACGGGGGTGTTCTAACAAATATTCTTACTGTTTCTGAAAGCATTTGATGATATCAATTGAACTCCCCTGCCCCTATTAATATTTTTCCAGTGAAACCACTGGTCACACATCAGCAAAAGCAAAGACCATTTAAAGTAATATTAAACAGAAGCTTTTCTGGCGATATGTCAAGTGACATTTCATCCAAGTTGTAAAGATATATATATATATATATATATATATATATATATATATATATATATATATATATATATATATATATATATATATATATGTGTGTGTGTGTGTGTGTGTGTGTGTGTGTGTGTGTGTGTGTACACATATTTCCACACCACAAACATAAGTTTCTTCACAGGCAGAGTTACATTGTCTGGCACTGTAGCAATCAAAATTATTGTCTGACGGCCAATAAAATGCGCAAAAGATTTTATTTTTCCAAGTGGACCATTAAGGCTTTGCCATACTGGTCCGTTTGATTAATCTTTATTCTTTAATTATTTATTTATTTATTTTACTTTTAAATTATTACAATCAGAACAGACATGGCTGGGGGATAGGAAAGGGAAAGATGTAGACAAGAGAAGTTTAAGAAAAGGAGAGGGAAAAAAACAGAGGACAAAAGGGACAGAGAGAAAAGACTGTAAAATCCACTAGATCAGCGGTCCCCAACCTTTTTTGCGCCACGGACCGGTTTATGCCCGACAATATTTTCACGGACCGGCCTTTAAGGTGTCGCGGATAAATACAACAAAATAAAAGTAGTACCGGTACCGAAAAAAAGAAGATTTATTCATAACACACGTGAAAAGACCCAGGAAAACCAAGTTAACGATAAAAACGATAACAAAATAACACTGAAAACCGATAAAAACCCTGAAAACCATACATTTCACACCTGAGCCTCAACTCTCCTGGCCCGGTACCAAACGACTCACGGACCGGTACCGGTCCAAGGCCCGGGGGTTGGGGACCGCTGCACTAGATCACCTGCTTGAAAAAAAAAAGAAGAAGACGAGAATAAGAGAACAACACAGTAGGGAAACCTCTACAACTAAAATAAGCATATGTAACAGTCAATAACAAATACTGAATGTTACTGAGTAGCACACAAGACCGGCAATGCGTGGTATGCTTAGAGGCAGCTGCCAAGGAAGATAGTGTGTGTCTGTGAACACCCGTGTGCACACATGTGTGTGTGACCGTGCTTGAATTCAAAAGGTTTCTCCATATAACAATCTAATTATAGGTGTAGTAGCCATAATAGTAGCCATAGCCCTGCCCCCCAGAACATGAAGCAGGCATGGAGAGAGGTGGAGTCGGACCCGATCTGACTCCTCTCTGGAGGGGAGAGGGAGGGGAAACAGGAGGACAAAGGAGGGGGGAACAACTAAGCTGTAGTGCCTCTTCACCTCACTGTACAATACCTTGTGCAATACTTTTTGTAAATAGTCAACAGTGCAATAGACTCAATACTTGAAATGTGCAATTCACTTGTATTTTTATTTTTTTATTCCTATTTATTCTATTTATCCCCTTTGTATATTTTA
This sequence comes from Mchenga conophoros, assembly GCF_057382185.1. Classification (NCBI taxonomy): domain Eukaryota; kingdom Metazoa; phylum Chordata; class Actinopteri; order Cichliformes; family Cichlidae; genus Mchenga; species Mchenga conophoros. Next base: position 5,075,531 of record NC_140533.1, read on the forward strand.
TTTATATTGTCTCTGTATTTATATATGTGTGTGTGTGTGTGTGTGTGTGTGTGTGTGTGTGTGTGTGTGTGTGTGTATATATATATATATATATATATATATATATATATATATATATATAACAATTCTGTAACTGTAACTTCGGTCGTTGCTGTGCTTTTTTTTTGGAAGTCGAATTTCCCAGAGGAACCCACCCGAGGGATTAATAAAGTTCTATCTTATCTTATCTTATCTTATCTTATATAGACAAAGACAGGCAGACACACACAGATACATACATGCATTCCCACCCTCATGGACACACATACAAATGCTCAGCACTCGCCCAACACAGAAACAAACAGAAATGAACACGTTACATACTCTACACTCCCAGTTCCAGGCACCATCGCCTCTGGGGCCATCCACCCCCAGACCCAAGAGATGTTTCTGGGGTGAAGATGAGCATACCGCCCCCGTTCCTGCAGGAGCAGGGAAGATTCGTATCACAGAAACCAACCAGACGGCCAACTTCTCCCCACCCCAGATGGCAAACAGAGAACAGGGGTGGTCTTACTATTTGTGAAAGCATTTGATGATATAAATTGACCTCCCCTTCCCCTATTATTATTTTTACAACGAAACCACTGGTCACACATCAGTAACATCAACAAAAGGAAAGACCATTTAAAGTAATATTAGACACAAGCTTTCTTTGTGATTAGTCAAGTTACATTTCATCCAAGTTGTGAAAAAAATACATAAAAATACATATACATATATATATATAATCTTACATTCCAAACTGAGGTTGCATTGTTGCATTGGGACAACAACAGCCAATCTAACTACCATTTATAGAAATAAAGTTGGACTAAATGCTGCCTGCAATGTTGAAAAAGCTGTGGGCGAGAAGCTGGCTGTCACAGAGGCCAGAGAGCAGTGGACAAGATGTCTGCTGTATATTAATGACAGCATCATTTACTAACATAAAGTGGAGATTATCAGCATAACAAGAGGTTCACATTTAACTTTATCCAACTGTAAAGTGACATAGAACAGTTATGCTGACTTTTTGCCTGGAATAAGAACTATGTTTGAGGCCAGTAAAATGACTCTTGGAGTAAACCGATCACCATTAAAAATAATATATGTTTAGGATCACTGTCCTGATATGCTGTCTTAAATAAGTAGACCAAAACAGCAATATTTTATGCCCAAACAGTTTACTACATACATAACTACACCACAAACACAACAAAGTTTCTTACCCCACTACAACCAGGAATCCCATCAGCAGGATGTCTGCAGGAAAAATAGGTCAATGTGTGGGGAAAAAAAGGAAGAGACGCCACACTTTTTCAAGACCTTTTTTTTTCTTTACATCATCTCACTGATTGGATGACTTCATATTAGAATGGGAAAAAGCGAAGCACAAATGTAAGTGAAGGAGACTGTAACGTGGAGCTATCTTTTAATTACTTGTTTTTTCCCTGCTCCTTGATGTAAATTAGCCCTTATATGTTTAGTATTTAATGTCCTCTTTAAAAACAAAGTGTTTTCTAATTAGATAATGGCTCCTACCGATCGCTGACAACCTTAGTAAAAAAGGGCTGAATTATCTCAAATATGTAGGCACAGATGTGATAGATTAATGCTTGACAAAGGTTTGCATTGCTAGGTAGGTGCTGTTCTAGTGTGTCTTGTATGCATGAATTGATGCCTCTGGAAACAATGACAGTTTAAGGGCCCCTAATTTATCATTATTGATGTAGACAAACACACGCAATTCATAATGTTAAATAATTACAACAAAAATGTAAAAAAGAAAACATACAAATATATAAGATGAATTATTTAAAAACCTGAGAAAAAATTGCAGAAAATACTGAACTTTTTTTATTAGTTATGAGTGACTTTGTAGGGAAGTTGGTTTTTTTCTCCACTTCTGCTTTATTCTCCTGCTACACTATAAGAAAATACTGTGTTTTTACGTTCGGGTTAAATTATCCACACTTTGTGCTACTTTTTTGTCACCTATTTGCAAACAACGTATAATTTCAAAACCGAATTTGAAATTAATGGTGCTGCAGAAACATACCATCTGCTCACACGATGCCTTACAAAGACAAAAACAAAAGCTTATTTGGATATGTTACTCTTGGTCATAGACAAAGCATGAGTGAAACTCTGAATAACACAGTAGTCCTGACGACACTTGAAGGCTGCATCTGCTGCTCTCATTCCAGCAGCATTATGCAGTTTCCAATGAAACCACTGGCCTCTAATGGAAACAACGGCAAATCAAAAATGACTATTTATAGTCACAAGATGAGCCGCCCATATCAGCTGAAATATTTTTACTCATCCTTTGATAATAAGGTTTGTTAACATTAATTTAACAGTGTAGCAAAAGTGCAGTCCAAGGGATTCTCCAGTGTTCACTAAATGCTTGAAAAGATTTTCCTGTATCTTGTATCGTAGCTTCTCATCTTTCCACTTCATCATCTTTATGTATTTTAATGTCCGCCAGAACTAAAACAGGTTTTTCTGATTACTGACTGCATAAAGGTTTTCTCTATACTTCAATTTTTATATATAGTTCCACATAATTTAAGTACAGTGATGATGCTGTACTTACTGAAAAATTAGGACACAATCATGTTGTCATTGAATACAGCAGCAAACATGGGATCATCCTCAACCACTGAGGCCTTTCATTGGCAATTAGTAGTATGGTGCGTACTGTATGATCTTCTTTGAAATAAGCCAAAACCCATTGGAAATGGATCTGTAGTGGTGCTGTCTACCAATTTTACACATAAAGCTCACTGTATCTATTACAAGGCAGACCATAATAGGAATGAAGAGTCACTGTATATTGCTTTGTTTAAACAATTCTGTTAGAGACATAAATGTTCTGTTGTATTCCTCTTTGTGATTTGTTTTTTTAACAGCTCATGGCGACAAGGGGAAAAAACCCCACTCTAACCTCTGCCCCTCATATTCTGTGTCGCATGTCACTTTTGAATAGTTTGAATTAATTTTTCTAATAAAAAAATAAGAAGTACAGATAGCTTTTATAACAATAACAGTGGCAACCAATAAAGGCAAAAACACCTGAAAGTGGAAAGTAAATCAAGGTAAAACCAGTCCGATAACAACATAACAAACTGACAACATCCTTTCAGAAAAAAAGAGAAAGAAAATGGTGTAAAAACATTACATTGCACATATTTCAGGAGAAAAGGTTTAAGAAAAGTTAGGCTGTGTTCTTCTTTTATAACAATCGAAAACAATTTCTTTTTAAAAAACAGCTTGAGCTGAATAAATAGTACACAGTTTGAAAAGGCCAATAGCAAAACCGCAGTGTGTACCTATTAGCAATGTGATCTATCATAAATGTCTCTACATTTAAACCATGGCAATGTGTAGGTCCATCTTCCATATTAAGAAAATACCTCGGTGTGACAAATGTGCAAAAATGGGCTAACCTCGATCCAGACCTTCAAGTCTTGATTGAAAACCCACCGTTTTAGCTTAGCCTTCCTGGCCTCCTAGAGCATGCCTTTTAAGTGTACTTTCTTGCCCTCCCCTTCTCTCTCTTTTGGTTATATTGGTTTATTGTTTTTATCGTTAAGTCTTGCTTGCTTATCTGCGTACTTGTATACTTGTATGCTTGGTTAATCAATGCCTCCCACCTGCTATCTTATCTGCCTTTGTACTTTACTACTGTTTTATTGGATTATGTGAAGCAATTTAGCTACCTCTGGTTTTAAATGTGCTATACAAATAAAGTTGTATTGTATTGTCTGCCTCCCTATCACTTGCACTTGTTACAATCAGCTGTTTTCAGTTGTGCATGGATGTAGACATTACTTTTATTTTTATAGCACAAAAGGACAACAGCATGGTGGTAAAGTAGAAACTGCATCAACGACAGAAACAACTGCATTATGCTGCTAACACAACTTCAGCTCTTTGCAACCTCTCCACAGACAGCATGCTAACGTTAAGCTAGCCAAGAACCCAGAGTGACCTTAAATCTGAGTGAATGCTGACCCAAGCCCTGCAGCCAGACCCTGAACTTTAACAGGTAACAAAAGCAGTGAGGCTGTAGCCTGTGTTTCTACCTGTGCATGTTTCTACAGTGCAGTCACTGTGACAATGGGTTCAAGTGTCTTTGTGCTGGTTTTCATCTTTGCTTTTTGTTGTTGGTTTTGTGTTCATACCTAAATAGCAAGAGAACGCTCATGTCTTTGTTCTCATTAGGATATGGATTTGTGTTGGTGTGTGGGACTGTAGCCTAACTGGTGACTAGTGGTGAGCCAGTGGGAATACAACAAGAACTGAATAAATGAGTGATATTGATAATGGAATGTGAATCTCTAAATTGTTATCAACATATATCTGTGTTTGTGTGAGTGTAATTTTAGGCAAACTTATTCCAAAGCTAAGCAGTAACACTGTATACGATACAGCGGACACTTTGATGCATTGTTAAAGAAAAGAGAGACAAATAAACAGTAGAGACCAGTGGCAGCAGATTGATTAGAAGCCTGCAGGAAGTTAAGGAAAGAGAGACGGGGACAGAACCAATCCACTGTGTTAAGTGCTAGTTATATATTGAAAATGTCCTAAATTGCAACCAATGTATGCACATACTTATAACGTGCCTAAATGCTAATATATCCCTATTGATCACCATTGTTAAGAGAAGAAGAGACAGCTATTCAGCTATTTCCACTGACAGTGATGTTAGCAGCAGGAAGGAAGTCACTGTCAGATCTGCATTATGCAAATGAGTGTGGTGGCAGACTCTGTGCTTTGCATGCTGTCCAGTTCTTGGATATGGGAGCAGGCATGAGCGGGTGTGAGGACACTACTCACTTCTCTCCTCTGGGTAATTACTATACAGGAAATTGAACGTAAAATGTTTGAATAATCATGTATCTGAAGTGAGTTATGGATGGAGCCGACAGTACTGAAGTAAATTAAAACAAGTGAATCCAATTACTGTTTATGGAAAGCAGCTGTCCGAGCAGCATATGCTGGTGAGTGAAACTATGAGACTAATGTTGAGGTTAGTGCTCTGCTTGTCTGTATAACATGATGGCTATTTGAGTGTTTCATTTGTGCATGATGACAAGCTAAAAGATGTTTGAAAAACCTGTGTTGCATAGAACTTGCAAAATTATAGGCCGATGTCTGAAGAGGTGAGGCCAGTTGTCTTTTTTTTTTAATCTTGCTTAACTCATGCTCCATGAGTGTATTGTGATGTCATAACACCATGATAACTTGCCTCAATGGATTTACAAAAAACAAGGTTAGCGTTTGCTTTCAGTCATGAACAAACCCTCTTATCCGTGTGTTTATTTACCTACACTGCATCAATTCATCTGTGATACAGCCAACAGTCATGTACTGGATAAGCTTTCGTTTCAAAACATTTGGATTTAATTATCATGGGGATATGATATCCAAACAATCTGGTTTCTTCCATTAATAACATGATTGCAGCATGGCAGAGCGAGCTAAGGCTGCAGCATTTTCATATATTTTCATGGATTTAGGCCTTGTTTACTTACTTATTATGGGCATGGGGCAAAACACGATTTAGAGTAATGACACAGTTTACGTTTTGGAGTTTTAAAAGATCTCTGCGAGGAAGTGTCCTGCTTCCACAGCTTGAAAAACAAACATTACCCGTGTGACTTTTCCAGAATAAAAGAATTCTCACTTGCTTCGGTCTTTTGCAGGTCAGTGCAGTTGACACGAGGAAGAGGAAGCGGGCCAAAGCTTTTGTGTGACTGATAGCAAACGCGCTGTACATTAAGGAAACATAGAACCACAGAAGTGTGTTGTTTTACAGATAAAACACGATGGAGTATGAAACACTATTTATATGATTAAGGCCTTGTGCAAAAACTGATGTACTCAACAAACTTAAGAAGTGTTTTTCTCCTCCTCTGAATGACAGTTTTGTCTGGAGCTTTTTGAGCTTTAGGGAAAATGAAAACTTTAATTATTGTTTTAATCAAAACCAACATTTCAGTCTCATATAATAGTCAATTTTCTTACTCTAAGCATTGTTTTTATTTTGTTACTACAGCTCACTCCCAAACTTTGAGAGAACTGCTCATGGTCATTCATGCTAAATAGGAGACGTGTTTTGTTCTGAGCAGCAGCTTAAGAAACAGTACTCACTGAATAATGGCCACAGCCTGGGTTTCATTTAGGCAACAAGTAAAACACTAATGGTGTTTGATGTCAACAAATGCAGATATCCCTAATATGATCATCTCAAGCACATAACTCTGCTCATGAGGGGCAGCCAATCAGAAGAAATCTAGATTAAAATGATTGGGAATTAAATTAAATTCAGTTTTATTTATACTGCATCAAATAACAACAACACTTGCCTCAAGGCACTTTATATTGTAAGGTAAAGACTCTACTATAATACAGCGAGGGAGCTAAAGGAAGTTAAAACCTGGTTCAAACAAGAGGAAACCCCCCGAACTTAAAAATTAAGCCAAGTTGCAAAATCTGGAGTCCCTCCAACAGCCAACAAATGTTACAAAACATTTTACAGCCTGGTGCAAAAATGGTTTTGGCCTCTTTTGATAGTTTCACCCTGTGAACTTTGGGGAATTTTTAAAAACTCATCCATTAGGATAACTGAGTTAACTGTTGATTGACAGATGTCCTGATGATTCTGTAGCATTTACTTGGCCTCATTCCCTACTTTGAATAGTTGGAATGATTCACTTAATTGTGTGTCTGCTTTGGGTGCTTTTTGTATTGGATTGTCTGACTGCTTTGTTGTGGTACATACCTACAACTTTGTAGTAATTGCAGCATCTATGAAAATAGCAATAGACCATGTGTTGCCATGGAATAAGAGCATTTTGCCACAACTTCCATTTCAAATGTAAAAATATGTCTCTTAGGGAGTTGCAAGAAATCACCACAATCTGGTTGATTTGAGAACATCTGCCTAATGTTAAACTGAGACTTTCTTATGAAAAACACACAAACGCTATTATTTCTTTCAAACAAAAAACCTTTCTAGAGAGATCTAGGGTTTTATTCCAACTTGTATGTCGTCATTATGATTTAAGAAATTTGCGAGTATCAAAGTTTGCTTCTACTTAAACAGGAGATGTGCCTATAAAGACAGGTTGGTGTTGTCTTGCCTTTGATTGCAATAAGAACCTTCATGACTGACTCCCGAAAGGAGTTTGTCCTTCTGATTAAGTGCCTTTGAATTCCTTTTACCTGGAGTAATAATATTGTTGTGCTTCATGTTTCTCTCCTCAAATACAAGGGAGTGGGAGACACTTCTATCATCTTCATTAGCAGTTTTTATAGCATTGAAACCTGCTGTGTTAGTTTCTTCTTACGTTTCTCTTGTGAAAAAACATAAAACATAAAAACATGAAGCAATCATGGTGTTGAATTTCGTGGGAGATCCTCCAAGTGGCAGGAGACAAATCATTTAAATGGACTTGGGGATATGTTCAGTTGTTAAGGCTTCAGAAGAATGCTGTGCTCGTGTTTCAAAGAGCTCATATAATCACTATCTTTGTGGCCTGTTGGTCACCTTAACCTGCTAAGTAATTATTTATTTACTTGCTCATATATCGCTGTTAATTATTCTAATAGGTCTCTTTAGAGCTTTTTTTGTTTTTCTTTTTTGCCACAAGCCCTACAGCGTTTCCTGTTATGTCCCTCTGATACTGATCTCCTTGATTTCCCTCAAGAAACACTCATATTCACTTAACACTCACGTGCAATGACGTTTCCTTTCTTCTTCTCCTAAGACCTGTGTAATAGGTCATGCAATATACTAAAGTATAGATAAGCATAACCTCACCAGCTTGGCATGCAAACAACATGGTAATGTTATATGAATAATTGGTGCAGTTAGTCAGACTGCCTTATTGTAATGTCTAGGCCAGGATGCTATACAGATAAAAAATTTAAATTGAGGGAATTGGTTCTGTTTTAGTGTGTTGGATATTTTATTGGAATAGTTTGGTTGCTGCAAATCAATACAAAGATGGTCTGAGAGATTCTCTCTATCCCATGATTAAACATTTTTATCCTTACACAGCTCCATAAGGCAGATGTTGTATAAAAAATATGTAAACCATATCCTGTGGGATTCACATTCACTAGATTTCAACACAGAAAAAACTTCTTTGGGAGGTTTTGAACTAGCATGTTGCATCAGCACCGTCTACTGCCATCATTAACACATACAATTTGGGGATTTAGGGGACATTTGTAAATTTTACCTACAAAAAATAAAATGTTCAACTCTTTCTGAATCAACACTGTTCGGGTAATTCTTTATACCTCTAGGAATAAGAACAATCTGTATTATATTTGCCCACATTTAGGTAATCCATCTCTGACGAAACAATCTGACCATCGTTAACAAAAGCATCTAAATCTTTGAAACTCATCAGTTGTATCCACTATAATAAATCTTACCAACAAATAGGTGAAAAAGGATGGGCTTACATACCAGACTCAATGCTTTTTTCGTGACACCATAAGTTCTTTTCAGGTTTTCAGGCCTGCAGACCTTGATAAAAAACAAAGTTTAAACTATTGTGCTACCAAGCAACCCGCTACTGCACATTTTGAAGTAAATTATTATAAGAGGAAGCTGATAAAAAAAAAATACTATTCAGGATGATTTTCAGTTTACATCCATAATAACATGAGCAAACTGTTGTGCCCATTCATTTTCATTTTACCGAATATTTTTCCACTGTGATGTTTACCAGGGATGATAAAATTACCCTGCCTATATTAACTAATTAGAACAAAGGTTTCAGCATACAGTAATATCTTTAGGTTTGCAAGCATTTCTGGAGCAGCTGAACCAACATGATCCCTAAAGCCTGACCACTAATATGGAATAAATTAAACAGAGCATGTTTTTTCCACGTTAGCAGTGGAATAATGCTTCTGACAGTCAAACACAAATTTTGTGCTTCATGCACCACAGATTCATTGAGTATGAACAACATTTAGTTAGTGAAACTGTGGTTAAGTCGGGCTTTGAGTTTCACGCCCTCTATTTCACCTCCCTTGACAGTTAACACAGCTGAATGCCACACATACTAGCTGCACGTTACCGGTTTGCACATGTATTAGTACTTCTCATCACATGTGTCCAATTAGACTTCCAGTAAACTGACTTGGCACACACATCCTACATTATTTGGGTTGCTGAAATGCTGCCTATGGGTTTCCTATGATGTCTAATTACATTGTAAGACACGAGTAATTGCAATAATAAGTAATGTGTTTAGCTTATGCAGAAGTCAGTCCAGATGTAAAACATCTGTTTTGATCCTGCAGTTGCACTTTTTTTCTTACTTTACATGCTATAATAAAAGCTTCTGTCAAGTTCGTTCAGATCTGTTATGTAAATTCTGGGCTGTATGAGTGTATGTGTGTGCTATGAGCCACATCGCTCATCTACCTTCCATACATATTGTAAATTCAAAGTGAAATCAATTGCATTGTGTATGTAAAGCAGTGAGTGCTTTTGGCACGTTGGCAGGAAGGAGTCACACAGTAGCATTATTGTACTAATAGCATTGAGGCTGTTAAGAGAGATGAAGCCTTTAGATTTCTTTCTGAGTTAGCATACTGTCATCAATTTTTTTTCCTTTACATGCCTCACAGATAGAGGATATATTCAACAGAATGCCCAGTTGAATAAAAACATCAGGGGGAAATGGGATGATTCTCATGATCAACAGTGGGACGACTAATAAGAGGTGCATAAGAGGTGTACGTTCTAGCATTACATTTAGGAATTTTAACAGCAGGAAAGATAAAGAGAGAGACACTATTAAAGAGATAATCTGGTAGCGCGTGTTTCTTCAGCTAATTGACTTGGTTTTGCAATTAAAAGTCTTTATATTAAAACTTTTCTGAAGATGAGCTGCGGTCTTCTACTGCCTAATACTGGCATCAACCTCTAATAAAGTCCCATGAAAAAAATGGAATTGGAATGAAGGATCAAAAAGCCTCTGAGAAAAAGATACAGACAAATCTGGCTGGTTAAGCAACACCTTTGCGAACTTTAATGAGTTTATTCTGCTGCTGTGCACAAAATGGTTTTAAGATGTCATCATGAATTCCTGGAGCGGAATCTGTCTAATACTTTGGTGGGTTTGTGACATGGCTTAAAGGGATTGAATTCATGAGATGTGATCCGTGAGGCTTTCTACTCCTTTAACCTTCCATTGAGAGCTCAATGTTCCTCGCCTTCACATTCATACCTGTGCAAGGTATTTGCTCTTGCGTTTGCTTTAACTTCAAAGGCTTAGCCGTGGAATAATGTTCCTGTAAATATGTGCAGTAGATGACAGAATCCTGTTCAGTTTAGGAAGCAAATTGGTTGAGCCTGCAGCGTTTATATAAAAGGATCAATACAGTCAGCCCCATTTACCCTCCAATCACATTAACAAAGAACAGATGGTATTTGTCTAAAGACTTCACATGTTTGTGAATAAATCTTAACTTGTTTTTGCTATCAAGATCCAACCACTGATCATCACGAGTCGCAGCATATAAACCTGACAGTCTGAAACGCAGCCCGTACAGCTGGCGAGCTGGGATGTGAAAATGGTTTGTATAACTTCATGCTGATACTATTCCAGTTATGTGGAATATTTCAATTATAATTATAAATTTTTTTGTTTTTTTATCATTCCAAAGTTATGACAGTAAATATCTTCATTATCAGAAAGCATAGTTGAGACTGTTTATGTATTCTGTAATTGGTTCTCCACACAACAGTTTTTATTTCTACTGGAGAACTTCGCCTTGGACACATGCAACTATTCTGCTTGTAATTTAATCGCACTGAGTAAAATGCTTTGCACTACCGACTGCTTTCCTACATCTAATTTTTAGAAAAGAAAAAGCTGCGTCTTCACAATAAGGCAATCTTGTCATAGACTCCTTTTTGTATTAATAGTTGGAATCCTGTGTTTGTGGTGTTTTGAGTTTTTTGGTTGTTTTTTGTTTTGTTTTTTTTAGCTTTGTGTAACAGATATTTCCAGTTGGTTTCTGTATGATTAGTTTCTCAATTTAGCCTTTAGGTTTCTTAGTTTTGGTTTATCTACCTTTTGCAATCCAGTGAGCCAACTGAGTCTGTGGTTCCTGAGCTGCCTGATCCAGTCCTGCTTTATTGCCCTCCTATTCCAGAGGGACTCCATCTCGCCCACTAGCACTCAACCCTTTTTCCTTCCTGCCAGCCAAGCCTCCAGAAAGTCTCCTCCTCCACTGTCACCAGCCTCCTCCCCTGCCTTTTTGTCCATCTGCCAAGGCTCTGTAGCAGTTCTATCTCCTTTGCTGTCAACAGGCACCTGCCAAGCATCTTGGGTCCTGTTTGCTTTGCCGTCACCATCCACCTTCACCAGCAGTATCTAGCCAAGCTTCTAGAGTGGTCTGTTCTTACTGGCAGAAACAATTTGTGCGTGGTTGCAATGACCAGCTGGTCAGTCAGAAGTTGAGTATGCAAGACCGTTAACTGCTGGCCACTTTCACAAGCCCATCACATAGGTTGCCTGGTGGGAGGTAGCTTTTCTCCAAAAACGCATAGACAGATTGTGTTGCTGCTTATTTATAAATGTATACAGATTCCCAAACAGACCCAAAGGTAATCAGTCTGGATTGATTGGTGCTAATGAGCACAACTCATCTGTGACGCTTAGCAGTAGGTAACCTGATTCGGTTGGTTGCCTGATTATGTTTCTATAAAACAGCAAGTTTGCCAAGTGCCTAAATAATTATGCCGTTCTACAGTTAGGCTCTACTAAGTGAATTATGTTCCATTTAATGTGCTTTAATAAAATTTCTGCTGGATTATTATTATTTTTCTCCTGTGTCGAAATTCTATATTCCTATTTTTTTTGTTTCAATAGCCTTAATGCTATTTAAGAAACTTAAGACTCTGGGTGAAGTAAAATCATGTCTCGCCATTACTTTTGCTTGGCCTTCTAAACCATCCTTTGATGGAAACCACAGAGACTCAGGTTGAACTTCTGACTATTTTTTGTTTAACAGTTGGTTTATAAGTCAAACATTTCTGTAGCAATCGCACCTGAGAGGGAAAACCTAAATGTTATTGCACACTTGTATTAATATCTATGCAAAAATAGTTTTACAGTCATCTGAAAATTTTCTGTTCTTCTTTTGATTGTATTTTTGCAGTATCCAGAAATGTGTTTCGTTAGACAGTGGACAATGAATCATTTTACAACTCATTGCAAATCATTGACTTTCATGGAGACCATCTCAGCAAACAACAAAACTCAGTTGCTTTCCTCAAAGTTGACTTTGCTGAGAATGATTTTAGTGACTTCGTGCTGGATGGTTGTTGAATAAAGACAGGTTGCCTCCCACCAGAAATACTACAAATACTTATACAGTTGTGTGATGGGCATGTATTAATCATCATTTGATTCTATGATGTGTCTAAAATCTGGTTTCCAAATCAACCAGGATGTAAAAATAACATGACCCATAGAATTTAAATTGCTTTCTAAAAAAAGAAGAGAAAAAATACACACAGCGTCGCTGTTCAGCTGTCAAATGTTTAGAGTGCCTTAAATCTAACAATATTTCCTTCAAATGTGTCTGTTATCGCTTGCAGCAACTTTGAATTAAACAGACAGTAATGCTGCCTTAATAGTTTCTAAAAGCATATTTGGCATAATGATTAAACAGCAACGACTTTGCTTTTTTCTTAACATAAGAGGAGATCAATGTGATGATATAGGCTTTCTACTCTAATGCACTTCTACTTGTACTTGTGTTTAAAATTTGCCATCACTGGAATGCACCTAACCATCTGGCCATAGTTAAATGGCCTGTAATGATGACTATCAGGTATGCTGAAGATACATATGCACTGTTTACAATAGGATACAGTGTTTATAGAACGGGGTTTAATTAGATAGCAAGTTCACCTGAGAGCAATGCCTGATCTCACTAACCAGATTTAGATTTTCTCGGAGAAGACATCGATAAGCTGTTATTTTCTGTTCCTTTTTTTGTTATTTTGTTTCTGACTTGGCAGAGCAGTGCTTACTGCACCTGATTAAACCGTGGGTGTTGTAATGCAACCTTTCCTGAGGAATGTACTGATCTCACACATCAAGCAGATGTTCTCAATCAATATTTGTTGATATGAAAGCCCATTAGTGTGTTAATTACATTTGCATAAACATTTCGCCATTTCATATTTACTATACTAAATTGGTTTTCATACAGAGTTTACATACAGTGGCCCTCAAGTGCTTACACATGTTCGGTCCAAATTCTGTTTGGCCGTAGTAAAAACATGAACACACGGTGCATATACAGCCAATCACATACTGCATTTGTAGCCACACACAGAGACATAAATGCAAACAAAATATCAGCACCACCCACCCTTAACAGCTTGCATTCCCCACCAATGACTTACCCAGAGTAAACAAACATTTATCTGCTTGTCTGGCAAACCAACAGTGTGGTGGTGCTGTTTGTTTGGCAGACATGCTGCAATAATGTAAGCAAGCTATTGAACTGTGTTTAATGAGAGATATGATTTGGACATGTTAAAAGAAGTTATTTTTTTCCTTCTTGTAGGACTGCTTAGATACAAGTTGGAGCGTCTTAATTGCTGTGGTGGCCAATTAGAACCAAGTCAATAACTGCAGAACCAGGTAGTAAAAGTTCACCAATATGGCACCCTGACAATATCGGACTTAAAACCCAATGTTTGTGAACAGTTTTGTACCTCAATACACTTAACAGAGGTGTCTGTGCAGCACATACATATGATCTTCTCTGAGCCCCAAAACAACAATTTATGCAAGAATAATTAGATCAAAAAACACTGCTATGACAGAATAACATGACAATTTTAAAGATTTTAATTTAATTTAATTTTTTTCATTTCTCTGTTACACGAGGAGACCAGGATGAGCAAATGCTGCATGTTCTCACTCGTGAAATAATTAAAGGAAATGAGGAAGGAAAGTATGAGCACACTCCAGGTTTCCAAAGCCTGCAATTTTATATGAAACATTTACAAAGTTTTGATGACTGAATGCCACTGTGATGATTGAGGGATACAAAAAAGAATAAATGCTTCATATAAAATTTTTACTGTTTTTATTTTACTTGATCAATTATAATGTGGTTATTCTGTTGGTAATTTACATATTTCTGTTGTGTTTTTTAGGCATTATTAAGATGGCTGTTAAATTTCCAACTGCATTTGTTAATGACTTCAATGTTTAGTCTGCTGTGATGGCTTGAGCAGAAGTGTTGAAATTTAAGGTGTCCAGTTCTGTACTGCTGTATAATACATGACATGAACCATTGATGAATGAAAAGTATAGAAGTGCATACATTCCCTGACATTCTCAAGAGCTATATAAAATGTTACCAAAGCCTGCCACTGATGCAAAGGAGGGGCCCAGGGATGTTAATCGCTGTCCTTCCCACTCCTACACCGAGCACAAAAATTTACAGTCACCATAACACCCATATGTCCTCATGCTTGTTTAGGGAGACTTGAGGTCTGTCCACAATAAAAATCATTATAACTGAGTGAATTTCCCACCAATTTTCAAGTGAGTTGGTTTGGTAAAAAAAAAGAATATTGTACTTATCAATATACATCTCCTAGTGTGCATTTAATTCTTGTAACCTTAGTATTAATCAATTCAAATACACAGGATCAGGCTCCAGTTTGTGGAAGCCGTCATGTTGCCCTGTCACCTTGAATACAGTGGCCGAGATGAACATCGTTGTTCCACCTAATCACCTTTTATGCACGCCATATTGCTAAAAGGTTTCATTCTACAGTCAACTACTTGTCGTATTAGTCTAAAGACCTCCAAACTTCAGGTGGCTTTCAGATTAACTCAAGAACAGTGGCTGGCTGGGTTTCCATGGCTGACTAGTTAGACTTTAGAGCAGTGAAGACGTGTTCTCTGGAGTGACGACACATGCTTCTTTGTCTGGTGATCCACTGGGGGAGTCTGAGTTTAGTAGTTACCAAGAGAACGGTACTTGTCTGACTGTACTGTGCCAAATGCAAAGTTTGGTAGAGGTGGGCATATGATGTGGGGTTGTTTTTCAGGAGTTGTGGTTGGTCCCTTAGTTTCAGTGAAAGGAACTCTTAATGCTTTAGCATACCAAGACATTTTGGACAATTTCATGGTCCCAACTTTGTCAGAACAGTTTGGGGATGGCGCCATCCTGTTATAACATGAATGCACACTAGTGTACAAGCAAGATACATATAGGCACACATGAGTGAGTTTGGTATGGAAGAGCTTGACTGGTCTGCACAGAGTCCTAAACCATAAATACACTCCTAAAAAATGAGGAAAGTATTCCTAGAAGAGTTGAAGATGTTATGGCTGTTATAGCTGTACCTATGAATTAAGTGTGTGAAGATGATCAAATACTTTGGGCAATAGAGTATATGTGGCTAGAGACCGGCCACGTGTCATACATGGTTTAATTTACTGCGTTTTTAATTTAAAGATCACAAACAGTGCTTTCAAACTCTCTCTCTCTCTCTCTCTCTCTCTCTCTCTCTCTCTCTCTCTCTATATATATATATATATATATATATATGACCATTTAAATTTGTACACATATACCATCAGTTTCTCCTCGCAGACACTGCTCTCTCTTCTCCCTCATTTCCACATCATCCACTTCCTACTCAGTTTAAGTTTTATCTCCTGAACTGAGTGCACTTACAAACAAAACGTGCATAAACATGCTTATTTATTCCAGATATTGTTGCAGTTAAGTATTGTTGGATTAGATATGCCACCATCTCTGGACAGCTGGCGCTACACAATAAAAATAGCTGGCTATAAGTTAACATAATGCCAGCTGATGTTAGGCTTGAGTTTCCTAAAAAAAAAAAAAAAAAAAACCCTAAACATTTTCTCTTTGATAAAGAGTTCGATTACATTCTCACATGTATGAGTTTATTCACTAACTGTCTGACATTGTTGCATTCAGACAGATCCACTTCAGCAACGGATTTACTAACGCCACCAAACAAAACAATACTACAATGCTGCAAAAAGCTGTTTAAGATATCCTCAAAAACTCACCTTAGTATAACCGTCATCAGACAGAAGTGAGGTTGTGAGAGTTGTTTGTCCGACAGCAACCGATATAGCTAAGATTACGCACTTCAAATGAGAGGTAAAAAAACAGAATTCTGTTCACTGCAATATACTGACATCTAGTGGTAATCGTTTACACACTGTAAAGGTATGACTAACTTTTTGAATATTAACTTGTGTACAGTGTTGGGAATAACGGCGTTACTTTTTTCAGTAACAAGTAATCTAACTAATTACTATTTCTATCATTACAACGCCGTTACCGTTACTAATAAGAAAATGCGGTGTGATTGCGTTACTATTTTTCAACAAACCGACGGTTGAAGCTGTCTTCAGTTTACCGCATCTTGTATCAGCTGTAAGTAATCTGGGCGCTACAGCTTTAAGCAGCTGCGCGCTCCCGCAGGCAGCAATCACTTCCTGGCAAACGATCACGTTTTGGCACAACACCTGGAGCTAAGGGGGCAAAACAATCGCATGAATGCTGGGCCCTATTTCAGGAAGCCGGTTTAGAAAACTCAGAGTGACAAACGATACTCAGGGTTGAGTAACCCCGAACTGTCCAACTCGGAATATTCGGTTTCAGAAAGGCTGATAACAAGTAGTTCAGTCAACGCGGAGTTGCTTTAACCCCAAATTAAGCGCGCGCACGAGGATACATTAAGCCCTGATTAGTGGAGCACAGATTAAGCGAGTCACCATGGAGACGGAGGGAAAGAAGGCGCGGTCAATGTATTTTACAGCACTTGAGGCCGAAATTCTGATGGCAGTATATGCCGATAACATGCAAATTTTGCAGAAAAAAAGTAACACAGCTTCAGCTGCAAAAGAAAGGGAGCATGCATGGCAAAACATAGCCGACAGAGTCAATGCGTGAGTGTTAATTTAAACATTGATCTAGGGATTTCCACCCATTTAACACGTTATTTTATTATATTTTATTTTACTTTTAATTTCATACATTTTATTTTGTGACGTGATGTGAGCGCAGGTGCAACCCAACAGGCCCCAAATGTTCCTGGCAGCAAGTATAAATGAAATATAAAAATATAGTCCAAACAGGTAAGGTGTAATTGTATTATGAGCCATAGTGCTTGGTCTGTTTGTCCTATGTAAATCAATTGCAGTTAGAGGCTACATTAATTTCCCCTCTGTAAGCACTTATTGAAATTATCTGAGCATTACAAGTACATATTTGCTTACTCTGTATGCTCAAATGTGACCCGTTATGGCCACTAGAAAAAAAGCGGAGGCCCGAAAAACAGGTGGGGGTACTCCACCACCACCACTCACAGAGCCTGGCCACTTGGCTTCCACATTTGTGATAATGTTGGCAGCATCACACATGATCTTCACAGTGCAGAGAACACAAATTAGCATCCATTACTATAATGAAATAATTTGTTAGTTTGAAATGCTACAGGGAACTATGTACCTGTACATTAATGCTGTGGAAAGACTTCCTGTTCACATAGTCTCCTTCATTTACTGAAGGAGCAATGATTGGAATGTGAGTGCCATCTATACAGCCAATCACGCCTGGGAACCGTGAAAATAAATGTAAAATTTAAGTAGTAGTTCAAATATCACCACATCATGAATTAAGTTTTGTTCATCCTGATACCTGCAATTTTGTGGCATCCCTCTTTGATAAATCTTGTGGGTCTATGACCGGGGAACACCACAGACGAGTACAGGAGACGTTTCAGTGTAACTGTAACATTCCTGACTGCCCGACAGACGGTAGCCTTGGAAACGTGCTCAGCGTCACCAATATTATACAGAAAGCTCCCGTTTGCAAAAAACCGAAGTGCAATACGAATAATATGTACAGAACTGAGAGGATGTCCGCGATGTGTCACATGAGCAATATTAGGCCTGAGGATGTTATTCAAATAAATTGTAGATTGTGCTGAAAAACGGTAACGTTCACACAGGAAATCATCAGGAAATGATAAAATGTCCAAACGCGCTCTAATCACTCTCTCCCGGCGGAGAGCTCTGCGGAGAATTTGGGCTTCAACATCTACTGGCTCTTCAAGGAAGGGACACGCCATGTCTGACACTTCCTACAGTCAGGTTTCCGACAAAGAGGCGGAGAAAGTCAGGGTTAGTTGAAGTAAACCTGCTAGGGGGCAGGTTAGCTTCACGGAGTGTGTCGTCATAGTAACTCACTCAGAATTAATCTAAACTCGCCTTGTGAAACCGAAAACCCAGAGTTTTCGTTAACTCAGGGTATACTTACTCAGAGTTTGCACTAAACCGGCTTCCTGAAATAGGGCCCTGCTGTTTGACTGAGGAAGAATAAAGTAACAAAGCAACAAGGTGATATATACCAGTTTTTAAATTGTGCTGATAGGCCACGTGAAACCAGAGCCGTTTTTTCCTGAATAGTTTTGTCACAATAGTTTTGAGAGAAAGACAGCAGAAAAAGAGAGAAAGATGTGAGAGATTTGTGACGTTTAGCGTGTTTGAAGTGTGTAGTAAATTGGTTGTCTTGTGTAGTTAGTGTGCAGTGTTGTGGATAGTTTTGTGTTGTGTGTCAGAACAATGAGGCGACTGCTGTCTCCAGGTAGAAACAGGAGTCATACACCTGCTGCTGTCAGACCTGCAGGTATCAGGCTGTGATGTTCTCCTTTATAGTGGACAGAAATATTTGGAGTGGCACAAATAATTTATGTTGCATCTCATTAAATGCAGAACAGCTGATTGTTATGTAAATAGTTTGAAAAGGTTATAAATAAAAGGGGTAAAAGTTAAATGGCTGAAAATAACTTTGTTGTTTGCAGAACTTGTGCATATAATTTTAAAATTGACAATTTATATTTGCATTTAAAGTTATGAAATATGATTCAATAAACATGTTTTTGGTTGTTACAGTAAAAAAGATAACTTTTTCTACTCAGATTTTATGTTTTTTGTCTGATTTTAGATCGATACTGTTAATATAGTATGTCAAAATGAAAAGATAACTGTAAATTCAGACACATGAGGTTGTGCTGAAAAGTATGATACCAAACAAGGCAACGTAAATAGTTTTTAAAGGTAAAATGTAGAGGAAACATCAAAAGTAGTCAAAAATAGCCAATTATACTCTACAACAGAGGGTTAGACATTCTTTTTTTAAAGTAACGCAATCGTTACTTTTCAAGTAATTAATTACTTTTAGAATCTTGTAACACAGTTATTAACTCAGTTACTTTTTTCAGGAAGTAACTAGTAACTATAATTAATTACTTTTTCAAAGTTACTTGTGCAACTCTGCTTGTGTATATCACTTTTTATTGTCTGTCACTTTTAATATTATTTAAATTTATTACTTTTAAATAAATAAGTCAGTAGCCATCTAATCAGAGATCGTAATGTCAAGTGTGTCTTTATGACAGCTATTTTCTCTTTAACAGATCTTTTTGTGAGCGTATTGTCAAAATTCTCACAACTCAACAGTACAGTTGCCATCAGGTGTATCTGATCTCACCAGCTGATATTTTAGTTAACCGAGGAAATACTAAAAGCACAATTAAACAAAGGTGTTTGTTTTGCTGCAGACTCGGACATGAGAGTGTTCTATTAAAGTGTTTTAAAATATTAAATAACTAGTATGGCTTTGATGCCGACATGAACGCCATGACAGGTAGGGAAGTTACAGTAATATTTATATTCTAAGCAGGATATTACATTGTAAGCATGCTAATGTTTGCTAGTTAACATGAAAAAGTATAACTGGTCCTGATGGTGATCGCATCGGTTTGGCTGTTTGGTCACAAATTCAGATAAATGTAACTGTTGACCTAATAGAGTTAGATGAAGATTCATTGGCTCAAGTGTCCGTGCTGAGGTATTTTAGTCCTACTGAAAATACAAAAATGTAGGAGAATTTATTTATGAAGCTCAAACAGCAAGTTTGTGTCAGAGAGCTTTCCAGTCTTTAACGCATACCACACTCTCTATTTTTAGACCTTGGATTTGAAAAATGGAAAACTTAAATAAACAGTTTCCAAACTGAGACCCATAGGATTCAAGTCTTAGCCACATGTTTTAGCAGGAAGAGTCCAGGTGCATCTTATAACATGAAGTAATGACTGCTGAATTTCATGCAGGTGAGTTGGCTACAGGACCGTGAGTCTGTGCATGCCGTTCCTTTGACATATCTTTGTGGGACACGCACATGGAAGAGAGCCATTGTTAGTGATATTAGTTACACCTGTGCTTTGCCTGCTATGACAATGTCTGCTACGTATTTTGCAGTCTTTCTAAAGTACTATTACACGCAGTGTGTACTACTCTATTTGACAGAAGAGCAAACTTTGAGTAAATACGTAGCACCTGGTAAGTTTAACTTACAGTACAGCTTCAGTGAGCATCAAGGTGCTACATAATTTGAAGCAACCTCTGGATGACCAGTTGGTCAATGCAATTTCTGACAACTGCAAAATAAATTCATTACAATCTCTGGATAACCTCTGATTTTTTTCCCCTGGTCACCAGGAAGTTGCCATTTTATTTTTACTCTAGTGTGACTGAGCCATAATTGAAAAAGACTTGGCAAACATACCAAGCTGAAGACTCGGCTGTCTGTGGCTGAAACCTCTGGTATTTTAAATGATGTAAGCGGAGAGTCCATAGCCTGTAGACTCAAGTAAAATAGGATAATTGCTCTAAATCTGCTGGCTGTGTAATTAGCTAGTGGTGTGCTATAAATAATGGTTCCTTAGGGTAGTGTGTTAGCTAACGTGTCAGAGGCATTCTGATATGAATACATTTTGCTGGGCACATTAGTTTGATTGCTTTTATATTTTTTGTTTATTTTTAGTTAGTTATACTTTAAATGTCAGTAGTTTTCAATATTACACTCTAATCTTTTGTCTATATAATGGTAATAGCATGCTTAATGTGTTATTTAGTAAGAAATGCCTTGTAACTGGAAAATGATGCGTATGTATGACTCACACACATGGAGTATACATTAGAGAAGGCTGTGTTGCTATAGCTACAGCATACATTTCATTGTGGCCTTTCATACCAACAACACAGCTGATTCATTGGTCCGGTTGTTATATTCTCCAGCTGAACCCTGTGATGACAGGACACGTGGCTCCCAGGAGATTTGTGACACAACTCATGATTTTTTGAAGTGCAAAGTGTGGGATGAGTCTGGTTTCACTTGTGTATACTGTTCATTTTTATGTTTGAGCCTTCACTGTTCATCATCTTGCACATACCTTTAGAAAGTTTACAGTAACAGGCTATATGAGATATCATGCTCTCTCCTTGTAACTGTTTTCTAGTCTTTAGGTCTTAATACGAGTTTAGAGAATGACAGCACGTGACATGTTCTGGAAAAGTAGAAAGGAGTTTTTCAGAAGTATAGATTCTGGCAAAGTTGTAAATTTGCAAAAGCGTGAATAATTTTCTCCTCTTGTCCATGTTTTTCCTGTAAGAAAGTCTGGTTCTGCCAGACGTTCTTTGTGTTTAAAAGGATTGTTTCCTTCCCACAGTCGCCAAAGCACTTACTCATAGGGGGCCATCTGATTGTAAGGTTTTCTCCTTTTTTGTCTTGAAGCAACTGTTGATTTGGTTCTATGTAAATAAAATTGAACTGAATTGAATTGAACATATAAGTTCAGCAGCCAGCCATAGATATTTGATTGTTCACATCAGTCTGTCATATAACATACTTTCTCCTTTGTCTCTCACTCTGAAAGTCATTTTTGTCTTGGCAGAAGGTTTGGAAGCTGCACTAGTCCTCCTTGTGCTCACCGCTGGGATTAATGGTTGTTTTGGCAACATGTAAGCTCATGGGTAATTGACCGAGGTGACATTTCCTGTTGAATGCTACCTGCTTCTTTTGTGGTCAGCTCCATGGTTGGCTGCTTGCACTGCTGTTAAGACTGGTAATTGAGCAACACTTTTGTGACACTGTTCATGAACCGTGATGAGGAAATTATGGGTTTCCCCAAAGTGCCATTGGAGAGAATGACAATGAGAGATTATTTCCTAGAAGCACAGTGTAAGTGGGGTTTTTGTATATAAACTTAAGAAAATGTTCATGTCTTATCATTCTCCACCAAGAACCTCAAAGTTTTCCTTTATTTCCTATCACCTGTTTCTTCCTTTATAAAGCACTTCTGCTTTAAAAGAAATAAATTCCTTACTTCCAGTGAAATCTTGATCACGGTAATGATGAGGGGAAAAAACATCAATGAAGAAGCTCAAGTTTAAGGATGGGACACACTTCATAGGTATGCATTTATCCGGGTTATGTGATCATAACCTGCTACTGGTAACAAAAGTACACCGTAGAAACATTCAACAGAAAGAATGAATTAGAAGCTGTCAGATGGCTTGTTGTGGTTGCCAGTTTCTATTAAAAGGAAAAATAAGACTTTGGCCAGGTTGGCTCATAGTGCTTATTTGGTTATATGCTCTCTGAACCACCTGCTATCAGATACATGTGATTAGATCTGCTAATAGTGTGTGACCTGACCTCCTGTGGCCAGACTGTCTTTTAGTTGCTAAAATGACCAACATTTAACTGACCGTTCATTAAAGCACCGCTCTTTTTTACCTGCTATCAAGCAAAACACTGAAAACACCCTAAAGCTGATGAAAACTGTCACATGTATAAATCACAGTGACCCTTATTCACATATAATATTAAATGGTTAACCTTTCATGATCAAAGAACATACCTGGACAAACATAAGTTGAGTCACTCAAGGCACAAGTGCATGATTTCTGGGTGCTTAGGGCAGGCTTAAGATACAACGAGCAATTTTCCTCATGGATCCAGATATATCTGATCCATAAGCTTTACTTTCAGAAATTTCCCAAATTATGTAAAAATAAATAAAATAAATAATATAAATAATAAATAAAATGGCAAAATTATAATTTGTGATAATGTATTTTTAAAATAACTTGGTAACATTAAATTATGTCACAGTGGTAATGTTACGGTAGTAACTTTACCACTGTGATATCCCCTACTGCTCGCTCTTATTGTGGAGTCTTCAGCACAGCATTTTTGCTGTCACTACTCTACTTAATCATTATTTATAACTGAAATGAAAACCATACTTTACAAAATGAACTTCACACTATATTCAATAAAACCTAACCTGGCCTTTAGAAAGAATGCATCTTTGATTTGGATTCTCTGTTTTTAAAAAAACTCATGTCGTTAAAACAGGCCTCTCTGTACCGCCAAGATGATTAGTAATTAATCAACTGGCACGGTGTTGCCGGAAGCATACAAGGATTGTGGCGAAGCTTCACAGGAGAGAGTTGTGCATCCATAAAAACACATTGGTATACGCACATATGAAAAGCACAACGTACCAGAGCTCCCTCAGTATCACAGTATGATTTCTCTGTTGTAATGGGAGACTTGTGATGTTTGCGTACTTGATGCGCCTGTAATATCAGTCTACTGTACACAAGAAGAGCTCTTCCAGTTCTTCTAGTTTGGAATCTCTCAGTCTAACTTTACCTTAAGCAGAGAGCATACGTAGATCAAAATAACAGGGCTGAAAAAGACCAAAGTAAAACTGTCATGCATGGGCATTGGTCTGGATGAATGGACATGGGCAAGGCTGGGAATGCTTCCACAGGGTTATGGCCTTGTTGTTCGTATCCTGAAACAGATGTTACACTAAATCCATCACTCGGGGGCGAAAAAGATGTGTATGATTGCAAAAAAACACACAAATAAAATGGATTCCATGTCAGCATTCGTTCTTGTGAACATTCATAATGAAGCAGAAGAATGATGTGCTTCTGCCCCGAAGGTTAGAGAAGATGCTCTCAAATTTACACTTGGAGCCTGTAAAGAGATAATCAGTATTAAAGGTTATTGCTGCTGCTGTTTTTGTTGGATCTTTCTTCTACTAAAATACTTGATGCTGTCATTAGTGTAGCTGAGAACAACAACATGACTTCATGTCAGCGTTATTTCCTTGGAAAGGTTTTGTAGTTCTCTTATCTCATGGGAAAGAATTATGTTTACTGGATCTATTAAACCACATAGACTGGATTTGTGTTTTTTTCTTCGCTGGTTTAGGAACTTCATGAAGTACTATATTTTATAAAACACAGGTTATTATTCTGCTATTCAGTCAGGGTGATGTAATTTGATACCTGACACAGCTGATTAAAGAAATTCTAGCTCCTAATTAATCAAAGCCATCGGGTTTATTGAAAGATGGATATCTGCTGACCTCTTGTTAATAGCGATGTTAATGGGCGATCGTGGCTCAAGAGTTGGGAGGTCGCCTTGTAATCGGAAGGTTGCCGGTTCGAGCCCCGGCTTGGACAGTCTCGGTCGTTGTGTCCTTGGGCAAGACGCTTCACCCGTTGCCTACTGGTGGTGGTCAGAGGGCCCGGTGGCGCCAGTGTCCGGCAGCCTCGCCTCTGTCAGTGCGCCCCAGGGTGGCTGTGGCTACAATGTAGCTTGCCATCACCAGTGTGTGAATGTGTGTGTGAATGGGTGGATGACTGGATATGTAAAGCGCTTTGGGGTCCTTAGGGACTAGTAAAGTGCTATATAAATACAGGCCATTTACCATTTACCATTTAATACTTTTAATGATGTGTTTTTGGCAAATGACTCAGGTGACTGTGTTATTATTGTGCTGTTAGATTTAACTGCTGCTTTTGATACAGTGGATCATAATATTTTAATTTCCCGTTTAGAGCAGTTGGTGGGTATGCGGAGTACCGCACTGCAGTGGCTCAGATCCTATTTGGCAGAGCGAACGTTCTCTGTGAAACTAGGGGAGTTTGTATCCTCTACTGCTTCTCTTCAATGTGGGGTTCCACAGGGTTCAGTTTTAGGCCCGCTTCTTTTCTCTCTATATCTCCTACCCCTTGGGTCTATTTTCAGGAAACATGGGATTTCTTTCCACTGCTACGCCGATGACTCCCAGATTTATTTCCCACTTAAAAAGATAAATGGCTTCTCAGTAGACCCGCTGCTCAGATGCCTTGATGAAATAAGGACTTGGATGGCTTTGAACTTTTTACATTTTAATGAACAGAAAACAGAAGTGATGGTTTTTGGTGGCGCTTCTGAGGCCACTATTATAGATCTTGGTTCACTGGCACAGTATGTTAAACCAGTCATCACTAATCTGGGAGTTAAAATAGAGGCAAATCTTAAACTTGAAAGCCAGGTCAGAGCTGTTGTAAGATCTAGCTTTTTTCATTTGAGGGAATTAGCCAAAATAAAGCCTATCTTATCGAAACAGCATTTTCAGACAGTAATCCATGCCTTTGTTACTTCTAGGCTGGATTATTGTAACGCACTTTATTTTGGGATTAGTGATGCGTCCATTAGGCGCCTGCAGGTTGTGCAAAATGCTGCAGCACGTCTTTTAACTGGAACAAAAAAGTTTGAGCACATTACCCCTATTTTAATTTCACTCCACTGGCTACCTGTACATTTTAGGATTGTTTTTAAAATTCTCTTATTTGCTTTTAAATCTCTTAATGGCCTGCCCCCCCCTACCTCTCGGAGCTACTACAACCATATACACCTGCCCGTTCCCTTAGGTCCGCCAATCAGCAGCTCCTTAAGGTACCGAAAACTAAGTATAAATTTAAAGGTGATCGTGCTTTTGCTGTAGCTGCTCCAAAGTCGTGGAATGATCTGCCCTTGCATGTTAGGCAGGCCTCTTCTGTCTCTGAATTTAAAAGTCTTCTTAAAACATATTTATTCGCTGAAGCCTTTGGCATTGATTAGAGGGGTTGACTCAATTTGTTTTAACATGTTTTAATTTATTGTATCTATTTATTTTATCGTATCTCATTTTAATTTTCTTTACGTATGCTATTAACATGTACAGCACTTTGTGAAACCCTGGTTTTATGTTAAAGTGCTTTAGAAATAAAGTTGGTATGGTATGGTATGGTAAGATACATAAACGATTGCTTGTTGAGATTCTGTATGTGTGTGAGTCTGTTTTTGTGTTTGCTTATGCAAGATACTAAAATAAGATGGCTTGCATAGCCTTTAAGTTAGACTTTAGCTGGTATGACCTTCCTGTTTTTCCTCACTTTAACTCTATAATAATCACTCTTGCATAATAAGCACTGGCTTTTGGAATGTGGCCATTTTGATGTTGCACCCTCTCCCAGATTCCCACTGGGATTGGCACAGACTGTTGGCACTCTGTGGAATCCATATTAACTGTGTGAACATTCTTGTCATGCTATTCTGGTGTATTTATTGGCTGCTTGGTTATATGCGTGTTTATTTGGCATTTTGTTGCCCTGCGGAGAGCTAGAGGAGAGTGTGTCAAAGCATCATAATCCACACAGATCACTGGAGCGTTTGACGGGTTTGTGCTTGAATACTTTGATAATCTGTCAGTCACAAACTAAACATGTGGAGTCTGTTCAAAGACCATTTATTTCACAGAATAATGAAGTTGTTGATTTTGATTGTATTGGTTATGGATCACTATTCTGCACAAATTACAAAATAGGAGCAATTTCTATTTCTTATTTCTTCCTTCTGGTTGACATATAAGGGAATTAGAATATTGGAAACAGTTGAGTTTTAAACCCACCTTTTCTTGCAGAACAGTTCTATTGGATGGCATTGCATTGAAGAGATGTAGCGCTGAGTTACCCATTATCATTATGTCTCTTGAACAGGTGGTGGACATGAAGCTTTGTCTTGATACAGGAATGATACAGGCTTTCTTTTCTTTAAGTCTCGTATATTTTTGACAGGAGCTGTTTGCCTCAGTGCGATTATTAACACTTTTCTATTGTTACAGTAACAGTGGAATTATTTTACTTGCAGTTGTTTTTTCCTGTGTAATAATATTCAACATTGCTGTCAATAGATTTTTCAAAAAATGCCTCTCTGTGCAAAATGGGTTCAAAAACATAAACAGCTGTGGGATACTGTTAGTCCGTGGTTTGAGGTCTACAGACAATTCCTTAGACTTCATGGTTTGTGTTCTTACATGCATTGTCAAAAATGTGACCTTATATAGACAGGTGTGTGCCTTTCCAGATTGTAAATTTCTATATTGTAAAACTGTACAGCAGAAACTGTACGTCTTTCATTTTGTTAATTATAACTGCAACAAAACCATGTTTTGAAAACCATGTTCAAGATTGTTTCTGGGAGTTTTTTAGTACTCAGTCTTCTCTGGTTAATTTATACTTAAACCCTACACTGACAAAGCCTAAACTGTCAGTGGAAACAATTTTATTACCAAAGGATTATTGTATTTTCCCATACCTGTTATTATAGCTACCATTTTTACCTTTAATATCCTTTAACAGAGTAATACAGACTGATTGTACTCATGTCTAAAAACGATATCTTTATGGATAGTCTTTAGGGATTTTAACATTACTGGCCTTCATGAAAGGTGAGTTTTTTTTCCACCCCATAAACATTTCAGCTTTGGAAAAAAAAAAGTACATATCAGTTTGCAGGAGCTGTTTTGTTTAGTTGAATTCTTAGTAGCAATTTTACAGGCTTACTGTGTGTTAATTGTTTAATGGTGTGCCTTTTGTCTGTGTGAGACAGAGTTCACAGTTGTGACATTTATTACAGTCTGTGACAGGGGAGCTCACGGGGCGTTTTTACTGTCAGGCCTTAGCAGCAGGGCCTGTGTCAGGAGACCTGCAACATCAAACTAGTGTCACTCAAACATCCCTCTGGTTTCTGTTCACATATTTTATGTTGCTATTTTTCCAATTCATTTTCCTGGAAAGAGGCCTTGCCGATAAGAGGTATGCATAAGAAACCTTACTTTGTCACACACACACACACACACACACACACACACACACACACACACACACACACACACACACACACACACACACACACACACAGACAGTATGCATGCTACTCTACCGTGATCTCATGGCACCTAGAGACACTTTGGATCTTGTGCCAGCATTGTTTCATGATCTCTGAACAGTTTAAACCCTTTACCAACAGCAGATTACTCATTTTATAACTTCCTTTGGGTCAAAGGTGAACCCAAGGGGTCAAACATAGGTCATGTTACTGTTCTCAGCGCTACACCCCAAACAAGCCATAAAGCCACAAACTCAAAGAGTAGCTTAAAACCGTTTAAAGACAGCTAGTCTCAAGATCACATCTGTAAATCTCAGTGGTGCGATTGTAGCTGAGATATAATGTACGAATTGTGACCATTTCACATCTGCTACACGATCATTTAAAGATATCACTGTTTTCCTTAATTCCCATGTTTGGGATGAATTGCTTGACCATTATTGGAAGAAAGGGCTTTGTAGTCAGCGATGCCCATGTGCAAAGTGCTTAATGGCAGATCAAATGGGTTGAAAGGCTCAGAAATTACTGAAAAGTTTGGGCAATGGGATTTAGAGTTTAACTTAAAATCTTTACTGATTCTTTTTCAACTTCAAATTTGCCTACATCCAGTAAAGTAATATTTGATATTATTTACATTATTTCTTAATTTATTCACTTAAATTGTATTTACATAGCACTGAATCACAGCTGCCGTTTCCTTCAGGTCCTGTATATTATAAGGTAAAGACCCTGCAATAATACAAAGAAAAACCCAACAATGAGAAGCACAAAAACCTCCCTTTTGACAGGAAGAAAATTCAGACGTACTCTTGAGTTAGTAAAAAATGGCATTTTTTAAAGATGATCGGTTTGCATGGTTCTAAACAAATAAAGTGTGTAACTTGTGACACTGGAGAGCTTCAGAAATCAAAAGGAACAAATAAAAAAACAGCTCCATTCTTATAAAATAGTCACATCCATACATATAGCAAAAACACAGCCCAAAGTAAAGTAATATTTTATTTCTTTAAAAAATGCTCAAAACTTAGAGAAGCAACGTCAGGTATCAGAATAAAGGACAGTACGACAATTACATCTCACATTTTTTTGTTAAAATTTGTAGATGAGGCCCACCTGAGGAACAATGGCCAGGATAGCTGGTCTTTACTGCCAAAACAATCCTAACATTCATTTATTAAAAGTCTTAATTATGAGCTGTCTAACAGTTGTGCCAGTGTTCTGCCCTAAGAACAGGGAAGGGTTAAAATTTGAAGTGGGGTACTGGGCATGACAGTACACCCTCGCAGCTGCTCTTCTTCCTCTTTTCAGCAGATTGGACATTTCAGTGCACTACTTCCTCCTACTGGTGGGAGTGGAATTTTCATTGTTTTCATTGTTGTTACTTGATTGCTTTAAGTTAATATCACTCACAAAAAAAACAAAAACAGTTATTTTGACCATGCAAATAACAATAGTTAAATAAAAGTCAGTCAAAGAATATTATTTCCGTATTAAGATAATTTATAAAAGTCAGAAAAGCTATTGGGATGCAGTGTGCAAAGGATTAGCATAGCCATCAAAAAATCTGATATGGAGCACCTTCTAAAATTGAAGAAAGAAAAGGTGCAGTGCAATGGCCATCATGTAACGGCACCATGTCACACATCTACAGCAACAATTTGAGAATGGTTGGGGGTCGATTTTCGAAGAATAGTTGGATTCTGCATTGTATTTGTGCTTGAAATACCCATCCTTACTCTGCACATCAGAAATATTAGGCCATTAATTCTGGGTGATCTGCATGGCTCTATTATAGAAACCTATTATAGAGATGTTTGCTTTTGAGTTATATTGAGCTGTATGATTTTAGATTGGAGTGTACTGCACTGGCCTAAATAAGGCTTTTTTCTGGATTAGAAAAACAGCCTGTCAGACATAGTGATTCACAACTTCAAGATTGTCAGAGAATGTTTCCTATGATCAAAAGCAGGATTTTGGAAGCAGACACTGGAAAAGACGCTGGGTCAACCCAGTAAGATATAAGTTTGCAAAAAGAAGTGATTGAGCCGTGTCAAAAGCAGTAACAGCTAACAGCTCCCTGCTCTGGGAAATTTTTGTTCAAGGAAAAGGCATCCATCCTATTTATTTTTTACTCTTTATTGTAAAAAAACCTCAACAACTCCAAGTGCCAGTCAAAATCTCAGGTGAATCATAGGTTCAAGCCTGACTCTGTGACCCATGAGATATTTCAGAAGAAAAGACAAAACACAAGATGTACCTAGTCATAAACGAGCAGAGTAATGAAGTTCAGGTGGTAGGATAAAGCTCAGCTTCTTGTACCGCCCCAAGGCTGTGGGAGAGAACAGAAATGGGAGGCTGAGTGTAGAACAAAGTGTTTTAGTTTCGTGCCCATAAATTCCCTGCTGGAAGAAAAAAAAAGTCATGCAGAAGTTCAGCTTAGTCTGAGTGAGGCTGTGTCTGGAGATAAGACATCGTACTGGCAGGTGATCCTCATATGTCTCCACTCAGCATGCAATCAAAGTGTTAATGGGTTTTTTTTTCATCTTGTGGATTTTGATGACGGACTCATTACTAGATACCAATATTTGCTGTTTCTTCACCATTCATGCCTTCATGCCTGTGCACCCCAACAACTGTCATAAGGCAGTAAAAACTATTGGCCAAGAACACCAAAAACCTTCCACTCCTCTTGTAATCTCAGAAGCTTAGTGAAGTCGTGTTGCACTTAATATTTTTGCCACCGCCATCCTGGCCTTTTAAAACCGGATATTACAAGCGACGATGTGGATCTGGGAAAACTGCACGCTCACTGATTACAACTTGGCAAGCACGTCTTGCTAACAAATACGCTTGCCCCAGATAATGACCATTTCAAACTCTTGCAGAATGACCATAATTTAAAAAGTAAGCTTCATGTTTTATTCATGTTGACATGAAACAGGAAAGGGTTTTCTTGAATTACTGAATTTGAAGGCATGGTTCTTTTGCAGTTCATTTATTTAGGAGCTTCAAAATAACAAACCCAGAGTCATTTCAGTCACATAGCTTCCAAACTGTGAGATATGCTGAAAAATTACAACTAACTTTGTTACTGTTGGCGTAATATTAGAAGAACTGTGTAACAATAAAAAAAGAATCAGTTTTAACTGTTGTTAGGGGCAAACAACAATTTCTAAATAAAGGAACTTTAATTGCACATTTTAAGAATTATTTTAGCTCTTTTTAGTTAGCTAGCTTAGTAAGATTTGCTAGCTTTGATTTTATTTATTAACTAACTGGGAATTATTTTTGTTTTGATCATTTAATTCTACCATCTTTGTTTTACTTTTGTTTCAGTGCAGTAATTTAAAAACTACAGGAGAAAATTGCTTAGTAAAGGCTTTAGCTGGTGTTTACACTCAGTTCATTTTGGACATTCAATTCTTTAAGTACTCACTGCTAGCTATCATGTGTCAACAACTCCCTCCTTGTACCCATAAATCCCAGTGTTAAGTGACTGCTCCTTGTGGCTGATAGAGAGTACTTTCTAACTCTGTAAAGATAGCACTTTAAGGCCTCTGAGGTACATGTTATCTATGCCCCCCCACATTTCAGTGAAAAGTACTTTCACTTGGCTTAAAATTAACACTGTAGAGTCATAATAAACTTCCACCCCAAAGAGCAAAACAAAGACCAAAATGTCCATCAATCTGAAGGGCCAACCTGCGGCAGCGTCTTTACGTCATCTGCAAGCATTTTCAGTTAAATGAGCTACTCCCAGATTTAATCCTGCTTGATCCCTCGATGAAAGTTTTTGATTACTTCAAGTCAAAATGGCTGAGAGCAGATCTGGGGTTTCCTCTCATCACCCCTTAGATCGGTTTGTTGCTCCACCTCTAGCCTTTGGCCTTGAGTTCTTGACCTGCACTCTAAAGTTCCCGCAAACTGCTGGGATTAAATTAGATTAATGGGGATTCCCTTCGACAACTTTTTGTTTTTCTTTTGTAGCTTTTCTGAGAATATTGAGATTTTTCATCTTTCCCCTTCAAGTGACAGGCTCTGAAGTCCAGAAAGTGCATTTGAGAGGAGAGCCATGTCATAAAATGAACTATTTGGCACAAAGTCTGTCAAATCCTTTAAGAGTTTTATTCATCTTGTGTGTCTCAAGGATGATCTTGGAGCATCAGCGGGTGAAACGCTGCCCACCCACGGAGACCTATCTTGCGGGAAGAAAGCCAGAAGCATTGTCTCCTCTCTGGATCTCTGCGATGTCCCCCATGTAAACAGCCTCCCTGTAGCGAGAGAAGGCAAAGCAGCAAGCTGTATTACTCCAGCTGACAAAGCCATTCACCTCTGAAGAATGCAAATTTAGATTGTGAGCGCTCCCTTTGCTTTATCACATTGGACAAACAGTGTTGAGTTATTGGGAGGATTATGAATAACTTTTTTCTGCAGTGGAAAAAAGGAGATGTGGCCAAGACGGAGTCATCAGAGGTCCCTAAAATAGCAGTGCAGTCTGAGAATGAAGCAGAGAAAGGTGAACACTGTGGTCGGTGTGCTTCGCTTAAGTCGATTCTGCTTCAGCGCCCCCAAAAACCTGATTCGTTTCAGTGGAATCCTCACTTTTCTTTGGATATGAGCAGTTTGGGTTTTCAGAGATGCTTCAGCTTTGTAAGTCGTGAAGCATTATTGTTTTCTTTTAATAAATGGTCTTTTGTGTGCCGTTTAATGTAAATGTTTTTGTTGAAGTGTGCTGCGCACACATGTTTACTTTGGCAATAATGGCTAGCATGCCCTTTTTTGTTTACAGGTCTTATTGGCTCTCCACTCTCACACTTCTGATGTGATTTGCTTATTCCTCTCCTCACTGATCGCGTCTTAGGCAGGTCAACAAGGCACCTACGCAAGCACCAGCACGTGTCCGCCCAGCGTGCAAGCACTGGTACACATGGAAACGCATACACATGCTCGCACACACACATAGAGGCGGATCCTGTTTTCTTCTTCGCCAAAGATAAATGAGCACTTGCATTTGCGAAGGAGATCGAGATACTTTCATTTATTTCAGCTCAAATCTTCACAGACAGTTCAGCATGGTTCCCATGACAGGGTTCCTCTACTGCAGTGGGTGGTTCCTGCCAGCTCCCTTTATTTTATTTTGGACCAGAGGCTCATGGGAAAGCTATTTCGAGACCTTTTCCTGTCAGCCTCAGAAAACAGTGCCAGTGGTTTGTTAACAGGTGCAATGTGGCCAAAAGCATTTTTAAAATAGCATGTGTTTGTACCCAACAGCTTATTATATGCTTTGTTTGTTTGGTTTTTGTTTCTGCGTGTAGGACAGAGGATGGGTTTTCACGGGATTCTCTCTGGAATCATCAATCAAATGTAGTCTAAATGCATATCAGGGGAATTACTGCTGCAACACAAACATTATCCTATTTACATCTGCCCATTTCTTCTGTTTTCTCAGCTGTACAATAGGCTGTGCAGTATCACTTTCTAATAAAAAAGTTGACTCAATAAATGTTTTAAAAATAAATTATTTACCTGTTCTTTGTAACGGTACCTTTATAAATCAAGCTACAGACAATAAACACAAACAAAAAGATTTACATTTACAGCTGAGTGACCTAACATGACCTAATAGATGTATCTACACTCTTGATATCCGATTGGCACGATGGTCAATAATACTTGGGTTTAACACCTATCTTGTGATATCAAAATAAAGCATAAGTAAGTAACCATGAGACATTATTAAAGATGTGATTTACATTAAATTTGTGTTCTAAACTTAACATAATTAATCAGAGAAAAAGTGCTTTTTCATTTTAAAGATTAACAAACAGGTGAGCAGTGTTTCATTGGAATGCATATGGTATAGTAAAATTGAATAATGTACACAGTGACAAATTGTATAGTCACATTTTGTCTTGTTTCTCACTTCACCAGGATACACTACATACATGTAGACAAATGTATTCGACCAAGTGCCTAAATTTTTTTAATTCACGTGTTTTCAGTCTCATTGCTTCAGGCGTACAAAGTCACACCTGGCCATGCACTCTAGCTTTACAAACATTTTTGGAGGAAAGGGTCGTTCTAACAGCTTCCCTTGATAACGTTCGTGGTGGCTGTAGCTCAGGAGGTAAAGCAGGTCATCTACTGATTGGAAGGTTAGTGGTTTGATCCCTGGCTCTGCCAGTCTGCATGCCAAGCATCCTTGGGCAAGATACTAACCCCAAGTTGCCCTCCGATGCATCCATCGGAGTATGAATGTTAGTTAGGAAGCACTAAAAAGCTTAGAAGAAAGTGTTTGTGTGAATGTGGCATGTTGTATTGAGAGCTTTAAGAACTCTGGGAGAGTAGAAAAGCTCTATATAAAAATCAATCAATTAGGATACCACTGTTGTAACAAATCAGTTAAAATTTCTCCTTCCTACATATTACATGATCAGCTCTGAGGGGTTTTATTGCAAAGTGGAAGCATTTACAAACCACAGCGAGCCAGCTTCATGACATGGGTTTCCATGGCCTATCAGATCCTGCAGGTGCAAATTTTGGGGCCAGCAGTTTTGTCCACATGGAGTCTCTATGAGAACTTTGTTATGTCATGCCAATAAATAATATGGCACTGTTAAATGACAGGTCTTTTGTGAAAAGATTTTTGTTCTTGCATTAGAGTCCAGACTTCTTTCTTTCACTGCTGTTGTGTATCGGGGTTGACTCGCTTTTAGAGCAAACCTCAAGTGGCCAGTACAGGAACTGCAGTTTTTGGCACTTCACCTTGGCTTAGACCTTACTTTATTTTTCCAGCCCCACAAGAAACAAGGAAAGGTGCATGCCATCTGTATATATAAAGCTTTAATAGTTAATAGTTGAATAAATAAACGCGAAAGTAAACAGACTTAACCATACAATACCCCTGCGTGTGCACACGTGCTCTACTTAGCACATGTTCCATTATGCAGCTGGATGCATGTTAACTTTTGATATGACAGCGTACAACGCAAACATTAAATCACACAGAGAAAGATTTGTATTATATCCAAATGCATTCTCATTACCGTTATATTCTTTGCTTATATATGGACTAATACATTTTGACATTTTTGAAAGAGGAAAATGAAAAACAAGCAAGGCTCTCACATAAAGGGAGTAAAGCATAAATAGAGAATGTAATGGAGGTCTATTTGTATGGGTGTGTGTGCGTGTGTGCGTGTGTGTGTGTGTGTGTGTGTGTGTGTGTGTGTGTGTGTGTGTGCGTGCGTGTGTGTGTGAGTGAGAGAAAGATACATAAGGGTGGGCCTGCCAGTAAAAAAAGGAATGAGTGAAAGATTGAAGGAACAGAGAGAGGAGGAGAGCGAGTCCCGTCTTTGGGAGCGGGACGACCCATGTGACTCGGCCTGGCCCTCTTTGTGTTTCCCACACAGTCTGACGTGACCGGAGCTATATCCACACCATCACATTCACAAGGGCCTCTGCCTGCAAACTTCCTCCTCTTATGGTTCATAGGGCGTCATGTTTGCTTATGGTACCACTAGCTGCAGATGACACCACCGTGGTGCATCGGGCTACTCAAAATACACGGGTCACCGCCTCTTATTCAATCTTACAGAACATCGAAGGGATCGTGTTGATATTAACATTCTTATGATGAGACCTGTAATTTTTCATGATATGCTTTTGCCTATTAGCGTCAGACATGCTTTCCATCATTTTGCCCATCATGCATGTTAATGTTTATTGCATTTGCAATGCACTCTGCATATGTTGTCTGTAGCCTGTAAGTGAAGGACTGTGGGAATTATCAGATAATGTCTCAGAATATGAAAAATTACTTATTTTACATGCTGTTGCCATGGGATCGGGTGCACTTGGCATACACGTGTAAGAGCTCGGACCCAGCTCTGCTCATGGTAAACAAAAGTAGCGAATGCAGCTAGGCCTCATATTGAGCCTAGTTTTATTTCTTTTCATGTGACTGAAATTAATTAAACTGGTATGATACCCACTGATAGTTAAGTGTAGTCACGGCTGTAATCATATGCTTCCAGTCAACTTTTTACTTTTCAGCATCACACTCAGGTTGGTGAAGATAGAACCAAGTCTAAAATACCTGCTAAAAAGCTGCATTTTACTGTGTGTCAATACTATTTCTACTTAAGGAACTATGCGTTCTGTATCCAGAACATACTCCTAAAGCTTACTGCTTCATTGAGTCCCTGTAAAGCCTACACCATAGTGTGCAATGTTATATTTTGCATTCACACTTGCACAGTGGTATTTCTACTTGAGCTGTTCATATTGGCCTTGGAGTTAATAAATCTTGAACAACAGTTACGTTTAGAAGTTGAGAAAGCTTCAGAAGCAATTCTGAGTCTATGCATGAATTAATGCAGCTATGAAAACATCGAAACTCCGTATGTCCACACTGGCAGAATATTAGCTCTTGCATTAGTATAACAAGCACCTAGATACAGTTATAGCCCAGAAAATTGTCTGTTAACAGAGATCATTGTATATTTGCTTCTGTCTCCGGACTCCTTTTTTCTGCTTTATTTTCTGGTTAGATTTTTTGAGTAGCATGTGATATTTTTACTGTACGTCTACTCCCATTTATGTGCTTTGCATTACAACTGAAGACTATCATACACAATCCCAATCAAAAGTTTAAGAACACTTGGAAAATGGTGAAAAATCATATTTTGCATTGTTGGATCTTAACAAGGTTCCAAGTAGAGCTTAAATGTGCAACAAGAAGAAATGGGACTGAGACAAAACATTTTTTGAGTGTGCAATTTATTGAAAACCACGCTTAAACTGAAACAGCTGTTTTACAGCTGATCAAAAGATTAGGGCTATGTCCACACGTACCCGGGTATTTTTGAAAACAGATTTTGCTATGCGTTTGCACCTTTCGTCCACACGTAAACGGCAATTTTGGTCACTGAAAACGGAGATTTTTAAAAACTCCGGCCAGGGTGGATATTTTTGAAAACTCCGTTTTTGCATTTACGTGGTGTCAAAGGTGTGCGCATTTTTTGACGTCACACTGTGCGCCACGTTATTGTTTCGGTGAAATGAATTTCTACAATACTGTTACTTCTAAGTGTACTCTCTGCAGTGTTTAAATGCTTATATATACACACAGTTACTGTCCCTCCACACATACGACTCGGTTCTGCTTCTATGCCCCAGCTTTGTTTACTTTTTCCCACCGAGGCTTCTAGACTTCTGATTGGCCAACATTTCTGCACGGCTAGGAATATATCGCCACCTGTAGAGGTAGAGGTGTTGCAAAAATAGCTTGTTTGTAGAATGAATTTGCCTCAGTCCCATAAGTTAAAACATGACTTACT
The DNA here is from genome assembly GCF_057382185.1 of Mchenga conophoros. Classification (NCBI taxonomy): domain Eukaryota; kingdom Metazoa; phylum Chordata; class Actinopteri; order Cichliformes; family Cichlidae; genus Mchenga; species Mchenga conophoros. The sequence goes on from NC_140533.1 coordinate 5,112,871, forward strand.
TTACTAGCGGTAGCAGAACCTTAGCCAGCTTGGAAATGGAGAAAACAAATTAGTCCATAGAGCACCATTGCTTCACTTGACCTGGGATGCACCAAGCCAGCCAGCCTTGTCTAGCTAATTTGCATATTGCGATTGGATCAAATTGTGAGCAGTCGGGATAACAAACAAGCATTTTAATACCATGGGTAAGTGAAAATACCCACGGGTCTGATTCCATTGAAGGGCTCTTTGATTCTAACTGATGAATGTGACCAGATATGCCTTTTGTGATGTGTTCCAGCAGTGTGACAGAAACTTGGTTTACTGTTGTTTATTTGTTCTGATGGCCAGCATGTGATACTGTGACCTTATGTAGCTGTGCAAGCTATGACTCTGATGTCAACATTTTGCCTTCCATTGACCTTTTTTAGTGACAAAGCCATTACCCCTGAGCAAGAGTAGATTGTTGTGGAGTGTCGTCGGCATAGTCATGCCAAGCCGACATGGAATTTTGGCAGAATCTCCTCCCTCTGGTCCTCCATTCCCCCAGGACCTCCCGAGAACATGGAATCAGCTTGTTTCCCATCTGCTTGGCCACAAACAGAACCAAACAAGATATGTTGCACAGTGCTGCCAAAAGGGCCTTCACTTAACGTCACTAGTACGACAACCGCCACTACTACAGTTGTTTGTCCATCAGGCAGGCCTGTGGTCACTGTCCCAGAATGTACAGGGGCTTTCCCCACAGTCTGCACTGCTATTTCCATCCACAGCCCTCCACCCCCACACCAGCACCCCCTGGGAGCCCCTCATCTTGGCATCAGCCCAAAAGTGCTTCTTTTTTTTTTTTTTAATCATCACTAGCTGTCATATAATCTTAAGCGAGATAATTGGATGAGCCCATGACTTCTAGAGCCAAATAAACAGACAGTGTGAAAGTTCATGTGGAGCCTTTGGACATCATATTGAATTTAGAGGTCTGATACTCAAAGAAGTGATTTGTGGGTCCCCAGCCTCTTGGCCCCTTGTGACACAATCACTGTCTATTGAGGCAAAAAGCATGGGATTTCCCATACGTTCATGGCTGGCTGTGTTAGCAGCATATCTGATAAGAGAATAGTAATGTACTTTATCAGCCATAGTGTTTAAATACTTCTTCCTCCGTTTCAGAGTTGTGTGAACTGGACCACTGGAGCCTGTAATCAATGGCATATCTTGTTTCTCATGTAATTTTATTAGAAGAATAATCAAATACGCTTTTGTCTGGAACAAAGTGTCAGAAAGTTTTCTGTCTCTTTTTCTGTTTGAGCTCTTGGCTTTAGCTGAGTGTTGCAGTCTAAAGGCACTAGACCACAGATTGTGACATATATCAAAATTGTTGTCCCCTAGGGAATATTATTGCCATTCAACAATTTGCACTACAAATCTTACTATTATGTCATTACGCTTTGGAAATCATTGAATCAGTTCCTGACCACAGGCCAGACCACAACTTTGCTTGTAGTCGATCCCTCTGAGACTAATATGCACGGAAGACAGGAAAAGAAGTGGACTCACGAGGGGAGGGAGTGAGGATGAGGCAGAAATCATACATGAAGTGAGACTCCAAGGCAGTGACCAAGAGACAGTCATAAAGTCACATAGAGACAGAAAAAGAAGATATAAAATCCATCAGCTGAAACATTCAGGAGTGAAGCCAGCACAGCCGAGTGTAGGAACACGACATGATTCTCTCCTCTGTCTTTCATCCTCAAGGGGGGGGTCTGAGGATGCTGTGTTCCCAGCCCAGGTCTGGGGCAGGAAACCTCCCCTGCATTTTTTGGCGGTCCTTCTGTTTCTGGCATTGACCTGCTTTAAAACCTCGGCCCAGACCTAGAGACCAAGTCCCCCATTAAGTCTTATTTCAGAAATGTTGATTAGTTGTTTTCCAACATTTAAGAATAACCTCTTCATTTTTTTAACATAGTCAGTCAATACATTCTCTATTTTTTTTTTAGGTATTTCCAGTTGAAAGAAGAACTACATACACCATTGTTTTTTTCTAGTATATTTCATGATGATTTCATTGCAGCCTCAGCTTCTAATCACATGTAACTGAAACAATAACCAACACTTTACATTAATCTCAAGTCACCTGATCCTAAATGTTAGATGTTCCACTCACCATGTGGTGGCCAGAGAATACAGAAGGTATTCAGTCACATCAAGCAACCACAGGTGAAAAGGCCAATTACCAGTTTCCTCGGTAACCAAAGCCAATCACTTCCTGTGTGGACACAACTTAAGAAGGTAATGAGCAATACGTTTCGATCGAATTATCATTTGTATTTTAAATCCATTATAAGTCAAGAGTATGAGTAGTATTTCCGATGCCGTGCTTCTTTTGGCAGCACAGCATTTTTCATTTTCACTGCTTTGTTATTTTTTTTCCTGATTTGCCACCACAATGTTATGATTCATTTAAGCTGAGGAGTATCTTGTTGTGGTTAGGGAAAATTGTGGTTTGGTTTAAAAACATCAGGTTCATTAAGGTTGGGGGACTTCAGTCTTCACGGTTGAAAGAATAACTTCTTGGCTAGAGTTAGAGACTGGTTGACGATGAAATGCTGACCATTGGTAGGAAACAGGAAACAAACAGCAGTCTCCCATGTCGAAGTCCAGTGTTTTGTTAAAACATCCATCCACCATGAATCCCTTCTTACAATGTTTTTAGGGTGTATGAAATCACACCACTTGTGTTTTGTTTTGTTTTGTATTTCTGACAGCTGAGTCATAATTTCTATGATCCTAATTACCACAAAGGTATTCACCCATGGGTAACATATCCCATCGTTTATGGCATTCTTGTCATTCTTTAACAATAAAAAAGTAAAATTGAAGACGGATTAGGAGGGAAAGGGTCAGCAAGAGGGATGCACTAGCCAAAGATCAGGAATAAGAGTCAGGCGGGAACTTCTAAAGTTAGAGGCAGGCCACGGTAAGGTCAAAGCCAGAAGGGAAATACAAACTGTACAAGGCACACATAAGACCAACACAAGTACAGGAGAGAACTTGGAGAAGACATCCAACTGAAAGAGGCTGAAAATCCTTGAGGGCAAATGGGGGGATTAAAGTGGACAGCTCTGGACAGGGCTGCGGAGCGTGTGCGCCATAATTGAATTTCATGCTTTCTGCCTTCTTCTGAAGTCGTGTAGCAAAGCGATCATTTGAAAAGAAAGCTATTAGTCAAGCCCTCTGCTAAGCTGAGAGCTGTGCCATAGGAAATCTAGCTTTACCCTATGAACAGGCTTCGTTGTACTCCTTCAAAACACAAATGTCACACGATGGGTTGCAACAAAGGGACATTTTCTCTCCTCCATATACAATTCAGATTTTTTGCTTAACTGTGTTCTAAAATTAATGATGCACTGAAAAAATAAGTTAGCTTTCTAATTCTAATCAGTTACCATCATAACCTGAAAATGACATCATTGAGTGAGAACTACAGAATTAATTTTTACAAATCCTGTCGTTTTCTCTAACAGCAACAATTCTAAAAAGCCTAATTTTCAATTTATTGTAAAATATTTTTATGGCAACCTTTTTACAACAGAAGAACAAATGTTGTGCTTGATAACTGACTAGAAATGTTTGGAGATATTTTGAGGATAATTATGTTACACTATGGCTCATCCTAATAAATGGTAATCCTTGTAAATGGTGAGTGATTAGTTTCTAAAGGTCTGTGAAAATTATATAAGTTCACATTAATTAAAGCTACTGCAAATTAACTTGAGTCAGCCACAGCTTGGGTCTTTAGGTTTGCTGGTTACTTTTTTCCATTGTTGTGCTGCAAGAGGATGTTCAGGCATTTCAATAAGCATCCTGAGAACCTTGTTTTTTACAGTTGTCTACAGTTGAAATGTGAATAGCTGTTTGCGGGCAAGACTTGATTTTTGTTACATGAATATAATTTATTTTTTAAAAACTGATTAACCTGCACCAAGCCAAATGCATTGCATGGTTGTAGATATTTAATATGATCATCATCAGGCTAACATGTCAAAGAGCAGGTTGCAAAAAAATAATAAAAACCACCTACTAACACCAATTATAGGACTTATTATCTCACACCCTCTAAATAAACATCCAGATGGGGATAATATTAGCCGTTAAAGGGTCAACATTTTATACTACTCATATAGTTTTTGGACAGAAATTGAAAGCAATGCCATACAGGGGTACACCCTTTTTCAATTTTAAGGTTTTACAAATCTGGATATGATAAAAATGATCCTAGTCCTTATCAGGTCTTTATATTAGGTAAATATAACCTGAGATGAAAAACAGTACATAATATATTACACCATTTAATTAATTATTCCTCAAAGATTAAGTTAAAATGCCAAAGCAGCGTGTGAAAAACTAAGTACCGTTAGAGGAAAAGTACACTTTTTATTGCCAAAAGTGTTCACTCGCCCATTCAAATCACTGAATTTAGGTTTTCCAATCACTTCAGGCACCTAAGCATTCAGGCAGGTTCTGCAAACATTTGTGAAAGAATGAGGAGCTCTGAGGAGCTCAGTGAATTACAGTGTGGTATCTTCATCTCACCGAAACAACAAGTTCTTCAGTGCTAAGAACTCTGCAGTCAGCTCCTAGTGGTATTATAACAGAGTATATTGGTAGGCCATGTAACGTGCATGTAACGTGCATAGTGTGCAGAGGCCACCGATCTTCTGTAGAGTCAATCACTACAGACCTCCAAAAATCATGCAGTCTTCAGATTAACTCAAAAGCAGTGGGCACAAAAGCAGGTCCATGTTGGTGTCGAAGAGCTTGACTGGGCAGCGCGGAGTCCTGACCTCAAATCGACAGAACCTTTGGAATTAGAGCAGAGACTGTGAGTCAAGTCTTCTCGTCCAACATCAGTGTGTGATCTCACGAATGCCCTTCTGTAAGAATGTTCAAAAATTTCCATAAACACATTCCTAAAGCTTGTGGAAAGCTTTCAGAGAAGAGTTGAAGCTGTTCTAGCTGCACAGAGTTGGTCAACATCATATTAACTCTTATGGATTAAGAAAAACGCAACAGCCACAACTCAGACTCTGCAGGTCTCCGTCAGCATGGTAGATAATTGTTAACAGTGTCAACAAGACAGACAGGATGGGTCACAGTGCATAGCACTGATTGGTCTTTTAACAATAAAATCCACAAAATTCACACATAAAGATTATTGATTTGAAAACAGATCATCATCTGAACTCAAATAAAGCCAGAGTTGCTGAGTTTAGTTGTTTTGTGTTCCAAATTAAGAGCCTCCTAATGGCTTAGAATGAATCATTAATGTTGTGTGACGAATCTCATGAATGAAAAAAGAACAAAGTACTTCAACGTTTAATTATCATTCATGCTTCCCAGTCAATATTGTTTGTATCGCTTTTGTAATGTTATTTACCATAGTTTGTTTTTGTGATTGTTTTCTGAAACAATATTTATATTGTTTTTGTACATTTAAAGAAAATGAATGTTTGAAAGCTTTAAGTGTGCTAGAGGAGAACGGCAGAATGGAGCAATTATTGAGCTATTTGCAGATGTTCCATCATGCTATATCTTTAGTTTTCCTTTTCCTGATTTTTGAGCCGATAAAGAGCTAGTACATTCTGAGTGACGTATGCTTTGAATCAAGACTGACTGCTTTGATTACACATTTTATTTTCGGGTTAAAAAAAGAGGGAGAGTTCTCATGAAGGAAAGCGATGAAAATAAACATTGTAATAGTGCATTAATCAAGCAAAGAACTGTTGCTTTTCACTTTCATTGTCCCAGAACCTACAGCAGTGCGTACTGGTACATGACTGGTTTGCACACAGTCCTGTCCAATAATAGCTGGAATTTTTCAATCAGCTGTAGCAGTCCTTTCTTCATACACTGGTCAAACTGAACAGCTGGAACATTTTGAAGGTGCTAAAGCTCGACATTTTACTTAAAAGTTTTGCTTTTGAGTGTATTACAGGTTTTTGCTGCTAATTTAAATTATCTAAAGTCTTTCTGGGCTAAAGTTTCCACTTATGCTTGATTTTTTTCCCTCTCAGAATATGATACGTGGTTAGCTAAACAAAAGTTCAAATTAGGCAAAGATCATGGTTTCAGGTAAAGCGTGATGTAAATGCTCATTGCTGTCTCATGCTCCATGATATTTTTGACTTCTGGATGCAATATTTAGCCAAGAGAGCCGTCTTTCCTCAGAGCATTAATAATTTGTTTAATTTCCATGTGTAAAAACTTTTCCATGTTCAGTCAGTCAGGATCAAATAATACAATAAATACAATAAATCTGTTTGTCTTTGTCACCAGGTCAGAGTAAGATTCAAAAGAATCTATTAAAAACTGATCTCAGGTTTAAAGTTACATGTTAAGGAATTCTCAACTCTCAAAGTCAAAGTCAAAGTCAAAGTCAACTTTATTTGTCGATTCTGCCACATGTACAGGACATACGGAGAATAGAAATTGCGTTACTCTTCAATCCCTAGATAAATAGCAAATGAACATTTAAATATATTTAAATATAAAAGTGATTAAAAAATGCAAGTAAAATAATTAAAAAGTAAAAATTTAAATAAATACAATTTTACATATAACAAGAAAGCTATATAATATACAATATAATGGGTAAGTGACATTGAGTGTAAACCAGGCAGAGTAGTGCAAATAGGCAAATAGTGCAAATGGAGATTTAGTAGTGTACGGTAAGAGAAAGTGTAACAACAAAGTCTTATGGGGTAGATTTGATGTATTAAAAATGACAGACGACATCATTGAAAGCATTTCAGTCATGATGGCTTCATTGTGGAGTGTGGTTTTACACGTTTCTAAAAAGTGTTTAAGCACAGCCTGAGATTAATATGATCTCTGTGGTGTCTGTGATATTAGCAAGTATTTATTCCTATTTCGTCATCTTTTTATCCAGTGTAATATAAGAATTTGCCAAATATGGGATGACGGAAGTATTTTGAATTCTCATTCTTGCTGAAGAGTTGATTTCATTTGACTTCATTTTTTATATAAATATAAAATAGTTTATATGTATATACTGGTGAATATTATGAGAAGAAATAGTTGCAACTTATATTCAGTAAGTACTTTAGAAGTAGGGGTCAACACAGTAAGACAGCGGTTTGTACTGTTCAATGAAATTCAAACACAGATGTTTATAAAATCATTCTAATGTAATAAATAACACAAAATAAAAATTCTAAAAATACATTTACAGAGAGATTATAAGTGATGAGAATATACAGAAAACTTTATAGAGCCAGGAAGCAATGAGAAAGTACAAATAATGATATGCAAATGATAAAATGTGTTAAAGAAATCTGAGTTAAATAAGCTGGAGTTGTATTTATGCTTCAACAACTGATAGTAGATAATATTAATAGTCCAAGACAATAATAGTGGAGTCAATAGTTCGGATGAGATTTTTTTATTGAAAAGTCTGATGGTCTGTGGGTACAAGCTGAGTCTTTTATTCCTCGATTTCAGACTTCTGTGGTGTCTGTCTGAGGGTGTGATCGCGTCCTGTGTGGGAGTGTAATGTCCTCAATGCTCTTATCAGCCCTCCTGATGACCCTGCTGCTATAAGTAGTAATGGGAAGACTGCTCCTGAGCACAGCTGTATCTAAAATCTCCTGTTTGTATTGTTTCATTTTATCTGCTACAATATAATCAAGTTGCAAATAACTTATAGTAGCTACTACTATTTGAGACCTGTGAAAAGCAATTGGAGTGGAATTTATAACAGTTTTCATCATTTTTATTTTGATGAAGACTAAAGTCAGACTAAGACTGAAAAATTTGGAGGGTATTAAATTGTGGTAGCAACAAAGGAAGACAAGTTAACATGTCTTTATGATTTTCATCACAGCTGAATGTCAAAGCAATCAGAGTTTATCTTTGCGTAGTACAGCTTAACTTTTTTCCTTTAAAGCCTCATCATTTATATTTACAAGTCCAAATAATGATCCTTATTTATGCCAAATAATAATATTTCAAAACAACTATTCCCTTCATCACCTCCCACTAGTTTTTAGTCTGCTTGGAGATCTCAAAGCTGAATGTATTTAGAAATTGAACTTTAAAACGAATGAAAAAATCAAACTCGTTTACATGAAAGTCAACCGGCACTTGATGGCATTTGGATAAGAATATGAACGGGCTTTAGAAGTGCTGCTGAGATGGAGTCTGGGTCAGACAGGCAAATACTCTGCACTTTACGCACCCCACAGAGATGTAGAAATCTGCATCCAGGCTTTTTCTGTCAAGAAAAAGAGCTTTCTTTTGAAATATAAGGTGACAAATGTCGTTTGGTCTGCTTGTGTGGAGCTCAGTAAAAGATGGATGAGCATTTCTTCAAACACTCAACTCTCACACCTCAGAGAGACAAAAGTCTTTTTTGATTTGAATGTGTTGTTGACTAATGTTGTCTCCCCCTGTTTAACTTTATTACTTTATGTGAACATATCAAGATGAGTTACACTGTTTCTCTCTCTCTGGTTTGCCTCAGAGAAATCTCAAAGCTGGACTGTTTTACACAACTTTATTCCACGTGGAAATATGTGCTTGTTGCCTCGTAAAATTTTGGCCCCGGAGCCAGAAACTAGAACATTTAGAATGATGTATCTGTTGAAATGCCATGTAGAAAAAGCAGTTTCAAATATTGTTCAGCATTTGCACATATTGAGTCTGTTTTTGTGGCTGTAAAAATTACATGCAGCAGTATTTGTAATCACATATTTTCCATCAGTCTGCTAAATTTGACAAAATACCTATGGACTTTGGTGATTAAACACGATTCAAGGGTTCAGGGTTCTTACAGTTGAAAGAACTTGCAGGTCATACTTCGTTGGCCAGTTAGTAGCCAATTAGAAAGCTGAGGTTTTAGCGTGACACTCCAGTGTTTGTTTCCTGCTGGAAAGTGTGCAGCACTGATATGACCCCACACCACTGTCCATGGTTAGGCTGTGGATCGCTGCTCGCTGGCCCTGTAAACACAGAGGACCTTCACATGACACACACACAGTGTAGGAGTACTTAGTGTGGCTTAATATGCCCACTAGCTTTAAATGGGATAAATCCTACAGGGAAGTTTAGATTGAACTTATTCCAGTAAGACTGGTATATTATGATTTTTCCAGACAATAATATTTTGTTTATTTTCTTATGTTTTTGAGTCATGTTTGTAAGAACATAATAAGATTATATTATAACCATCAAAATAGTGACCTCGGTGTTACCTTTATGTGTTAAACTGAACTGTAACCAAAAAAATTCCACATGTTAAGGATTTCTTTAATAGCATTATTCCCATTAAGATCCTCATTACTGGTTAAAAGGTTAAAATGTAAACAAAAATGAGTCCTTGACTGAACAGAAAACAAGTTATTCAAGTCTTTTGTTAAACTTGTCCATACTTTTGGTCCTACTTTCCACAGACACTTATTTTCGTGTCTGTTGGTAATTAGTATGGGTAGTAATGTTTTTGTTTTTATGCAAATCGCAACCAAAAAAACAAAACAAAAGAAAAAACTTGAATTATTGTGGTTATAGACCTTAGCCAAGTGGTGAGGTAACCACCTTTCCGTCTTCTGAGCTATGGCACAGTGATGCTGACCATTGAGATTTTAAAAATAAAGTGACAACAAAATAGGCATGGTAACCTTTGACCTTTGCCCATCAAAATCTAATCAGTTCATCTACAGTATGAGTCCAGCATATCCCAACACTGACATCAGATATTGCATTGACACGAACTAAAGACCACACAAAATGTTAATACCTCCAGTCACAGCTGCAGGTGACTTGAGTGACTTGAAGCATTCCTTTTTTATGATTAGTGAATTGTTTTATGTTTGAATCAGCAGTCCCATTACGATCAAAGAAATGGGATTTTTCAGGACCTTTATCCGTTCCGACCAATAAAACACAACAGAGAAATTTCTTTCTCACATTCTAAATATCATCGCCACATTTCATCACAGCCTCGTGCGCCCAGATAACAGCTCTCCCTTAATTTCAGCACTTTCATCTGATCATTCTTGTCTCGTCTTTCCCTCCTCCCTTTTCTCTCCCTCCTCATCTCCTCCCTTGTCTGCCTCCCTTCCTACGCTGGGCCAAACTCCTGCCACCTCAGTGCTCAGAGGGCTTAATTTGGGTGCTGCTTCCCAAGAGGGCCCATCCGAGTTGCATCAAATACTGCTGGCGCTGCCTGTGCTTGTCTTGGAAATACAACAGGAATCACAAAGGAAAAGAGCAAAGGAGATAAGATGTTACACACGTCAGAACCCGTCTGTTATTTTCCGAATAGCGAGAACTCATTAAACATGTGTGACGGCATGTCAGGCACTACTTTATTTTTATGGGTTTCTTTTCTCTTTTCTTTTTTTTTGCACCCTATATCTTCAGTGCCCAAAAAGGAGTCATAGTCCAAGCTTTTGTGAGATGACTCTTTGTGCTGCATAATATCGGTACTTGACTACTAACAGCAGTGTTTTTGTAAAATCAGAGGGACAAGCAGAATAACAAAACAGAGTGAAAGAAGTGCATATTTTACAGTTTGCGAATCTTTGCGCTTTGCCAATTAGATAAAACACAATCACCATATTAGTCCTCACATATCGGCACTCATCACAAATAGATAGGCATCCAAGGCATAGCTATTTATTATATTAGCAACGTACAAGTGCAACAGCAGGCTTCAATTTAGATGACATCACTCATTCGAAATTCCTGCTGCACTTATCTGCATTAGATCTCTCTAAACACTCAGAGATGCAAAATTATTTCCTGTTGAATAAATATAACAAAGAAAGTGATGCAGTTATGAGTTTGAGCGTATTTTTTGGATATGTGAAGGCACGCACTGAACACTAAGTAGCCAGAGCCTCAGACACACTTCAATGCGTCATCTTGAACAAAAGACATGTCTACATTCACTGTGCTTTTATAAAACAGTGAAAGTACACAGACTACACCGATCTGGAGCCTCAGGAATGGAAAAAACCCTCTTGCCTGTCTTGTTTCTAGTGTTTTGACGATGATGTGACACCTATTAAACAAGAACGGCATCTTGCAAGTCTCCGCTCAGCTTTCTTGTGTCTGATGAGGCCGGCAAAGGCTCAGATCTCTCTGCTCTCCTGGAACGAGCCGACCCATCAATTCTTTTTTACCTTTTGCAGATATACATCTATTCATAATCTCCTGGAAAAAAGGGGACATTCGTATTAAAAAAAATACATTTAAAAAATAGATTCCACACCTGGCCCTCATCAAGGAGTTACATGGCGTCGCGTCAGGGCGAGGCGCTCCTGCAGCATGTCACGTTTAAATGTTTGGGTGGAGGAATGTGCTGGTAAGTATCTCCAGTGTGCGTCTACTGCCCTAGAGATGAGGGACACTTTGTCATCAGATGCAGTGTTGTAGCACATGTTGTCATGCTACCATACGGCTACATGAACCACATTAAATACAAGGCTCTTTGTTATGTTGTCAATCATTGGCTGTCCCATATTATTAATGTGAACAATGGTTCACGGTAGAGAGCTTTGGCCTGTATATACGTATATATTTTATATTATCAGTTGCTAGTTGCTGTATTAAAGTTAAGTTAGCTTTAAGGGAAAGTTTAAAACCTTAAAGCTTTCAACTTTAAGGTTTTACCCAAAGGTTGGGCTTGTTTATATGTTCAGATTGAGTTTGGGTCTTTCAAAATAAAGTTTCAAAATTATGCAGCAAGAATTTTATTGCATTCACTCATCAGACATGGACTGGGGTCTATTCATGGAGAGAATTTTTTACTGTAGATATGATTCAAATATAAGACTGTTCTGAGTGGGCGCATTGTTCAAATACTACTTTGTAATACCAGGATGTCCCATAACTTTTGGTGGAAATTAACACAATTTTTTGATTATCCAACCCAGTGGAAGGACAAAGATAGAGAATAAAATGGGGCCTAAAACTGAACCCTAAGGAACACCGCATGAGTGGTGGTGGGGGGCTCCCATTACAACAGAAACACATCTGTCTGACTTCATGGCAGGATTTTCTCTGCTTATCTGCTTATAAGTGCTCCTAGCTTTAGACGTGCTTGTGAAAACTTAGTTGGGTTAAAAAGCATCCTGACCTTTAAGCTGTGAAATTATCCATGCTACTCAATGCTAACAATAGCAATGACTAGTAGTAGGCAAACACAACAACAATTGTTTAATCAACCTTCTGTCAAGACAACGTGCAAGTCGGGGATAAATTTATTATCTGAGCTGTTGGTTATGCAAACGTTCACGTTTCAGTTTACAGATTGACTTTTCTGCTTCCACTTTGATCTGTCATACTTGCTATAACGATGCTCACACACACTATTCTTGGGAAATGAGGTCTTTCGGGTGCATTTGCTTTTGGTTTATGTGCAAAATAAAATGGTTTAGATAATCTGGCTGATTTGTTTACAGCCTCTCAAATGTCTGACTGGTTCTGTCTTGCCCCGTCTGACTTTATTGCTGTATTCCTTCTACTCAACACTTGCTTTGGTGAGGACAGTGTTTTCATAACATCTTTAAATTATGTTGAAAAAGTACATTTTTTGCAGCCTCTCGACATTTGTACTGTAATATTACAGATTCACGGTAATCAGCTTGCAGCAAGAAACACTGTGCATTTTACCGAATTATGGATTCAGCTATTACGAGACAATGTATGAGCACTGCTGTTGCAATATTCAAAATTACAATCGTGATGTGGCAAAATTAATGGCAGTGAGCTATTTCAGAATAAATAGCTGGTGAACTCCAATGAAGTTGCCAGATCTTATATTGAAGTTAATATTGAAATTGGGTAATATTTCAGGACAACATCACCACATTATAGCATTTCATGTTGTAGAAGGAGTTGAATGGAAGTATCCTAGTTGGGATGATATCCCATTCTAATATATTTCATAGAATTCAATAATCTACTCAGCTCATTGATTACCATGGCACTTAGCGCCACTTAGCTATACACATTAAGTGGAGTTCCCAAGTCAGATACTATAGCTAAAATAGAGCATATGGTTACATTATGTCTGAAAATTCAAGGTTTTCTTTTCAGACTCAGAGATAAAATGTGATCTACATTTGTGATACATCACCGTGCTATCAGTCAACGTGTTTTAAGCCAAAACTAGCAGGAAAGTAGACCTAAATGTCTACTTTCCCATGTGTTTACCTTAAACAGTATGTGTTTAAGGCTGAGCGTACAACACGTAGTAAAGTTACACAGTCAAGGAGTGTGTGCGAGTAAGTCTATGTAGTAAAAGACTTTTCATGTAAAAGCCTGTGCAGGCAGATAATATTTCCATGTCTCTCTTGTAGCCTTGGCTGTTTTACTGTGGCGACAAAGCTACTGCGAGCATTACCCAGACTACTTTTGATTTCCAAGCACCGTGTGTAATGTAAATATTGCTTCTGAGAGATGTGGCTTCCTAGAACTGACATCATGGAGACATGTTATTGTTAGCAATATCTGCAAGGAGTTAAAATAACAGATCAATGAAGTGCCATCTTCACTTTCCACCTCTCATGCTCACTGTATAACTATATCGGCACATATCACTCACCCAGTGACTGCAAAGTTTAGGGGGGAGCGATTGTTAGCATTCCATCATAATTCAAATGAAGCAACGCTCTAAAAACACATGAAGGGTTATTTGCATGCCAAAATCTTGCCAATTTTAAACTGGTGTAAATATTTAATGGAATATTATATATCTATGTGTGTCTTGGAATATGATAGAGAAGTTGTTTTCAGTAGCTGTGAACTTTTCTAAAATTGAAAGCTTTCATATGGTCAAACTCAGAAGTGAATTATCACTCCGCTGTAGAGGTCACTATCCTTATAAACACAAGTATAAACAACATATTTTATTCAAAACAGACTAAAAGAAGCATCTCAAAGGTTTAAACTGAGAAAATTAATCATTTTAAGAAATGCACTATACTGACAAATCACCCATCCAAATCCTGTTCAGGTGTTCCAATCACTTCTATGGCCACGGGTGTGTGAAATCAAACATGCAGACGGCTTCTACAATCGTTTGTGAGAGAATGGGTCGCACTCCAGAGCTCAGTGAATTCCAGCATAATATCGAGATAGGATTCCACCTGTGCAAGTCTAGTTGTAAAAATTTCCTCCGTAATAAATATTCTACAGTCAGTTCTTAGTGGTATTATAACAAAGTAGAAGTGACTAGGAATGACAACAATTCAACCACAAAGCGGTACGCCACGTAAAATCACAGCTCACTCTGCCATACTGTGCACAGAGGTTACAAAGTTTCTGTAAAGTCACTACAGACCTCCAAACTTCATGTGGCCTTCAAATTAGCTCACAAACAGTGTGCAAGCTTTATGAAAGGGTTTCCATGGCCATCACCAAACACAAGCAAACTGTTGAATGCAGTAGTAAAGCACTCCGCCTGGACTCTAGAGCAGTCGAGACATGTTCTCTGGAGTTCTCTGGTAACCCAAACTCACCTGGACCCACAAAAACATCCGCCTGGTAAAGAAGGCCCTGCAGCAGCTGCACTTCCTCTGTGTCCTGAGGAATAACTTGGACTAGCAGCTGATGCTGGCATTCTGCCACTCCTCAGAAGAGAGCGTGCTCTCCAACTGCCTTGGTGATTGGTATGCAGGGACCACAAGTGAGAACAGGAAGGCTGCACAGAGGGTAATTAACAACACCCAAAAACTCATTGACTGCCCTCTGCCACCCCTGCAGGCCATCACCAGCTCCCCCTGTCCTGCAGTTGTATTTGTATTAATTACACAGTTGGTTTGGAGCACCCACGGTTTCAGTGTACATGTACAATGACAATAAAAGGCTTTTCCATTCTATTTTATGAGTCACACTTCTCTGTCTGACTAGCCGATGGACAAGTCTGGGTTTGGGAGAACTGCGTGAATTGTCTGCTAAGTGTAAAGTTGGTGGGGGGGATTATGGTGTGGGGTGGTTCTTCTGGATTTGGGTTTGGCCCCTTACTTTGATGGAAAGGAACTCGTAATTTTCCACTATATCAGCAAATTTCTGACAATTTCATAATCCCAACTATGTGGGGACAGTTTAGGGATGGCTCCTTTCTGTTCCAGCATAACTGCGCACCAGTGCACAAAGCAAGGTCCATAACGACATGGATGAGAGAGTTTGGTGTGGAAGAACTTGACTGGCCTGCACAGATTCCTGAACGCAACCTGATAGAACATCTTTGGGATGAATTAGAGGGGAGACTGTGAGCCTTCTCGTCAGTGTCTGACCTCACAAATGCACTTCTGGCAGAATTGTCAAAAATTCCCATAAACACACTTATAAACATTGTGGAAAGTATTCAATTAAATTCAGCTCAATTCAATTTTATTTATATAGTGCCAATAAATAAGAACATTTGCCTCACAGGAGAGTCTGAGCTTCTTCATCTGCAAAGAGTGGACCAATATTAAACCCCATGGATTAAGAATATGATGTCACTCATAAGCATCTGAAAGGAGACAAGCAAATGCTTTGAGCAGTATAGTGTAAATAAGGTCATTCTGAATTTACTTGCAACAACATGCTTCAAAAAAGTTGGAATGTGTGTAGTATTCCCTCTTCGTTTAACAACAATCCATGAATGTTTGGGAACTGAGGAGACCAATCCTGGACTTTTGGGGTGGGATTTTTGTCTGATATAGTACTCTAGGTGCTCAGCAGCCTTGGGTGGTCATACTTTTTATTTCATAATACTCAGTACTCTGTTTTCATTTGGTTGACTAATCTTTCTCCAAGTGTCCCTTAGCATACTTCAGTCTGGCTTGAAGGTGTTTCTTTTGCAGAAGTGGAGATTTTCTTGGTGTGACTATCTACAGACTACAGTTCTTGACTCTTGCTGTGGTAACTGTATATCCATCTTCCGGTCAAACTGATTGCTTTTGATCTCTTTGTTTCATTTTTTACTACAAATACTGTCGTACTGTTTTGAGAATAATCCCAAGTCACACAATGATGATTTCTCAAAGATAGACTTTTTGTTAGGGTTGCCACAATAAACCCGTTGTAACATGTTCACATTTAGAATCTGTTGGGTGAACTGATTCAAGAATGAATGGAGGCCACTACCTTGAGGGAGGGGAAATAATTGCAGATAAATCTGGTGATTATGTCCAAGAGTAAGCAAATGTTTGGCTTTTGGCTTGATAATTGTCTTTAACAATCAATTACCAAAATTGTTCCAATTTAATATATTGTTAGCAATCCATCATTATAATCACTACAACTGGTAACTGGCGAAATAGATATTGTATATATAACATAAAAGCCTTTAACAAAAAACGTTTTTTCCAGATCAGTTAAGTTTTTAGTGTCAGTCCTTATCAACTTTGTGCTGTGTTTCCTAAAATAGCCCATTCCATAATTTGATGCACATTTAGGATTTCTGCACTTAAAAAAAAATATGATGTCATTTCTGAGGTGAACTGATAGGATTTTTCTTTAGCATAACAGAGACCTAACTGTTGCAAATTGATTTCTTTTCCACCCTGGATTAACTTATTCTACACAGTGACATGGCAGGACAAAAGCGAGGTAAATACACAGTAGCCTCTTAGCTTGCAGGCTGACAAACATAGCCAGTATTAATTGTCAACATAGGTTTGCAGAGACTGGACACTAAAGGAAGCTGGGAAATGCATGGAAATGTATGAATGGAAAGTGGCAGAGTGAATTCCAGGGAGGTCTGCGGCTGTTTTGCTGCTGATGGGTATGGTGCGTTAAAGCTTGTCACACAAAGCCCAGCAGAAGTACACTCTCTGTAAACTTTCTGGGAGCTTTTTAAACACAGAGAGTGCCAGCCTACCCAACCAGAGAAGGAGCAGGAGGCACAGCCAAGATGTCACAGTCTGCACACACTCTGGGTTCACTACTCCAGCGTGTGAGATTATGTGGTTCTTTTGTATTTATATTACCTTATGTATTTAGATTACATGGCTTCTTTGTATCGAGCAAGTTAAACACACAGGTCATTATTCATCTTGCCCACAGGGAGTCTGTTCAGCAGCAAGGAGGCTGCAAGGTTGCGGAGCAATGACGTCACAGGGGTTATTGCAGGACAGGTAAAGTGTCCACAGACGTATCAGTGAACATCACCAACTCACTCAGTTCACCTCAATGATTAGTAACTGTTATGCTTTTCAAACCTGAATTTGAATGGCACTAGATTTTCACAGCAAGGACAGAGTTTCAGTCATGTCAAATGTACCAGTGAAAAAAATACTGGAGGTTCTTCTGATTAAAGCAGCAGTCTGTCTGGGACGTATTCATTTTTGTTTTAAAATGTTCATCGGAAACCAGTGCAGCTAAAGTAAAGTAAATATATGATACTAAATTCTTGGGCACTGCTTGTAGTTAGCTTAAAGTTCAGTTTATACATAGTTGCAGCGTCTCATTTCTGAAGAGCAGAAATTATGCTGAGCGATCATTGTCAATCATATCAGTCTGTATCCGCAAAAAATATTCTTTTTATTCACCATGCACTGAAAACATGTTTCCCGTGTGTGTGCGTGCGTGTGTGTGTGTTCACTATTGCCCATCCCATTATTTATTCCTAAGTGTTTAAAGCAGACATGAAGTCTGCCATAATATAATAATAGTAGCCTAAACAATAATCGAGATAAAGTCTTCATAAATGAAAGGATCTGTGAATTTCTTTGAGGGTGAAGCAATTCAACACAAAGGTTTTTTAAGTGTCCTTTAGTGGAGGTTTGATGTACAAATGTGCAATGCTGACAAAGAACAAACTATCTGGACAGTTCTGGACCTCACACAACAGTTAAAGACATCCTAACATATTAGCTGTGTTGTTATATAAATCTACAGGCTTTAAACAAGAAGCCTATCCCAGCTGCCATAGGGCGAGAGGCGGGGTACACCTTGGACAGGTCGGCAGCCTGATGCAGAGCTAACACAGAGCGACAGATCACCGTTCACTCCGGCTAATCTTTGGACAATTTAGATTCACCAATTAACCTAACCCCACTAACTACATGTCTTTGGACTGTGGCAGGAAGCTGGAGTGCCTGGAGAGAACACACGCAAACACTGGGAAAACATACAAACTCCACACAGGAAGGGCCCGGCCAGGTGGGGGAGTGAAATTCAGGACTTGGCTGTAAGCCAGCCGTGCTAACCACCACACCCCCGTGCTGCCACACCCAAATTCTTTACACTGGGATTAATAGGAAGTAAAATTGCTCTCTGATTTAGACTTCGTTTAGATTTCTGCGTGAAATCATTGTTGTAACTTAAGATGTAAGCCAGAACCTCTTTTAACCCTAAGCCATATCCCTCTGGTTCTTATTTTGCGCTTTTCTTCTCTATCTGAGCACTCTACACAACTTGCCTGATTCACACAATATGCTCTTTCTAAGTGCTTTCGGTTTAACATCTAACATTCACACTCTGGTGGATGCATCTGAGAGCAACATGGGGTTAGTATCTTGCATGTAGCCTGTAGCAGACGGAGATTCAAACCACCAACTTTCCATTTAGTAGGTGACCTGCTCCACCACCCTATAAAACTTACAGCACCTGGTATTCCCAGGCGGTCTAGTATTAACCACTAGCTAGTACCAGTCCTGACCCTGCTAAGCTTCCAAGATCAGATGAGATCTGGTCTGCTCAGGGTGGTATGACCATAAACTAAAGTACCTCCCGAGAAATGTAACAGCCGAATGGGTTGGAAGGTTATGGCGTAGGGTTAAAAAGGATTTCCGGTTAAGTAAGTTACAACATAGCTTTCCCACAGAAGTCTAAATTATGTTTCAGTTTACAACTAACAGTGGTAGCTCACAATCCTTGCATGTGTTCATATATCACCAAGCTTTTTAAATATTCTTCCCACAGTCTGGTCTGACGGTGCATTAACCAATAGTGTTATCATCTTCAAATTTGTTCAAACTTCAGACTTATTTGTTTCATTTTAGCGCTTGTGTTAACGAAGGACACAAAAGTCAGACCACCATACATGTTTGGCCATTATATTTTAGTGATGACAGGATCCAGTTTTCGGGAGGTAAGTCCATAACCTTGAGTGTTAACACTGTTTGGCAAAGCAATCTCAATTCTTGCACGAGTTTATTTCCTGCAAGACCCGAAGTTTTTATGTTGGTCCTCCGTGTTCTTGTTAATTGGATCACTTTTAGCCCAGTTCAGAAGAAGTCACGGTCACTTCTCCTTTGTGTATTTTTATCTCCTTTTTGCATTTTTTTAAACCTTATTTTGTTTCTTTTTTATTGTCTCTCAGTTTGAATGTGATTTTAATCTTCTGAGTTATCCTTTATGGTGGCAAAGAATTGTTTATACTTGGTTAAAGTTTGGCTGTAAATCTTCTCTCAACTTGTGGAGTGGATGACGTACAGGATGAGGCCTGATGCTCTCAGGCTGTGTAAATCATGCACATTACATTGTGCTGGAGCTGTGACAAAACATTTGGAACTCGGGCTATTTAACTCTTGGATGTCTATACTGGCATTTGGTATGTTTAGACCTTTGACCTCCTCGGCTTACCTTCTGCTGCACGTTAGTGGGTGCCATAATGCTGTGATGGGCGGGAATCTACTTAAAGCTCTTAATGCCTAAGTAATAGTTCCTCATCCACCACGTGCCATTGCCTTTGAAGTATTTGGTAGCTTCCGAGGGCAGGACACAGTTGAAAAATGATAAATTCATTGAAACCGTGTTCTTCCTAACACTCTAGACACATCTGGTGAACTGTAAAATATTATCGGATCCTTTTCTCTGGAATATCTTAATGTCCTTTGGCATGAACAACCAGACAAGACACAACGCAAGCTTAACTGCTGCTGCCGCTGCTTACTGTTCAAGTTCATTTCAGTTTGTGTGTGCGTCCGGGGGCATCTTTCACTGTTTTCACTTGAAAGTGTTGATAAATCACCCATGATTCAATTCCTCACATGACTGATGTAGATAAGGGCCGTCAAGCCAAATAGTTTGAAGGAGGGGAGCATTACAAGCCCAGCAGTGACAGTTCAAGAAACATGTTGGGCTGACCGCAGCTCCTTGTTAGACTCTCATACTAATCGGGAAATTCACACGCTTACTGTAGAGTTTTGACAGAGGGTTGGAGGATGTGTTGGGGTTTATAACAAATATATTACCAGCTTGAATATCAAGGTAGTAATAACATAGAAAATACATAATAACATGTATAAATCCGGGATGTGCCGTGGCTCTGTAAATATGCTCCTGGAAACTGATGAGAACAGTTCTCCTTAAAAAATGACTAAAAATATAATAATGAGCAAAACAGACAATAGCATCCAGCCTAAATACACAACAAGTGTAGTTTATTAATACTGACAGTATTTTTTTCATTATTTATAAACATCCAATTAACTAAAGATTATGAAGAATATCCAGGGAACTTCTGGTATTTTTCTTTACATGAATCATTTTAAATACTTGCTTCAAAGTCTAACTGAATGTAAACACAAATTTGGCTACTTACTACATTAGGAATGTCCAACACATAAAAGCCCAGCATCACCAAATGGCAGATCTAAATAATTAATCCAGTGCGGAAGTACTTTCCTTTAAAGGCCACTTGAGGCTGTCTCCAAAAAGAGTCAATGCCACAGAGGCCAGCATTGAAATGATCTTAAACTTGATAGCTTCAAAAACCATAAAATGGAAAAAAAATGTGCTTTATGGATATTTTCCCTTCCTGTGTGGAGTTTGCCTTGTTTACCTAATGTTCTTGCAGGTTCTCTCCAGGAACTCCAGCTTCCTCTCACAGTCCAAAGACATACAGTTAGTGGGGTTTGTTTAATTCAAGGGTCTCAAACTCCAGTCCCCCAGGACCGGAGTCCTGAAACGTTTTCATGTGTCCCTGTTGCAACACACCTGATTACAATTACTAGGTCATTAGCAGGACTATATAGAAGCATGCTGAGGTGGCAGTTCAGCAATTTGATTCATGTTACAGCAGCTCATGAGTGAATGAACATGGTGCAATAAAAGTACTTTTAGAAGAACATTTTTCCAAACACTTACATTTACTTAAGTAGGGTTAGGGGTTTGCCACTTCAGTCAAGTGAGTCAAGTTCTATACTCTTGCTAGTGACCTACTAATTTTATTCAGGCGTGTTGCAACAGGGACACATGCAAAAGTTTCGGTACACCGGCCCTCAAGTACTGGAATTTGAGAGCCCTGGTTTAATTGGCGAATCTAAATAAGAATACGACTGCAAATGGTTGTCTGTCTCTGTGTTAGCCCCGTGATTGGCTGGTGCCCTATGGTAGCTGGGATAAGCAGACGTGAATGGATTTGTATTTTGTATTGTGGCTGCTTTGACAGGCCGCTGTTTCTGGGAGCTGATCTAACTTGACCTGCTGTGTGGTACACACAATAGCCGTTGGGTGAGTCTGTTTGTTACCGCCATATGTTGGATGCAGTTTATCCTAGCCATCCACATAAATATGATGCAGTCACATTATCCTGCTTTTTATGGCTATTGTTACCGCTAGGGATGGTAATTGGTAAGACTTTAGCAGCTCCATTTCCATTATCAATAGCCCTTATCAATGCAATTCCTTAGCAGTTCTCATTGTGCTTTCATTGGCTCTGCTTTGAGAGTCAATTACCATTTATCAGTATAAACCCAAAGCTACAGTCCCAGACACCACTAAAAATCACTATCCTAATGAGGATAAATATATCCTATATATAGCAGCATAATGCAGTTGTTTCTGTCCTGGCTGGCCATATCCACACTCCACTGCCATTATTTTCCTCCTCAGGCCACACAAACTGATTGTAGTTTAAGTGCAAAAAATGATGAGTGGAATTCATAAGCAAGTAGGCTAACAATTCAAGGTAGCTGAACTACCTGGTTCCAATCTGTAGTTACTACAAGTCATAATACTGACAAACTCAATAAGTCCAGAATATCACTGAACTGACTGGATTTTATTAACATTAGCCAACCAAAGCCAATAAAACCACTTTCTTAAAACCACACTACTATGCTAACTTTCTTCTAGTATGGGTACAATTTTAGGGGACAAAGCTATTCTGATAGTATGATTTTGTTTTATTGGTGCAAAAATGAGGGGTGGGGTGGCTGTAGCTCAGGTGGAAGAGCGGATCAGTCACTAACCAGAAGGTCGGTGGCTCGATCCCAGGCTGCTCCAGTCTGCATGCCAAATATCCTTGGGCAAGATACTAACCCCACGTTGCTCTCCGATGCGTTCATCGGAGTGTGAATGTGTATACTGTAGATACTTAGCACTTAAGCTTAGAAGTGCTTGTGTGAATGGGTGTGATTGGGTGAATGAATTAGCTGTATAAAGCGCTTTGAGTGCTCGGACAGAGTAGAAAAGCGCTATATAAGAACCAGTCCATTTACCAAATGAGTGGTTTTTAATTTTCAGTATCATGCACTATATGATAATAAAGAATCAGTATTTTTCTGAAGTAAAAACAAAAACCCAGTAACACTGCACAGTACTGGCACAGATGTGCTTCCATCCCTCTTTGATTGATTACAACTGTGACAAGAAAAAGCTTGTAACACATGTAACACAACTCTTCTCCTACCAACATTCTTTCATCTTGCTTTCCTTTCTGCAAAAACAGTTATAGTAGCTTTTTCTTGTTTATTTGAAACATCTGACCTTTCAACTTTCTCCAATGCTCAGTCTACCATAACTTACAGCAGCTCTGTGTATGCATCGACTGTCACCCACTGCTTTTAGGGGCCTTGTAGACTAAACCACATTGGTCATAAAATAGGTAAAAGTAACAAAAATTGCTTAGTTTGTTTAATGCACTTTCAAATGAATATGCGTAATAATCCTGCGTCCTATAATAAATTCAACAGTGAGCTGAGGCTGAAATGGTGCACTGGTAGTTTATAATCCAGTTTATCTCCATGTCCATCATGTCTTATTGTTTTGTTTACATTCTGAAGCATGACTGAGCAGCTGACTTTTTAAAAATCTTGTTGCCATCAGTGTACTGGTTTTGCAAATGCCACTGCTAATTCCTTCGGTTCTAATATATTTGAACTTCTAAGTTTGCACAGTACTTCGGCACGGTCATCATTTATAACTCCTGTAAATGGGGGATGACATAAAGGCCACTGGGTTTTTTTGGATGGTTCTTCAAAAGCCAGAATCTGTGTTTACAGGTTGAGAAAGGGCTGGGCTCAGGGATGTGGAGCCTGCAGTCTTTTACAATGCTGTCTTGTCTGTCACTTGACAGTTGACTGCTGTGAAGCTATCCCCCAGCTTAGCAAACAGCCTTGTTATATTTTCCATTTAAAAAAATTGTCAGGGGTCACCAGCATGTCTGACTGTGTTTCGCTGAAACCAGATGGGGGTTTTCCTATAAACAAGTGTACAGGGAGTATTTATACAGACTGTGGCACCTGACGCCATAACACTCATGACACTCTGTTTAGTGGCCAAAGTTGCCATAAGTCACTTTAGGGAATTAAGTAAATATTTTCATTGTGGCCATGCCATTGTTTATTATAGAATGGCAAAAGTTCTAAATCTTGCCAAATCCTCTGTTAAAAAAATCATTTAATAACAACTTGTCTGAAGTGAAGCACCGTGAACACGGAGCTGATTCCTTTTTCATTATTCGCAAGTCCACTTTCAAACAAATCCAGAAACACCACCTGTTTCCAAATCAGTACGTGTAAAGACTCAGGTTAGAGCGGCGTGTTAAAACAAACCATAGACATCGCCTGCATACTCTGATTGTTGCAGCAGTCACGGGAGGATAAAAGCATACTTCTGGCCTGTTCAGAAGCACATTGTCTCATCTAAATTCAGCATGTCGCCCATCACAGACACAGTCTTGCATTCCACTCTGTAGTAAAGTAGTCTCGTGCCGCTGAAATAAAGCAGCATGAGATATGAGGATGCATTGCATGGTATGCTGAAATTACTGGAGATTACTGTTTGGCCTGATGTGTGAGGAAGACTTCAGTCTTGGAGAAAAAGTCTTTAAGATGAAACAATTCCAGTAAAGCATGTGTTGGTCAATCAGGCCTCTGTTGGAAGCCATAAACAAGAGGATCGGTATTACAACAGCACTTTAGCTGGAAGCGGCCTGTTATGGTGCTCCCATAAAAAATGTGCAAAACAAATGTCATTAGGCAGAACTCAAAAAGGAATTATCATAATGAGCTCAGCTGGAGGATCCCCCATATTGATTGCAGCATAAATTCACGATCATCTGTTGGAAATCCTGGACTAACACCAACGTAAATACTACAGGCCCTGAAAGCCTCCCGTACATCTGGCTCAGCTTCAGCTCAGCTGGTGGTCGCCTGAAAATCCTGGAAAGTGTGAGTGCAGCAGGAAAGACACAAAAGGAAAGAAAAACACGAGATGTGACCGCTCAAATGAGTCATTTATTGATGAAAGAAACCGAACCTGTAAAGAGAGGGTGAATCTTTAGCTCAGAATAGCAAAAGAAACAAAAAACATGTTATAATTCACTGTGAAACACTGCACGCTGTAGTCTTAGTCCAAGTCAAATAAAGCAAATGCTAGATTACAGTAAAGCTGCTCATGAATGCCACAATAAATTGTGTAATGACATTGGAAACACACGAGTATTCTGTAATAGGAAGTAGACTAGTAGTAATCAACAGCCCACCTTTGGTCCCCAGTAATTTTTAAGCAGTTTGGATGTTTTTCCAAACTATGTCACTGTCGAAAAAGTGAGATGACATAACCTCAGTATTTTACACTCCCAAAAATACTTAGTTGTGGTTAATTCTGTAATTAAGCAGGATTTATGCTCCAACCTTCTTGCTATTGTTAGGAGCATATAGAATATGACTGTTAATAGAAGCTGGTTTTGCCAACATGATGTTTTGGACTACATATAACCTCCCAACCCAAAGTGTATGGATTACCTAACCAACTGCAAGCAGCCTCCTGCAACTACTTGCCAACTGGTTGCGAAACACTCTTTGCTCAGCCACCAGTGGCGATCAGGGAGTGACTGACTGGTCACTGGGCCTTTGTGATCGGAGCTTTAGCAGTCAATTTCACAGTGACTGTCAGCAACCACTCACAACTGGTTAGGGAATATACACATTTCCCTCAAGAAGTCTGGGTTTCAGATGGTTGCTGACCAGTCTCCATGCCTGTGTGACTGACATGGAGACTGTGTGACAGGCTAAGTTTAACAGCTTCAAAATCAGAAGGAGAATCTATATCGGAGGTGGTGTCAGAAAAATCCTGTAAACTGTGAAGAACAGAGAACAGTCACTGATTGTTACAGAGATCAGTGACATTATCATCACCATTTACATCAGCAGGGCGTTAGCTGCTGTTGGCATGGCTCATTTATGTGTAAGATGGGCTCTTTTTCTCTGTAACTCCCAACTCATTATTTGTGAACCAGCAGGATCACTGTTGTAAATTGTTGGGGGCGGTGGGAGGGGTGGGTGTATTAAACCAAAACCACAGTGGTTAACCACAGTGGTTTTGGTTTAACCACTGTGGTTAACCTAACCCTAACCAGTTGAGTAGTTTTAGTACCTAATCCATGTGAAAAATTAAACAAATCAGAAAGTAAAAAATATTCCAAATGAAGAATTAAAAAAAGTCCAACTAGGATACAAACTGTGTTCTTGTGACTATAACGAGATCTCCTCTTTTGTTTGGAGTTTGTTGGACACCAAACAACAGCTTATGTATACACACATCAAAAATCTAATTAAAGAGCATTAAATTACACAGCAGGATAAGAAAAGGGTGAAAGTGTGCAAAGAGATCAGTTGTGTCACCATTTACTGTTTGAAGAAGATCGAGAGAAAGTGTGAATTCGCAAGGCTATCCTGCAAGATCCCAAACTCTTGGAAACAAGTATCCAGTGACTGTAATTTACTCAGAAAATACAACAAGACTGGGTAGATGATAACAAAATGAATTTCATCGAAAGTGATAGAAAGCACAGGAAATGACCCTGAGTTTATTTCAGGGCGTCTTCGTGTGTGGCTGTTACTATATCCATCTCATTCATCTTGATTAATGATGGAACAGATGATGGCAGCAGGACACATTTTCTGTGGATGTGTAAAAAACAAATCGCTAATCTCACTGGCTGAATCTTCCTCTGTTAACAAGAAAATAAGCTACAAAATCATGACCTCCAAAGAAAAGTTATGGTCGGTGACAAAAAATCCACATGCATCAGTGGGATTAAATCCTATAAAAAGTTGAGCAAACATTAATTAAAAGGACCTGCAAACGTTTTTTTCAAAGAAAATATAAAATGTTTTATTCCATTGGGGGTTGTAGATACTCCATTATGGTGAAAAGAGTAGACTTGCACTGGGGAGAGAATCCTCAGCTGCTGGTGTTCAGTTCTGCTAAGAATCTAGGCAGGGGTGGGTGTGGGGGCTTGTCCCTCCATGATGGTTCCTCTTCTTACAACTCTTCCTTCTGAGGTTTCTGCTGCCTAAGGTTTTCACTAAGCTCGTGATCGGTCATGGCCATCTTCCCAATGTACCCGTTTTGTTTTTTTCATTCTGAATAGGGGTTCTGACACTCAATAGTCCTCAGCCTCATTCTGTCCACTTATTATATAGTTTCAGGGTACTAGACTTGATGTAAAACCTTCTATGCTTTTTTGTCTTGATATCAGTGGATGCTATCTCCTCTTTTGGCCAGCTGATTATACCAGCAGGGTATCTGACAACCAGCAGGGTGCATGGATCTTGTTCTTCCCTGAGTCCTCAGGCATTGCCTTACTGTCTGCATTTGGTGGCTTTCATAGAAGCCAGTCTTGTTGATGATCTGGTTGAGGGGGTTCAGGCCTACAGGCCAGAACAACAATGGTGAATCCTGCAGTTGATGTTAACTCATGCAGCTGGCTCGAAGTTGGCCTTTCCACATTCCCACTGAATTCCTGGTGAAGGCTCTTGGGGTACTGCTGATCTTGTGTCATTCTAAGCATTTTACAGAGTTACACCCTTTTCATTTTCAAGAAACTTGTTGATCTTTTGCACTGATGATTCAACTGGGAAAGTTTAAGTCTTACCCATTCAATAGAAGTGCTATGACTGGGAAAAATAAATGGAATTTTTACTTTTATTATCAGGGGCATTCAGTATCCTGGCAGTTGGTATTATAAATTTATGCTTCCCTGGTGAACGCTATTGATGTTTAGTAATTACAAATTTGAATATGTAAACAAATTCAACAGTGAAAGATAAAAGGATGAAATATAGGAAAATAAATCAGCACCTCTAACTCTTTTACATTTCTATGCGAGAGGGTCTACATATTCGCGGAATAACAGGAAATGGAAATTTGCAAATCATTGTCTGATTTTTCTGAATATATTTGTGAATATTTACAGCTGCACAGGAAGGGAAACATTTCTCTTTAGAAAGCAAGTAGAAAAGTCATTTATGCAAGCTGTTTTTACCATCTTTGGTATTGTCTTTCTGTCTTCACTTTGAAATAGGGCAATGCCATAAACCATATATAAAAGACAGACTTAGGTTCTGGGTACATAACCCAGTGCCTTAAATCTGTATTCTTTCTAAAAATGGGCAGGTCTGGTTTAAAAGTCTTTTTGAAGTCGTAATCACTAGTTACTAGTCTAAAATGATAAAGAAGCGTATTCATGAGGATGGACATAATTTGTAAGATAATCACCCTTTGAGTGTTCACAGTCAGTTTCTCAGGCAGATCTATCTCTTGTTTGACACGCCTGGTTAAAAAAGACCAAGATACTAACAGCTAGTTCAAGGATTCACAATCAATGGGACGTCACTAACTAATAGGTGATATCATGATGGCTACATTCATCTGTTATTGCAGCAAGAGTCCTGACAGGGACTAGAAAGAGAGAGCAGATTTCTCCTATATTGGCTTCCCTTCATTGGCTCCCTGTTAAAGAATTTGAATTGAATTCAAAATCCTGCTCCTCACATACAAGGTCTTAAATAATCAGGCCCCATCTTATCTTAATGACCTTGTAGTACCATATCACCTTGTTAGAGCACTTCGCTCTCGCTCTGCAGGCCTACTTGTTGTTCCTAGAGTATTTAAAAGTAGAATGGGAGGGAGAGCCTTCAGTTTTCAGGCTCCTCTTCTGTGGAACCAGCTTCCAGTTTGGATTCGGGAGACAGACACTATCTCTACTTTCAAGATTAGGCTTCAAACTTTCCTTTTTGCTAAAGCATATAGTTAGGGCTGGACCAGGTGACCCTGAATCCTCCCTTAGTTATGCTGCAATAGGTGTAGGCTGCCGGGGGATTCCCATGATGCATCGAGGTTTTCTTCTTCAGTCACCTTTTTCACTCACTATGTGTTAACAGACCTCTCTCTTCACTGAGTTATACTTGTTATTAATCTCTGTCTCTCTTCCACAGCATGTCTTATCCTGTCTTCCTTCTCTCACCCCAACCGGTCGCAGCAGTTGGCCCCGTTTTATGTGTGCCTTGAACCTACTTATTCTTGATAAATTTGCGCATGATACGATATTACTCATAGTAAGTTTACAGCTACTCTGCCTAAAAGTGGGCCTAAATATTCTAATAGTGTTTTCCCTTCACCTTCTGTTTGTTCCAGTTTGTTTATATTTGTATCTCCCTCACATCACTGGCAAAATCTACGACATGGTGTTTTTAACTGGGACATCACGCAAGCAGATTCTGTGACAAATAAACTAAACACTGGCTGGTAATAAAGATGTACATCTCACCAAGGAAAAGACACGACTGATAATTCACCCTTCCAGTCCTTCCTCAATCTATAAGTCATTAGAGAGAAGGGCAGATAATACTTGCAACAAGTCTTAGGTATGAAGGAATTGAAAAGAGAACAACTGACAAGTGTGACCTGCTATCGGCTCATCTTAATGGAGCTCCAAGTGCCACGTGTCTTGGCTCATATTGTGTTGACACAGAGATACAGGCCACCATGTGCTAGATAGCATCAGATTATAACCTGGTTCTTTTGAAGACCTGCTTTCCTTTTTTTCATCCACACATTTCCATTAAAGCCTTCTGGTAAACAGGCATTTTTCTTCAGATATTCTTTAAAAACTAGATTTACTGATAACTTGTTACAGTATGCACCACTATCTGTCATGGAGGTGAATGTGGCTGTCATTGTTGTCCACTCTTTGTCTTTGTCTTTTATTTTCCTTTGTCTATCTCTGTCTATTCCCAGTAGGGGTTGTCACTGTGGTATAAATTGTCAGAGTGGACCCTATCTGCATCTGGGTGGGCTTTTAAGCCAAGCCCATCAGTTAAGCGTTCATTAAAGAGGTTCCTCCTGAAGCTCCACGGAGGAGTCCCAGCCTTTTACCCGACTATGATTTACTGTAACTGTTGCCTTGTTTCTGAGTTAAATGCATGGGTTTGTTATTGTTTTCTCTGGCTGGTGTTTATGTGCAGTACAGTGTGCAACCTTTTTTGTTCTTTTAAGCACGCCACACATAATCTATTTGTCAAGATATCGTCTGAGGAGATGCAGTGTCTTTAAAGCTATTTCTTAGAAGAGGTGAGTCAAGCCCCAGAATACCACCAGAGCATCCGTTTTTGAGATTTTACAGAAGAAGCATGGTTGAAAATATGCTCAAATTCTCTGTCCTGCAAGAGGAAAATGCGGCACTCTGTCAGACTCAAGGGATTCCCAGCAGAGCGTTGCAGTTGTATCAGGATGATCAATGTTAATCACTTAACCTCTCAGTGCTTTTAATGTGGCTGATTTCTTAAAGATGAATGTAGTAAGGTCCAGCATACCTGAATTACTGTGAGGAGTGAATGTGCTGGAGCTCATCTCATAAACTACATGCTCAAAAGATGAATGTAGTTTCTGGGTCTTAAAAAAGAAGCCAATACGCAAGTGCCTCAAAGCTGCACTCATTCGAAAAATCAGCAGGCGTTGATCCTGTTATTGCAGTCGGGCTGTTTAGAAGTCTATGGGAACAGAAGTCCTTAGCTCCCTTGGTTTGTGACCTCAGTACATTTTATTCAATCATGATGTTCATTTTATAATTATGTAAAAGGTTAAAGGGAGGGCGTACACTGTGATCGGCATGTTTCTCACACTGACACAAATGTGAAAGACTTTTACAGCTGCCAAGTCCATCTTTTATATACAGTCTTTGTCTCAGGACCAAGCGCCTTGACCGTGTTTAACCTTGAGAGTAGCTGAACTCTGCTGTTAGATCGGTTACAACAGTTATTTTGTAAAGAATGATATGCAGTCAGAGGAAATATTATGTTTCCTTCTAATATTAGACTTCATGTTAAATTTTTGTTGTTTCCTATATGCTTTTTAGGAAGGCAGGGTTAAAGTTTGATTAAGTTGCAGCAACCAACCTCCTTGGTTAAGGCAAACAGCCAACCATGCATATGAGAGTCATTTATCGGAGGCAGTGACCATGGTATTTGATCCCATTCTTCTAGCTTTGCTCTCATGCAGCTTGTGCATCAGTGTGGTTGAAGTCGATGAAGGGATTTTCTCTTTTCCATTCTCATTAACTTCATTTACCTGCACTTCCTCTATTCAACGTTTTAAAAGTTTGCATTTATTTTAGCAAAGATTGTGTAACTGTCAGCCTTGACAATACTCTAGCCAGATGAAAGAGCCTTTTCTAAAACTTGCTATTTGTACAGCACATGCATGCATATGAGGGTTTTATTGTCCCATAAACATGGTATGAGCAGTTCTCCAAACACAACTTATTAAAGAAAACAGAGATGCAGATGTTTGCAGTGCCCTATGGTGGTGCCCTCGGGAGACGATGTAGTATGAAGAGCGCAGACAGGGCGCACGGAGCTTGGCTTGTCTAAGACCTGAGTTAGGCTCATTTTTCACATTGACACTTTGTGGGGGCTCTCTAAGCTACTGAATCCACATTGTAGATGTGTTTAATATTTGTTCACGAGGTAAGAAGGTCTGCTCTTTGTACACTGCGTAAATTGATAAGTTGGCAAGAGCAGCAGCTGATGGAGGGCTGCGTCCATGAGGCTAAAAGTGGGCTTAAAGTTCTGTAAACAAACACACGCTCTGCTGTCTGCCTGATCCGAAATGGACCTCTGAAAAAACCCCAAAAAAACCAATGCAAAATCTGGAACTGCTGTTGTATTCTTCAAACACTAACATGGCTTGAGTCCAGTTCTCGGCACCACGGAGGAGTTTTCAAACGCAAACACTCAAATGGCTGTTTGCTGTGTCTTTCATGCTCGTTCAAACTCAATTAACTGAGCTCCTTTAGCTGTTACAGCTGACTGAGGTGGCAGCGACAAAGTCAAGTGTTTTTATTATGATGTGCACAGACTATGAGTTTTCATTGTGTCTTTTTCTCTTCAAAAGGGAGGTGACCCGAGAAGAGATGTCATCTACTGGGGAATGAAGTGTGAGCCATGAATGCAGTGAAAAGCTCTGAGGTCCACAACGGTCCAGAAGACAGACGGTGTCCTGGACAGCTGCAGCGGGCCACGCAGCTTCATGGAGACAAGGAGAGGACAAACCACGTGTTGAAGAAACACATACAATCAAGAGAAAGCAAGAATGGTGAGCCCTTTCTTTCCATTTGAAATCCTTTGCTCTTTAGCGACTTAAGTCCTAGTATATCATATTTGACACATACACTTTTTGAGAGTTTTCTATATCATCAGTGTGATTTTCCCCCCTGAAAACCTAAATAAATTGCACAATACATTTTTAAACTTTTTTAAAAAGATGTAGCAAAGGTGATACAAGCTAAAACTCATGTGTGGAACTTAAAATCTGATTAATTAACGCTCAATTTTCAAAAACATTTTCTGACAATTATTCCATGGTTCAGGCATTAAAGGGTTAACTACCTTAATGTTATCCACATTAAAAAACCCTGTCCATCAAACTAAACTGACTGTTCAAATGCTGTTATATGCTTGATTTGTGTCTATCTTTTTTTAAGTAATGACAGTTGATTCTGTTCTTCACTGCTGCAGTTTTAGGTTGAAATCGTATTTTTGCACTCTGAGATTTGGCCTCCTATGTGAACATGTGATCTTCTGTTGTAGTCGTTTCAAATGAGAGATTTTCTTGTCTTTATTTATGATTTTTTGGGTAGGTTGTATTGGGCAGGGCTCATTTTAAAATCTCTGTGATATACAAAAAAGCACTTAAACTGAAATGACAGTTTTAAGGGCTTGCACGAAAATCTTCCTAAAAGCTGAAAAATGATATGTCTCAATATAATATTCTGATTATTTTAAAACATTTCCAAACATTCTCAACAATCTGTTTTTAAACTTTTGTTTGAATGAACTATTTGTTGTTTACAAAAAAAAAAAAAAAAAAAATCTCTAGTGTCTATCCAGATTAAAATCTGAATCTTGTTTTTACTTCCCAAGCACGTTTCCCATAAATGGAATTTGACTTTTAGTTTCAAGTATCCTAGTTTCCCTGGATAATGCTACACAGCACTCAATGAAGCTAAGCAGAGATAAGCAAAGAAAATCATACGGCTATTGTGTATGTAGAGGTGAGTAGCTATAAAAATTGATATATCCTGTATAAGCAACAGCATGCAACTCTGCAAACAAGTCAAACAGTTACAGTGGGTTGTGTATGCACGGTCCAAAAGTGGCATAGGGCAAAGCATGCTCGAGCAGAAACAGTTTGGAGTGTCTGTGAAGTAATTTAATAGATTTATTCTAATTGTAGTGATTTGATTCGATTTTTTTTTTACTGTATTCTATTATGTTTAGGGTTTTGGTTTGGGTTTTTTTTGTCATTTCTTTAGCACCATTTTTCTATTAGTGCCTACAAAAGTAATATAATATTAATATTAACAATAAAGTCAATAATCAGGTGAAAAGGTTAAGTATGCCAGTCACATCCTCAGAACAATCCTCGAGGCCAAATCAAAACAAGGTTATTTGAATATTTTAGGAACTAATGATTAAATATGTTCTCAGCCCAGATCAAGCTGGTGTATATGTCGCTCACATCACAGGGCTGAAGGTGAAAGTGCCTGAGGAATCTTATGATTTAGGTTGGTATTTTTAGATGGAACTATTCCTGCCATCTCTCAAAATAGTGAGAGCAGCGCAGCATTTCACTTCAAACTGCTAGACCCTGCAAAGTTTTCCATGATGTCATGGGTGGCGTGGGAGTGAAGTAATTGAAGAGGGAGATGAACAGAAACTGGAATCTCCTCAAATTCACCCATTCATTTTATTCCCTTATTCTTCAAGTCAGCCGGTAGACGGGAGGAACAAGAGAAGCAAAACAAGCGAGGAGCCCGAACCGTTGCTCCTCGTGCTCCTGCCAAAGACCAGATGACAAACGCAAATGAGTGATAAGACTGTCACTGGCATAATGGCCCCTTTTTCATTTACACGGTACGAGTGCAGTAGACACAAGATCCTAGTCAATCCTAATAATGAGCTCAGGAGGCGTGTATAATGTTTTCATTTTAGCACTGTGACTGAAAGTTGGGCTTTTAGCCTAATAACAATGTTTAAATTAGACAATCCACATTTTTAAGCATTTACATGCAAAGGATCTGCGTCAAATGTATTGAGATGAGAAGATTAATTAGACATTAACTAATTGTAAGTTCTTGCCAGTGTTGATAATGGATTCTTTTGAACCTCTTCTTGACTTAAAACCTAAATGCAATAGTTGGTCTTACTTCTGCCATAAAGCTCAGGCCCAGCAGGGAACAAATGTTAAAACTTCTCCTCACATAAATGAAAGAAGTGAATAAAAAATAACTAAATACTCATAATCAAGGATTTTATTTTTTAATACAAAACAAAAAAAGCATATTGTGTCATTTTTATTGTGAAAATACGACTCAGGAGACAAACACACAATAAAAGTCAAAACTGTAGGTTATGTGATGTTCTACTGATATGACAACTTTTAAGGAAGAAAATGAATAGATAAATAATTTACCAGTTTTATTTTAGCCTGCACTGATAGAACATCAAAGAGCTGTTCATGCTGTCACATTGTAACATGCGCTTGAAAACCTAGCTGAGTAAGAATAGTCTAAAAATTTAAATTGTAACCACCCAGACTCAGCTACAGTAATCTACTGGACTATGTGTAATATCTAGAAAGTTTGCATTATCAAAGCAAAATTGGTTTTAGCACTGCAATAGTCTACATGTCTAAATCTGTTTATGTTGTGAGTAAAATATACATTTTAAAGTTACAAATGTAAAAAATGTTCAGTTTTGCCTCCCTACAAGGAAAGCTCCATCCAGCAGTCGGTGGGGAGTGACCGTGATGTGCAGACTCAGTTGCTGAACGTAGACTAGATTTAGTTTGTAGACTCTTACCTCATCACTCCCCACAAGGGAAACTCACCACGGCAGCGAGTGGGGAGTGACAATAATGTGCAGATCCAAGAAAAATGCAGCTGTAGTATTTTGTCTCTCCCCACTAGGAAGGCTCATTACAGCTACGAGTGGTGCATGTCAAAAACATGGTACACGTTCGACTTGAATGAATGATTTGCTATCTGGCTTCTGTCCTTGTGAATGGAAGTATAGCTGATGCTACACTTCCAGGATCTGGCCTTGTCACTTCCCAGTACGGAAAACTAACTACAGCTGTGAGTAAGGAGTGGCAAACCAACGTGGAGGATGGGATGATATTTCTTCTCATTCCAAGAAGATGAAATTTATAGTGTGCCTACACAAAACTGGCACCTGCGTGTGTGTGCGCGCATGTGTGTGTGTGTGTTTGTGTCAGATAAAACAGTAACTTGGAAATAAATTGCCTCTTTTAGAAACTGCAAGATTGAAACTTGCAGTTGCCCTGATGTTTTTTTGCTCAGTTGCATTTGTGTTAACACTAAGGCATCAGTGTCCACTGCTTACAAAGATGTGTAAGAGTCCACATGATGGCATTGTTAACACAAGTTTGCCATTAGAGGTGTTACTACTGTACTGCTGCCCACTTACACTTCGAAGGCTCGTTCCTTGTAGAATGGGCAGTGTTCCTTTTGGCTTCATGTTTTCACATTCATGTAGTTTCTCAGAAAGTGCATTTGAGAATTGGTTTGTACCCTTGTAGATAAATTCCTGCATGCTCATTGTAAGCAAACATGCAGTCAGACTTCACCAGTCTTCTTTGCTAGCAGCAGTGTGTTTCCTCAGTCAAAGGTGGCCCCGGCACGGCTGTAATTCTTCACCGGGTCTAATATGAAAACACAGATCTGTCTGATACAAATCTGGGCAGCACTCTTTTCATTTAGTGAGGTAAGAGTTGAGGAGAGGTCCGACTGGGTAAGAGGGTTCTTTGGCAGCTCGAGAGTCTCAAACACCTGCAGTAAAAAAAACAACTGTTATTGCTCCAGTCTGGATTGTTCGTGCGGCACCTTCTTCCCTGAAAGCTGAGTGGATTCCACACTGATTTGATGGTGGCCAGAGTTACACAGATTACTCTCATCTGGAGGAGATTAGTCAGTGATGCTGATAGACATGATCAGCCCGACACTTCATCATTTCACGCAGTTAAACATCAGCCCTGCTCTGCTAGCTTGTTTTTGTAGTGCTGTGCCCTTAAACTGACTGAATCATTTTCATCAGAGAAAATTAGCTTTTTTTCTGATTATAGACAATCATGCAAACCCCATGCCGGCAGGTAAAAGTTTGAACTTTTAGGTTAGCAGACACAAAGGTTTGAAGTGATTGTAATGAACGGACATTAGCGGAGACATGATAAGAGCTCCATGTTCTGTTGATTGCACTCTGGTTTGAGGGAGACAAGAAATGTTTGCCTTTCTATTCTCATTATCAAAAGCATTTTCTGCAGCTCTGCCAGACTTTCTATCTTAACCACCATCAGCATGAAACATCAACACCATAACAAAAACCAGCATTTCTTTCTTTTCTTTTTTACATTAGGCAACAGGTGGAATGTGTGCCGATGCATTTTTTTCTGCTATTGTTTCTAGCTCCTAATTCATCCGTGAAATTACTCAGATGTTCATTTATCATGTGAGCAAAGCCGAGAGCAACAAGAATCAGTTGATGGATAGAACATTTTCTGTGGGCAAATATTACCTCAGTTTGCACGGGCTGTAAACACATTTATTATTTATCAAACCAGTCTGTGTGACGTGATGAAAAACCAAAAAGGAGATTATGAAATAAATGCTTGTATTCAAGGAGAATGATAAATAAAAAGAACACCCCCCTGAATTGACTGTGTTTGTAGTGCCGACCCAAGTTTGTAATTGGTTTCATATTTAGTTATACTACAGTACAACGTATGGAAAGGTGTACCAGGGTTCTGTGAGCTCAGACGCATAAATACATCTCAGTTACTTTTGTTGCACCTCCTTGTGCCAAGTTTTCTGACTGGACATTGACCGTTAATTTTTTTTTCTTTGCAAGCTTTGAAATATCCATCTTCCTGAGCCAAGCGCTGTTCACCTATCTGGAATTTACAGTTAAAATTGCTTTGCAGCTTATATAAATACAGGCACGGCTGTTGTAGTGTAGAGAGATGGCAGACCCTTGTGTGGAGAGCGGGCAGCTCTTAGTCACAGTGCTCTTCCAGTGAAGTGAAACGTGGCCTTGTTAGCTTTCATGCTGATGTCTTTGTGAGTGTGTGTCTTGGTGCTACCCTCAATCCCTGACAAGTGATTAACAACACATCACTGTATTTCTATGATGCTTGACGACAAACTAGCTGTTCTCAGGACACTCGAGCGCACATCATTCCTCTGGTTAGTTACAAAGTGGCAGTGTATACAAATTTTAAAAGATAATACAGTAATCATCAGATACTGTGTAAAATATGCAAGACCAAAATTTTGTGAAACTGAGAAACTGTTATTTTTTTCCTATAATGGCACAAAGTGGTGTTCTGTAAATTTGTATTGAATTTAGAGATGAATTTATTCATTTATTGTCAGGATGTGTGTTTCATTGATAGCAGTTTTGGTATTAGTCACTGCCTCATCGCTCACTTAAAGTTGCTATAGTCATATTTAAAGGTGCTAGAATTATTACTGCTATATTAACAATGGATTTTATGGCTACATGAAGTGTTCACCCATTATTATCCCAGAATTATCACTCTTCATGCAAGCAGTGGATCTGGGAAAACTCAAATGTTTAACAGGGCCTGCTTTTGAGAGTTGGTGGAGAACAAAGCAGAACTAAAAATGCCAACAAAAATAACAACATTGACATTTGGCCTTCTTTTGGCAGAGACCAAATTCCAAATAAAAGTTAATGCAGCAATGCATTTGATCATTATGTAAATAGTTTTGCTGATAAGTTTCTTTTTATTTATAAAAGTGTTGCTTTCACGGCTTTTTTTCTGCTGCCAGAAATGTAGGTTTAGGGAACAAATGTAATTGTGTAAGGTGTTGTTTAATGTCATGTGTTTTGCTACAAACTTGTGTGGATGCATGAGGGGCAATAGGATACTTTGGTATACAGCTGGAAGAGTCAGGAATCCACTGACCTTCCCATTTGTAGGTAACGTGCTATACCACAACTGAGGGCGAGGACCCAAAAAGAATAGAGGGGTCCATGACCGTCTTAGGGGAGTGTCCCCTCTTGGGGGACTCTCCACCAGTTGCTCCTAGAACTGAAGAAGCTTCTTGGCTGAGAGGTGAAACGTCTTCAAGAAACTTAAAGGAGTCCAGATGCTTTTCTTTCCAAGCTCCTTAGACTACGATGACCTGGATGACTGAGAACCTCATTCATATTCTCTACAGGGGGTTTTGGTTATGAGCCATAAAATCCAAAGTAGGGCTATGACATGGTGAAACAATGGTATGTGTCCTGATATCAACCTTGTTTTAATAAAAACACCCTTTTATTTGCAATATCACAGTAAAGAACTACTCTACCTACAAACAGCAAGGAAGCACTGTATCGTATTTCATACACAACACAAACTGAAAATAACTGTTATACAGCACAACCATAATGAAATGATTAAATTTGACATGGTTGGAAGTCTTTTGTTGTGGAATCTGATTAGCAGTGTAGGTTTAGTTCCCTTACTGGACAGTAAATGGACTGCTTCTGCTGCTAAGCACTCAATATAAACCACTCACCTCTACACTTTTGCTGTGCTTTTCTGTTAAATATTCACACTGCAGTGGATGAAGCAGGGAGCATCCATCGGCGTTGGAGCTGCCAGGAATTGAACCACCAACTTTCTGAGATGTAGATTTAGTAGATGAGCTGCACTGCCTCCTGAGCTAAAGCCGACCCTGTTGTTGTGATTTGGCGCCATATGAATAAAATTGAACTGAAATCTTGTGAACAAAAAAAGATTCATATCAAATCTAAATTATGAAAAATAATTTAAATTAATGGCTGCAATGTATCTGAACGTATTCCTAAATGATTTATCAAAAGATGATTGATTCGTTTGCATCTTCCACACAAACATTTAATATGATTGTTTATTGAACATCAAAAACACAGTGGTTCCATATTTAGGCAGCAAGAGGAACGATATTGTGTAATCTCATTGGCCGACTCACATTTGGACAGTTTTCGAGAGGGAGGATAGATGTTATTATGATTTCATGGCTCCTAGTATTATGAAAAGGATTTTCAGATTTGAAGCTACTGTCCACTGGAAACAAAAACTCAGCTGGGCGGCTATTAAACTTTCCATGATTGTCACTAATATGCGCTGTGGATATGAGTAAGGACAAATGTAATATAGAAGGAATTAAAGGGCTTACCTCAGAAAATTCTATTCAAAGTTTTCATTATTTGTTAGTCTTCATGAAAGCAAGCAATTAAAAGAGTGCCCTCGATCATCAGTCGGCACAGATACCAGGCTGTTTCGGTCCAAATCTTTAAAAGCTTTGCTTGAATTTATAAGGTAACACAGTACACCAAGTAAGAGAGGGAAAGCGTCCTATAAAACTGCATTATAGAGATATAAGTAATCAGTGCAACACCACATGATTTAGCACTCTTAAATGAAGAACAACACTGATACTGATCTAATCGCTGGTTCTCTGTAATTACTCATTCATCAGCTGTTAGCAGGAGTGATAAAAACCATCCAGGATTATCTATCTCTCCAAAAATCCGGAAAAGATTAGGTCATTGCATCCACTGAGCTATTTTTAAAGCTCTTAACGGTGGCATATTAAACAAAACGCTTAGAAATTCAATTAAGAAACCACTCAGCCACAATGACCTGAAAATAACCCAGAGTTATTCTAAAACAAAGGCTCTGCCGACCAGCCGCTGTGCCGCTTCACATGTGGGTTGGAAAAAGGAGTGCTTTAAAACCACAGATTTTTAGGGGCTGTGGAGATTAATGAAGAGTTTCTTTTTCCAGGTGTTGTATTGTGGATACAAGAGCTTTGGGTGGTGAATTTTTACCAAGGCTAGAAATCCATGTGGTAGAAATGAAAACAGTAACACAATATACAGCTCTGATCCGGCTCACGGCTTAGATGCGAGAACAGGAGGGCATTCCAGACTCGAGAGAAAGGATGCAAGGAAGGGATCGTTCTCAGATATCGATCACATGTACATTCATATTAGTGAAAGTGCCATGAATTCCCGAAGGACCTCTTTGACTTCAGGGAAGTGTTTTAATGGTTTTCACAACCCCTTTGCCCTCAAACCCTTTAATAACACAGTTGGACACCCTGGTATAAATATCAATAAAGGAGACATCTTAGTCCATCCTATAATTTTATCCACATGCGTCTGTCATCATCAGCACTTCCAGGGGCTGTTAGTCATCTTCTACTGCTTTCATTGGCAGTTTAAAGCTGCCACATGGGTTTCTGATTTTAATGTAAGATGACCCCCAGCCTGACAGTCTGTTAGGCATGAACAGAATTGCAGCTCAACAGTGAAAAAGCCAAACCCTTCTGATCGCTTTCTCACTTTGAAAGAAAATTTACAAAACTAATCATTACAAGACTAAAGTACAGACTAATTAATGTGGATAAAATGGACAAAATTGAGCATTTGCTCCATTCCTCTTAGTTTTCAGAATTTAGATTTATTTTACTGGGCTAAATTTTGAATTAAGGCGTTAATTGTAAATGTGCACTCATTACATTTGCTGTAGATATAAGGGAAAATTAAGAGCTAAACAAAGCTGGGGCAACAGTTTGCTGACCTGCGATGACCATGCAATAGCAGATTATCCCAGGTTCAATTGGGGTTCACATTAGTTTCATGGTTGGGTGTTGGCCCACAAGTCCACAAATGAGGACCGACATCACTCACAGCATGCAGAAAGACAACAACACAATACTGAAAGGAAGCGCTTGTTTGCCAAATGTGGATACAGTGTTTTTCTGAGGGACCTGTGGATACCAGGTTTAGGATATTACCATGTGTCTTTGGATGAGAGAAATTGCATCTGTGTATTAATGACTGTGCACATTTTTTAAAGATCCAGTAGATGGGGTTTCACCTTCCTAAAGTAAACTGGAGGAAAAGAAGTTCTGGTGTCTCACAACTGTGACAAGAAATAAAAACATCCTGTAATGCTTTGGTCAAGCAAGCACAAGACCAGAGAAAATGTAAATGACAAACAACAACAACAGAAAGCTACATATAGAAATTTGTCCAACTAACTCTCTGTGATTCCTCTAATCAGTGGTTGCTAGTCTGTGTCTATTGTGACTACTGTACAATGATAACGTTTTTACAAGCTTGAAAGGTGCAGACACAAACCATTTACCTGGACTGTTACTACCTTTTCTGTATGAAGTCATGGCAAATGGGGAACTATTCACATCCTCTCACCCATAAACAAACATGTTGCCAAATGTCTGTGACAGAGGTGAAGAGGTAACATTGCCGTATTAATGTAAAATAGATAATTCCTGTAATTCCTCTGATGTTGGATGTGACTCTGGATGTAACTGTCTTGACTGGGACTGGACTTTCTTGACTTGTCTTAACATTGAACTTGGCTCTTGCTATAACTATATACACTCGTCTCCCATGTTATTAGGTACACCTAATATATATTTGATAATGCAGATATCTAATCGTCCAGTCAAAGTGCATTAAATTATTGCATTTAGAGATGTAGACATGGGCAAGACATGGACAAGTTCAATCCAAGCATCAGAATAGGGAAGAAAGATGATTCAAGTGACATATGTGGCATCATTGTTGGTTCCAGGCAGGCTGGTCTGAGTTTTTCAGAAACTGTTAATCTACTGGGATTTTTCCACACTCCCATTTCTGGATTTTAGGGCATCAAGGTGTGATTATGTCAGCATGGTCCAAACAGGATCTAAACAGAATCCAACCACCTTAGCTTGCTTTGTAACTCGAGACTGGACTGCTTTGCCTTATTTGCCTTGAACTGTGCTTCAAGACTCTACACTGTCTTGATCTGGCAACTTTGTTGCATTACTCTTCAGGCTGATGTTGTCTAACTATCATGGCTTGGGACTCAAGACTTCAGGACTATAACTGGTGAACAGTCAATTATGTTTAGGGCTTGAGGTGTTACGGGACTCGGAACTTAACCCTCTTGTCTTAGTATGGAACATACTAGATATAACTGTCTTGCCCAGGTTTGTGAGTAAACAAAGACTTTGTATATTCCTTTAACTGATGGGAACTGGTAGAAAAGCTACTTACTTAAAACTTAAACCTATTGTGCCCACTATAGTATGGAAGATTGATGAATAGGAACCTGCTATGTACATTGCACTGACGCCACATTCCTGTATTGACATGCAAACCTTTCACCTCTCAGTGATATTTGCAGTCCTCAAGTGCAAAAATGTAGACTGTAGGTTTGTTTTTGTTGAACATACGAATCCATCTGTTTAACTGCAGTCGCAGATCATGAAAATATCACATTAAAGTCTTTCTTCTAGTCTGTTAATGCCCACTACAAATGTAACTTATAACCCCAAATTATGAATAAATAGAAAAAGATTTTGGATCAGCCAAGTACAAAAGGTCCTGCTTCTAATAACTGTGATCACAGTCATGTATTAAGGTGCACAACACGAGCAGAGGAGGGTTGCATGCAAGGTGAAATCATTCTCAGCTCTGTTCCACCTTGCTTTCCCCGCCATCCTTGTGTTGTGAATAATAAAAAAGAAGAATTCATTTTATGGTTTTACTAGTCAGCAACCCAGGTATGCATTTGTCAAAATAGGAGGAAAGTTAGAACCATATGTTAATTTGAATGTGCGGCACCTGGTTGTGATTAAGGTCATGCTGTGGATGATAGAAACACATTGTGCTCTCCCAGAATACAGCCCAATGGACACTGCAACATTGACTCAAATCGGAGTAAAAACATTTAAAAAATCTAAAGGATTCCTTTTAATGAACAGAGTGATTCACAGGCTTACTAAGAATAAATATGCCATAATTCTGAGTGCGTTGATGGACAGCGAAGAATCTCCATATAAAAAGCTAATTTTCCATAAATTACAAGCAATTTACTTTACAACTTCTCTCTCAGTATGTGGGCTTGTTTGAATGTGAGTTCTTTTCTTCTTTGAGGCCACAAAGATCTTAAGCTGAAGAGTGGGTTTTTTAGGTTGTTCGGTTTTGAATTTAAGATTTATGTCAGATGGCAAATGTTCAACAGGTGTTACAAATAAAATATGGAGAAACAAATGTTTTGTCAAACAGCATCTTTCTGTTAAGTCTTTTGTTTCGTAGAGCTAGAAGACTCAAAACTGCAAAGTGCAACTGCCAAACAGAAACGTGACAGAAAGATTAAGTTTGACAGAGGTTAAACACATTTGGGCTTTGCTGCCAAATCAGATTTGTTTCTAAA
Source organism: Mchenga conophoros (assembly GCF_057382185.1). NCBI lineage: Eukaryota > Metazoa > Chordata > Actinopteri > Cichliformes > Cichlidae > Mchenga > Mchenga conophoros. The sequence goes on from NC_140533.1 coordinate 5,155,693, forward strand.
ATCAAATCTTTAAGGCAGACTGTCTGCACAATTATTTGCAAGTGGTTAGATTGGATTTGTGAGGACGATACCACTTACCTATCCACATGGATTGCTGTGTATGAAGGTATACCTCCTTCATTCCATGTCACTCATATCTCTTGGTGGCCTTTGGACAGACAAGGCTAAAGTTAAGACGTTTGGCAATCTCACCAATGAATTCTGTAATGTCTTGGATCTTTAGACTTGGCTTGGGACTCCTTGTTTTCCATGTATGTTGATCACATTTTTATGATTAGCCTGACTAAGGTACTGCAGTGTATGTTAATATATCTTTGATTATATATCGATTGTGATGTGATATGATTGTGTTACACTGTGAAACTAGAGAGTAGGCAGTATTAGATTTGAAGAGGTCATGTTTATTGGGATATACATGAGCTATTGTATTATAGCCAGTGTATGTACATTTTAATCAGCAGTACGTTTGTGCATAAGTGTTACGTCCCTGCAGCCCCTAATCATCTCAATGTGTTCAGCTGGTGCTAATTGGCCACACCTAGTCAGCTGTGGATAAAAGCACACCTGAGGCAAGCTTCCCGGGGAGCTCACTTGTCTTTGCCTTGGTGGCACCAGCCATTTTAAGATGAAACCTCGTCTCACTAACACTCTGGTATTCATCTCTCTTCTTTTTTTTTATGTTACAGCCTTTGAGCCGGGTCGTAACATAAGCATGTGTAAGTTTTTATGTAAACAAGAACTTGAAACTTTAGCTTATGTCGGAGAGCCAGATATTTTTGTTGGAGGGGCTCTTTTACTGGTGTTGGATCCTAGTAGTCACAGTGACAAGCCGACTGAGAAATTATGTTTTCAGAGCTTTTACAATGTCAAAGTATTAGCTTTAGTGACACTAGCTCCACTTTTCAGGGTTGAAAGTTTCTTCACAGTATTTCCTTGAAGTATTGTTTCAGTGGTAATGCTACAGTCACAACTGTAGCATTACCAAAATTATTGCCATCATATACAATCTTGCAATATTGTTGCCTATGAAACAGTTGCTTCAAAGGCCACATCCGCCACCACCACTTGTCGTCTTCAAAGCAACTTTGGTCCATTAAGATGGCAATCGGACCATGCCAGTCTTGGCAGCAAGAACTGCAATCAATCATTTGTAATAATTTCAATGAATCTTTTACATCGCTGTGAAGGAATTTTGCCCACTCTTTGTAGAATTGTTTAATTCAGTCCCATTGGTTTTTTTTTAAATCATCCATTTAAGGTAATGCCAAAGAATTTTAATTATATTTAAGTCCAGACTTTGACCAGGCTCCTCCAAAACCTCCCTTTTTTTCCCTTTTTTTCAGGCATTCAGATTCAGCCTGGCATCTTCCATGCAATATAATGTGTGAGTGAAGTAATCTGCTAGCGACCAAAGAAATAACAAGGAAGTTTTTGGTGCGGCACCATCTTTGACCAGAGCTTGCCACAGAGTGTCCGACCAGTATAAGCCTGTGTGACTGAAACCTTATGAGTGTGCAGAGTCCCTCAGTTTCTTAATCAAATTTGCACCTCACTCATGACTTTAACAATGGTGACAGTGGAAATGCTCAACTTGAGGCTTTGGAATAGGACGTCGCAAACTACACTTAAAAAATTATTATTTAAATGAACATAAAAAATAATGGAAAGGATTTTAGGATTATGCAGTTCTGTTATTCCAGCTTATCAACTTCTTTTCTGCAGTTCAGTCCAACTCGACAAGAATAAATTAATAAATAAATTTCATGCAGATCCTGCATGATTTAGTTACGTTGACCATAGAAACATTTTTTGTTCAAATTACAAGTTAGACTCTTGTAAATGTAACAACGTCATTTTGAGTGCAATGGATTTATATATCCATCTTTTTTATACATTGTTCTATTGTTACTAAAATAACTTTTTGTCAAAGCATTTACTCTAATCCACCACATTTTGGCATAAATGGCATTAACACTTAAAACCTCAAGGATTTATTTTTAGTTTAGGCAAATTTTATCCTTCTTTTACTCAAAAATGCTATCTGACAGTTTCCATTATGTATCACCTAGTCTAATTTTTTTATCATTTGGTCCTGAACGTGGAATGGAGAGTGCCTGTGCCCTTTGTACAAAACATATTGACGAGGGATACTTTAAGAATTCAACCATTCTGTCTGTAATTATCTAATGGTTCTGTCACACTGGAGTAAAACTAGGATGGCAACCATCTTTGTGACCTGGAAAAATATGCAGCTGCAACATAATTGCATTGAATTTGTAACCGTTAATCCAGAGGTGGCCACCCAGTGGTTGAGCATGAAAAAACCCTCAACATCATGTGTACTACTACTACTACAAAGGTTGCCTAGGCAATCACACCTATGTCATTTTGTAATTAAGTCGTCTTCCTACAGCAACTGTGTCGCTATCTCTGGAGGAAACTATGATGTTCTGTCGACTCTGAATGTAACTAGCTACTGTGAATTTCTGTAGAATATGAGTTTCAACAGAAGGCAACAAATTTGCAATTTTGCTGATTTAGTTAGTCATGTTATCACACACAGATTACATGTAATTGTCAACTTGACCACATTCATTCACAAACTGAAAGCAGGCTGATAGCAGGCTAACTCAATATTACTGCCATTTTATTGGTGTCTTGATGCAACAAAGTTCCTTTGAAGACTGCAGCTGACTGTGAACGGTCCTACCTTTGAAGCAATCATTTCAAAAAAGTTCATTGATACAGGTGCAATAGTTTTGGTCTTGCCCCATCCTCCAACCATTTTCCTTTTTTCAGACTCAAAACACTCTGACGTGCTGTACCAAAGGACTAATCTGACTTAAGCATGCTGGAAATCTATGCCGTAAACTTCCAAGCCATTGTAAGTTATGATGTAGATTTCCAGCAGAAGTCTAAATCAGGTCTCACTCACTGTGACTCACCCACATTGGGATGATTCATCCCAATACTGCTCACTGTGAAAGTGGTCAGTGTTGGGATTAATAAGCTTCACTATGCATTGCTCAGATTCTTCCTTTTGTTATAAATGTTGCTTATGCCAAATGCAACATGGCACTGAGGGTCATATTTTTAAAGGTTTCACCTGACGAAATACTAACATTCATATTTAGATTTTTACCTGAGCCAGTTGTCTGGCAACTATTTAATATATATTTTCTTCGATTAGTGCTCAGGACAGCAATCAAATTTCATAATTTCCTGTATATGTACACTGTGCTTCCTTTTTAACACACCTTGGAAATTTAATTAAAATGAAATGGGCGCTGGAACAGGTATCTGAGTTTTGATCTACTGTTTATATGATTTGATATAGATGACTGTTAAATGATACTAAGCTTTATGTCAGTTGGCTTTACTGTGAAATAATGAACTAGAGATTTTACTTCTAATCTGAAGAGAGGAATGAGGTCAAACTGTGAAGGATGGCAATACTGGAACATGAAAATGTACTATCTTCAAACTATACGTGCATTGTCTTAGATGGTACATGTACCATTTAAGCACATTTCTAGCCATCACCATCATCATTTTTTCTGCAGTGGATACACTTACCAAGCAGTGTCTGTCTTAACTACTCCCTAACAGCCTTTGCCATTTGATCCTTGCCTCTTGCGTTCACTCTGATGACCCTCCTCATTACTACTGATTCTATTTGGTGGCACCTCACTACATCCTCCCCTGCTACCACCTTAAAATCTCCAGATTCTTTTAGCTTTGCCATGTTTTATAGCATATAGTCCAACTGTGTGCACCTTTTCCCTGTTACTCCTTGTACATCCCGTCCTATCTGACAGTTTATAACCTTTAGCAGTAATATTGCCAGCATTCATGGTTCCACCTTTCATTTCACACTGTCCGTAGCCTTCGCCCAGAAGTCGCCATCCATTCATCAATTTTCTTCTGCTTATCCGGGGCCAGGTCGTGGGGGAAGCTGACCTGTAGTGTTCTCCTGAACAATAGGTGTCACCCCTCAGTATTGCACCCAAAACTGCCACATCAGTGCTGATATAGGAAGAGAAAAAGTGCAGGAAGTATCATCTTTCTGAAGCTGATGCAGCATTTTCCTCTGTGAATCTGTGACCTTCTGTACTGATATGTCGTAAAAATCATGCTAAAAACTGAAAAGATTGTGTACTCGTGTTTCAACATCTCAACATCAAAAGCATCTCTGCTATTTGTCCTGTTCTCTAATTCATGGACAAACAATCACAGCTGGTCAGGTTAGAGTACTTTTTACCTCCTGTCTCTATTAAAATGTATCATTCATCACTGTACCTGTACATTATGTTTTATTCAGTCATGGACAGGTGTAATTCTTTAACTAAAATCAACAATAATAAAGTACCCCATTCAGTTCCTCTGCCGTCCTCTCTCTTGTGAGATCTCTAACCTGCAGAGTCTGAGCCAACAGCAGACCTCTCCAGAGAATTTCGGGCAGCAGTCCCCACAGGCTGTGAGTATTCCTGTGTTTGACAGACAGGAATGATAAGAGTTGCCAAGCATCACGTTCCCAGTCATTGTGCAGCCAAATCCTGCAGTACAATACGAGGTCACACTTGATACATTCAGTCTGATTTCTTTTTGCCAATAGAAGAGTTGACTTTGCTTGTCTGCCTGTTCCTGTGTGTTAAATGTCAAGGTAGTATTATTTTTTTAGAAATACATTTTTTAATTAACAAACAAGACTGAAAAAGTAAATGTTGTATTTTCTAATGAAAGGAAAAAGTCAGAAAAAACATTCACTCGGAGAGAAAAAAAGGAAGGTTCTTGTTATCTGTTTCACTAATGGCCTGACTAATGGAATGGACACACAAAGACAGATAAAGCCAGTGGTCTGTCTGCAGAACTCACTTGCTGTCTTCTATTTCCTTGCCTTACAAGATGCATGCTGTCTGCTTCTGAGAGTTGTTTATCTGACCAATTGCGACTTAGAACACGTCAAGAAACCCAAGCATTTCTGAGCTGTCAGTCAAGCTGATGAAGAGGACAGTTTGCAGGTTTGTGTAAAGTATGCAGAGGTTGAAAGTCCTCCTTGTCAGCACGGCAGCAAGTGTCTCACATCGCACGCAAGTATAGAGCACAGATGACGGGTGTCTGCATATGTGATGATGTCTGCATGTGTGTGAATTCATACGCACAACCCTAAGAGGTTAAGATAGGCATCTGTTTCCACCAAACAGAGGCTCTTTAGACAGCTGTCACCTTCAGAGGTGTTATCAGACTGTTGTCTGCTCTTGCACTGTTTGTCTCCATTAGGAGTTTGTGCATTTATGATTAAGACGATAAAACCAGTGTTGAGTTTGAACACAGAATAAACTGAAAAATTACAAGGACCGAAATAGGAAAAAAACAGGACATCTCATGACATACCCCATATACTGGAAAAAGTTTTCATTAATAGACTTGACAAATTTATAGATAAACATAAAATAATAATGGACAGTCAGTATGTTTTCAGACCAAATAGATCAACATCCATGGCATTAATGGAACTAATTGAAAATATCACCAACAATATAGATCAAAGACAATGCACAGTTGGTGTTTTCATTGACCTAAAAAAAGCTTTTGACACAATTAATCATGAAATATTACTTGATAAACTGGAGTACTACGGCATTAGAGGAGTGGTGCTAGAGTGGGTAAGGAGTTATTTGAGAGACAGGCAGCAATTTGTGAAGATTGGTGAATATCAGAGTGCCTGGACTGTTTGTGGAGTTCCACAGGGGTCAGTATTGGGACCAAAGCTGTTTATCCTGTACATCAATGATATATGTAAAACATCTGATATATTACAGTTTATTTTATTTGCAGATGATACAAATATTTTTTGTGCTGGAGAGAATTCACAGCAGCTTTTGGAAATTGTCACACAAGAAATGATTAAACTGAAAACATGGTTTGACAGAAACAAGTTATCACTAAATTTGAAAGAAAAAAAACTACATTTATCTTATTTGGAAATTGTAAAAAAAGATGTTGGAGCAAAATTGTTAATAAATAATGTTGAAGTACAGCAAGTTTCTCATACAAAATTTCTGGGTGTGATAATAGACAACAAAATCTGCTGGAGACCTCACATAAAGCATATACAAGCTAAACTGTCAAGAAGCATCTCTACTGAGTAAAGCTAAACATTTTTTGCCTTCCAAATCACTCCGGGTACTTTACTGTTCACTTATATTGACATACTGTGTGGAAATCTGGGGAAATACATACAAAACTTCACTTCAACCATTATGTAAAATTCAGAAAAAAGCAATCAGGATGATTACTAAAGCAGGATTTAGAGACCACACTAACCTTATGTTCTTGAAATTAAAAATTCTGAAGTTTATGGATCTTATAAAATATAAAACTGCAAAGATTATGTACAAGGCCAGATACAATATGTTACCAGGGGACTATGAATTGAGGGGGAAATTAAATCTGAAGACTCTTAAAGCACGGACAAAGGTTAAAACCTTTTGTGTTACCATTTGTGGGGTAAAACTGTGGAACAGTTTAACTGTGGTCCTACAGCAATGTTCAAGCATTAGTTCATAAAGATGTTTTGAAAACTATTTTTGGAAGAATATGAAACTGATAAAGTTGATCACCCATTGTGTATATATAACTATGCTAAATTGTATCTAAATTATATCTGTCACTGTAGCTATGTTTACACATGTCCTCCTTGTTTATTGTGTGGGGTAAGTGATGATGGGAATTAGGGGTAACAATGAATAGTGGGATTCAATAGAATGTTGAGCATGGGGTAGGGATTAATAAGTATGTTATACTTCTTCCTCCATTTCAGACTTAATAATTGTCATTTCATGTCATTTGTTTTGTCTGAGCACATACGTGTCTGTATTTACATATATATTCGTATTTGTAAATGCAAGTATGTGTACATGTGTATATATTGTTTTTTCTGTATATGTCTGTGTGATGGACCGAGCAGTGAAGGAAACTTAGGCACAGGTTAAAATCCAAAAAAATGATTTTTTATTTAACCCAAAAAACATAATTGGTTAACTCATGCAAAAAGAATCAAAATCTTGGGCCCATAAAAGAGGTCAAAATAACAAAACTCCACTCAAAGTTGACAACACAACTGATAATTCATACAAACTGACCTAACTTAACAAGACAAAGGGGAAACTTAAATAGTGGCTGATCAGCCCACAAAAACAGGAGAAGGGGTAAAACACACAAAACCTAACTAAACCAAACATAATGAACTCCCCCCCCCCCCCCCCCCCCCCCCCCCCCCCCCCCCGTCCCCATGGTCCTGAGTTATGGCGTGAACCAATTTGTAGTATTCCTTTAAAGCTCGCTCCGCCCGTTTTCCACCTCTTGGCTCCTTAATCAAGGGACTGGAACAGTTGCAACTAAGGTAACTCCGAAAACAAAAAATTAATCATACATAACAGTGTAAACTAAAATGTGCGCACTTATTTTAGAATGCAGTGTTATGTGGATATGTGAATTAACTCTAAACCAAAGCCAGCTATTTATTGTCCTGTAAATAAATTCCTATATTTAAAGAAAGACATGTGAATGCAATGTTACTTATAAGCCTCTACACTAACATGGTCGGTATTACAATAACAATAACATATGACTAAAAGAAGGCTTCTGTTTAAGTTGTCTTTGACGTTGACCCCTTAGAGCTACATAATACTGAATTTTTGTTTTATTAAGTTTTTCTCCTGAGAAAAACAACAAAAATAATTGACATGCTTAAAAAAACATTAAAAACCTCCCCAAAAAGTCAGTGTTTGCCAAAATATATCTCCAAAATATAGGGCTAGGCTGAGGTTATGGGTAGACCTCAGAGGTTTAACATAAAAGCTCAAGGTCAAAGGTCAAAGGTCAAATTCACTCACAAGAACGTTACATTTGGCGTAGTGCAATCAAATACGTACCATTCTCCTGGGATTATTTGTGTGTAGAAGCAGGTGCTTGATGTCACACATATGTGACCAGGGAAGTGATTGGAACACCTGAATTAAATGATTTGAATAAGTGAGTGAAGACTTTTGGAAATACAGTGTATGAAAACAAATTATCCCACCAGATAGTATGTTAAGAGTAGTTTTGCAAAAATTGAACCCATTCATAAAAATAATGGTGGCTGTCACAGTGACATCTTTTACATCATACAGGCTATGATTTGTGTTGTTTCCCCTCCAGAGAAGTGGTTTACTACATAGTCTTTTAAAGACAGACGTGTTGTTTTTTTGCAAATTCAGTAATAATGTGATTTTTGGTCACTTTCACTTAGTTCTGCTGTCACATCTCCCATTCCTCACTGTTCTGTTGAGATCTTGGGGCTGTATCTCTGACAGGTGATTACTGTACAGTGTCACTTCTTCGTTTTACATGCTTTATTGTGCTTCTTTTTTTAACCTCTTTATAGGCATTTCCACGGCTCCATACAAATACTTGGTTGTTTTTACTGTATACTGGCAACAGAAGTTCAGCTTCATAGTTCATTCTTGACTGCAGAAATATTTGCCAAAAAACAGAATCATCGTCTCTTTCTGGCTTTGTTTCTTGATTCAAAAGGTCAACAGAAATGTATTGTACAAAGCAAAACTAATGGGTTACATCATTAATTTTAACCCCTCCTCCAGTCTCTGTCTGCACTGCCCTTTACATAGCACTTGTTATGCTGATAGGTGCTGTACTACAAGTGTAAATTTCAAAAAGTCAAATGATATCAGACACTGGGTTAAGGAGGAATCGCTGGCAGTGTTTCTGCATCATTTCTTTGTGGTCTAGGACACTGTGGAGTTGTCTCTCCTCTCCTTTCCTGCTGTTTACTCTTCCTCCCTCCCCCTCATCTCCTCCTCGTTCTCTCGGCTCGTGTGGAGCCTGTGAGTCGTGCAGCTTGTGATCATGGCGCTGGTCCACCGCTTAGCAGACAGGCAGCCAATGACATCATACTTCGCTGCGGATGTGTGTGTGGAGGGGGGGAGACATAAAGTGACACCTCTGGTCAGTGTGACACACCATTCGTCTCACCCACCAAGTTCATGCACTGAGTCAGTTCTCGCTGTGGTTGTAGCGGTGTGTTGTGCTGAACTCTAAATGTTATCTTTCTTATGGTTATTCCTGACTACTAGACTCAATCTGCTAGATACAGCAAATTAAATTATAACATTCAACCAAATGCCACATGGAAAAAGTAACAACTATAACTGCAATAGAATGGATTGCAATAGGATTTGGATTTGAAGTGTGTATAATTTCTAATTAGCTGCTGTGATTTAAACTGAGTAAATCCAAAGACAGTGCTGTGTGCAAATACTGAACACTGTGACCGTACACAGCGTGATCATCAGAAGATATGTGAGCGTTTTGTGTCTTAAAGCTGTCTGTGCTACGATGAAATAAAGTCCTGTTGCATGTAAAAGCTCAAACAAAAAAATGTTGGGATCCCATAAAGTTTGTGGACTGTGTAGAGACGTTGTTCTTGCTTGCGCTGACGATCTTACCATGTACAGTATGTCAACAGGTAACGAACAGGTTTTTTCCCGATCTCTGCATTTACAAAGTCAGCGCTCCACATTAAGATTTCTCTTGTTTTTAGTAGTTATGTGCAGGCTTTGCATCTTAAAGCTGAGCTGCAGGGTCTTGATTTAGACATACTTACAGTAAAATACTGTTTTTATAGAAGGTTTTTTGGTCATGCAAAGCTGTTTATACTACCTCTGAGACAAATTACTGTAACTTTGAAGAGTTAGTATCGTAAGATAAAATACAATGCAAAGGACACATTTTGGCCTATGTGAGATATGGGGTATCTAGATTAATAATGATCAAGTTAGATAAAAGCAGCTTGAAAGATCCCAGATCACATCTAAAGCTTTGTTTTCTTTTTCTTTTACCTCACAACAAATGTGCTACTGTCAAAAAGTATTTCTCTGCCATATTTCATCTCATTACAAGGAAACAGGCAAGACAAACACAATAAGCAAAGGAATAGGCAATAATCTTTAAAAATATTGATGTAATTTCACTAACTTGGACTCCAGCTTCAGCTCACACTTGCCAGTGTTTTGTCTTCTTAGCATCCAGTCTTTATTCAATAAGCATATCCTCTGGACTTCACAAATTAAAATGGTAAGAAACACAAAAGAGATTGTGGACTGTATCTTATCTACAATAACCTTCATTTTTGGAAAAAAGAAAAAAAAGAGCACGGATTTAGTTAACAAAGTGCTAAAGAAAAATTATAAATACAAGGACCATTAAGGAAACAGTCTGAGGTATTGTCCAGACACTTAAAGCTTGAGGAGGATCCCATAAGAGAGTTGGTTGGAATTATTATATTATCAGCATCTCACAGTTTCCAGAAAGGAACTGCAGCTAAAAACCTTGGTGTCTGACATCATGGACCACTTTCAGAGGTCTCTTAGTCCTTCAGAGGAATCGTCATAATATTTCAAGTCTCAGTGTCTATATTTATGTAGATGAAATGTTCTTTAAATTGCATAGATAATTGCACAGATTTTTAAATTATTTTTATTTATATATTTATTGTTATTATTTATTTATTTGATGAACTGTTTTTATATTATAATAAAATATAATAAAATCACTCCAAATAGATGGCTAACTAAAGTAATTAAGCCTGAAAAATATAACTTAAAATCTGCACTGGCACTCTATCATAAGTGAGGTTGTCTCTTTCATTTCCCCCGTCCACAATATCCAAACCCAGGCTACATCTAGGGAAAGAAAACTGCCACAACCAATGAAGCAAAGGTGGTCGTTTTCCACATTTCCCAATCCTGTTAGATGAATCAACAGCATCCACTATCCGATTACTCTCAGTCATGACCAAGGTTTCCAAACCCATACAGCCTGGAAAGGTGTGCTGGGGTTTAATACACACAATCACACCAGAGAACAGGAAAAAAAATGCAACAAAAAATACACATCCAGACCCCTTCAGAACCCTAGAACAACATTTGATCACAACCTACTGAGGGTCCCTGGGGTGTTAAAAGCAAGCAGGACCATGTAGCTGTTGGTGCCCCTTTGTTGATTCAGCTTTTGGAATCGGGCGAGGAAGAAAGAAAGGTTTGTTTGAGCGAATTACTTATTGCGAGAAAAAAAATAATAAAGAAGCCAATGTAGCGAATCAATGGGTTAGCATGACGATAGCATAATTTCTTACTGACAAGTCGCATAAGTCAGGCCTTTCAACATCCCACAGAGTGGCGATAGCACATACAGCTGTGTGTTTGTTTTGAACACCGAATGGCAGAAAATGCCACTCCTGATGAATCCTTCACAGCACTGATAAGGCAACATGCACACACGTGACACATGTGCACACGCAGACAGATAAACAGACACACAGAGATGTAGTCCTCTATAAATAAGTCTTTGGTCCTGGAGGGTCAAGTGGAGTCCATGCCAGCAGATACCAGCTCTGTACCCAGGGATCAGTCTGTGGCCCGTGGCAACCCCTCTGTCTGCTGTCTGTCAGCCACCTCAAATTCTGTTCCCAGATCACATTACACAGCAGTTGGACTCGAGTGAGTCAGTTTTTCGTTTTTGTTTAAGTACACAACTCCGACGTTGAATCGGTGTCTGGAGTGGAATGTTTTACTCTGTCAAACAGACATCAGTGGGTGGAGGGCGGGGAGAGTGGTGGGGTTGTGCAGAGGACGGGCTCGTTGGGGTTGGGTCATACCAACAAAAACAAGGCTCCGGTTGGTCCTCATTGAGAGAAAGAATGTGCTGGCTGACAGGTCATTTCAGCCAGGCTGTTTAGGAAGTGCTGGACCAGCTCGGAAGATCTAGATAGCTAAATATTTGCACTAGTGAGTCTTTTCTTACCAGGAGTTGTTACTAGTTCTGCAATGATTCTGCGGTGGGTCTACATCAGGGTGTCTCCCTGTCACAGTCAGGTGATGGAGATGTGGATCAAGGATGACATTTTTAAATGTTTAAACCATGGGAGTTTTTTCTCAATCCTCATATTTAAAGGCTTGTACAATACTCCCCTCTATCTATCTATCTATCTATCTATCTATCTATCTATCTATCTATCTATCTATCTATCTATCTATCTATCTATCTATCTATCTATCTATCTATCTATCTATCTATCTATCTATCTTCCGTTCTTGATCAACTGCGCCATCAATTACTCAAGTTGCTGACCTCATATCTCATACCTCATGTAAAAGAATATTTTTATAAACTATGAACATCATCAGAAGTAATGATTGAATAAATTTCTTTCTACATGATGAATACTTTTCCCAGTATTTTGGTATTTCTTACTATTTTTATTTATCAAGCCTCAAAATGTTTTACTATTTATATTTGAAATACTTATCATCTCAGCTTTATTTAAATAGTTTCCAATAACAGTTTTCTCAAAGTGTGGGAATCCACATGAAAAGATGCCTTAGTATGACTAAGTACGTGGTGACAGGAGGCCTTCTGCCGTGATTGTTAGTGGGTGAAGCCAAAGGGAAGTCCAAAAAGAGGATTCAAAATACAGAAAGGCTGAAAGTAGACAGAAGTTAATAATGTTCTGATATTTGAATATGTGGGGACTAAACGTGCTCTACAAATATGTACAAATTAATTCTTTTCTCTTCTGTGTGAACTCTCATTAAAAATGAGATGTAGAAAAACAAAAATAGTGTATCTCTTTTAGTTTTTTAACTAAGCGCCATGCCTGAGCTCTCACCATCTTACTTCATTTATTTTTTCACACTGCAGTGTACTGAGTTCACATATTTGTTTGTAGAAAGTAAAGTTCCTATTTGGAAAGCTTTGAGGCAGTGGCTCTCTGCCTTGTGTCAACACAGCTGATCGTCTCTCCACCGAACGCTGTGACAAAACAGTTTGTCCTGAAATTATTTCAGCTAATAATCAAACATGCTACTTCATCTTCACAAATTTTTACTTAATAGGTTTCTCGTTGTGGCTCCGTCAAGCTTGATGAAAGACATTTGCGTGGCATACCCGGTGGTTCCTCTTGATGGGCCTTTCATCTGGCCTGTTAGTCACGGACACACACATTAACAACAACAAAGCAGACTTTGAGTTATTAAATTTCTGATAGTGAAGTTTTGGGAATACCACATAAAGCCAGCACATATAGGCCTTGGTAATAGGCAGGAGTTACAGTTAAGCTTTAGTGATGCAGGCCCGTCTCTCTGTTGAAGCCTCGCAGACATACACCCACCTCCTCCCAGCTTGGCTGCACGCCAGCGCCTGCAGACTACAGCGGAGGCAAAGTCAATTGGCGAAATCTAAACAACCACAAAAGTACAAAACACTACGTCCCCTCAGCTTTTTACATAATGTGGAGAAAATCTATTTCCCTCACGCTGTTGTTGTGTTTTGGGATTACATTCAGATCGCTCGCAGCGCCAGTGCCTCTCACACATGTTGACATTTCCAACCTGGCGGCAGACATGCGCCGCTCGGACCCCGTGAGGCCCGAGGAGAGAACGCAGAGTGAAGGTGACCGACGCGCAGACCAGATAAAGATGGAGAGAGAGCAGAGATGAGGGATTTGAAGGAAGACAGGAGGGGAGAGTGCTGGCTCAGCCTCATCTTTCTGTCACTTCTGGTTTTGAATTCAGCCCACTCTGACTGGAACTTCATTATAACCGCAGCTCAGAGACGGAGGGAAACGCTGAACCTGACTCCTCGTCTGGCCCGGTCCACATCTTGCTCTTTCTTTCCCAGCCTCCCCCAACTCTTTTTCTTGCCTCTCCCTATATTTCTGTCTCCTCCAATCTCATTCTTTACTTTATGCCCTTTTCTCTTATACTCTTTATATTTCGGCGACTCTGTTTGCATTTCACAGTCGCCTCCTTTTTCAGTCCTCTTTTTCTTTTTAGTTGGTCTGCTTGTGTCGTGAGAAACCCCTCAGCTTTCTGATAAGGCTGATTGGTTGCTGATAAAGTACTGAATCACTCTCAAGACTTTCTGATAACTTATCCAACTGCCATCATCTAACCTTATATTACCCCATTGGCTTTCTCATGTTTTATAGTGGAAACAAAAAACAACTATATATTTATATAAAGTAAGCTAGTTAAGTAAGAATGCTAACAAGTGTAGCTTGCATCGCAGCAGCTGTCAGTTAAACCTCAAAGAGACACAAACAAGAGTGCACCCATGTTAGGCATCAGCCCTACAACATGCTGTGGAAGGCTGAAATACTGTATTAGGCAATATTTCAGTAGCCCCTGTCTATTTGGGTTTTTGAACAGAAATGCTAGCTAGGGCTTAGCAAGCTAATGTATGTAGCAAAGGTACATGTAAACATGTTACTCACAGCTTTCTTAACTATCCAAATTCCACTACATCCAGTGTTGGGGAGTAACGGAATACATGTACCGCCGTTACATATTTAAAATACAAAATATGAGTAACTGTATTCCGTTACAGTTACCGTTTAAAAAGGTGGTATTCAGAATACAGTTACTTTGTTGAAATAAATGGATTACACTGCGGTACTTTCCTGTTTCATATTGTGGCGGGTCAGGACTGTTTGGGTTTTGTTTGACAGCTACGTTCTGTTGTTCCAGGCGGCAGCGTTACGGTTGCCATGGTTACAGGGTGATGCTCTCTCTCTGTGACTGTGTGTTTCCTGGGTGAGAGAGCGCCTTTTCGTTGTTGTTGTTGTTGTTGTGCTAAGCTAACAGGCAGAATGCTACAAGCATAGCTCTAAAGAATGTAGCATCATGGGCAGTGTAGTCCGTGCTGCAGGGAGAATGGACTGCCATACACATTGTGGGTCTGTGAGTGCGAGGAGGGAGAAAAAGGGGCGTGGAAAGGTACGAGTTGTCATCGAGGAAAAACGGGAGCTGGAAGCATGTAAATATAATAATAACCACTTCAGCCAAGAAGAGTGCCTGACGAGCCCAGTTGTAAGTAAGCTATTAAGACTCGACTGTACACCATGTTTGTGTTTTCCTCCGAAAACAATAAGTTCCGTTGGAGCAGTCTTTCAACGCCTCTCTCTGTCTCTCGCAAGAAAAGTTGACCCACACAACAAAGTAAAGCTATTTTTCGGCTACGAGCTGACAGGGACCCCGCCGTATTAGTCAGAGGTCCCTTTACTACAGTTCGGAGTTGCGGACCTTCAGTAATAGTAATAAATCACACAGCAATAGTACATTCACGTTGTTGTAAAAAGCATGATAATATATTAAGTAATCCAAAGTATTCAGAATACGTTACTGTCATCGAGTAACGTAACGGAATACGTTACAGAATACATTTTGGGGCATGTATTCTGTAATGGAATACATTTTAAAAGTAACCTTCCCAACACTGACTACATCACAAGTTGATACTATATTTAATTATACTTTGGCTAAACTTTAATAAGTAAAATAAAATATACATGATAGTGACCTGAAAATAGTAGTTGGATATCATCAGTGATAAAAATGCTTGCTGCTTGTTTTGACTGACATGAAAAAGATACTTGCTGTCAAGTCCCAACGGGGACTTGTTTAAACTGATTCATCTTTTCTTGTTGGGATGGGTGAGACTTATTTTAAACCTGCTTGGCTGTATGAGTGCAGGACTCTAATATATCTCTCTAACCGCTTATTTAAATGTCAGTATTTACCCGAGAGCCAACCACCACAGAGACAGTGGACCAAGAGCTGCTGTCTGAGGTAGACCAGCACAAAGGCATTCACACTGATAGGACACAGCTGCTGCCACCAAGGCCGCTGAGACTCTTTAACAAACACATACACACCTACCAAAATAATTGGCCATAGAACCTGGTGTTCAGGTAGTGAACATCCAAGTTTTCAATTGTTGTGGAAGTTTTCCATTTAAACAAAGCCTGCAGACGAGCGGTGAGCGGTAGCTAACATTCTTTAATCAAAACACAAAGAACAGAAAACCAAGTTGGTGGAGAGGCTGCATGATCGCGGGGCAAACGGTCAGCAGAGTCTCTCGAGCCTAACATGGCTGTCAGTTAAATACCTTCTTCAGGAACAAAAGGCAGTACACAGCTGTTTCACACCTTAAGATTCACACTGCCTTGCTACTCCCAGAGTCCTCGAAGAGACAAAGATTCTTCCTGCGGCGTGGTCTGCTTCCCCCCAAGTTCCTTACTACACCCCCACCATTTGTCTTACTGTATGAGTGTGAGACATGTTAAAATCCAGTGGCACCAAGGCTTCATACAATAAAATAATGTGATTAATACATAAGTAAAAGAAATTCCAACAATATATTCATCTTTTCTGTATTATAGCTGTTTTTAGTTCAGGTCAGATTTACTATTTGCCAGTTTGGATATAATGTGGTCCAATGAAAATGCCTCCTTTTTCAGTTAGTCAATTAAGACACACCAGGATTGGCTTCATGTCTTTGTAAATGAAACAGGACTTGTCTTGTTTGCTAGGATATCTTTGGTAGAAGATCAAAACAGACCTTTATAAAAGAATCTAAGCTTGAATTTTCACGAGGCATTATTTTATAGAATACAATCGAATCATGGATGCTCATGAAACGTTAAAATGCAGTTTGAGCACAGATTTGTTCATCTGTGATGAATGGGGTTCATATGATCTCACAACATGACCAAAATTGAGTCTTGTGTGTGTGTGTGTGTGTGTGTGTGTGTGTGTGTGTGTGTGTGTATACTTACTGAGTATAGTGAGTGTCAGGTGTGCACAGTCTGTGTAAGATCATTGCATTAACAAGTGATGAATCCTTTTAAATACTTAACATCAAAGACATATCCTACAGCTTTGATCATGGGGCATGTAAAAAACATAATTATGTTTCCCAGGAAATTGAGGCATTTTCATAAACTAAAATGAGAAAAATACCTAAACAAAAATAGGTATATAAATACAATATGTTGGCTTCCAGTTTGTGGAAGCCAACATATTGAATCCAGTGGCTGAGAGAGACATTGCTGTTCCTCTAATCACATTTTATATATGTGGTTAGAAAGCGGTCACACTGTACATAGTACACCAGAGGTGGAGGAGAAGAGAATTAGGCATTCGTTTGTCGTGGGGGTAAATTTCTTTTAATTTTTAATATTTTGTCGGCACCCTACAGTGGACGGCTATTCAAACACTGTTTTCCTGTATTTGTGTCACTGTTGATGGTATCCTTGCATATAAACCACTACATTGGACACTGATGTGTCACTACATACCCTGCCACGCACTGTTTTTTTAATGTTACCATAGATGTATTACGTGTTTCATTGTAATTATTGTTATTTAACCCTTTCATGCATGAATTATGACAACCTCAATCAGAATTTTTTTTCTGAAGTATTTTTACTCATCAGCACTGCTCAGATATCGTGCAAGCAAAAACATGAAGGAGTGAGACAACAACCCCGCTAAACAACAAAAACTGTTGGTTATATGCATTATGCCAAATAATGTTAGGCTTGAGTAGCCTAAAAATCACACTTTTACTCTGATTAACATACCTTATATCAGAGCTTCCCAAAGTGTGGGGCCTGCCCCCTAGGGGGGCGAAGAGCCATTGCAAGGGGGGCGTGGTGTGAAAAGGAAGAAAAAAAAAACGCTTGGACACTGCTAGCACGGGGCGCCCACACAAACGCAAAGCAGGAGATGAAGCATCGCTGAATATGTTTCCAAACCAACTTCATTCTAAGCCAAAGACTAGAAAATATGGTGAAGCAAATCTTCCCTTTGGCTTCACCTGCACAAGTGCCGAGGTAGGTCTCCCCTGCATAACTGCTTTTCGGACATCACAGACAAACAGTATCCTACATTCTTGATTTTTAGTTCACAAACACTTGTTGTAACGACCAACTACTCCTGACATTTAGAGATGTTAGCTCTTTATAACATTTTTCTTGTAAAACAAAGGGGGGCCTAGCAAAAAAAGTTTGGGAACCACTGCCTTATATAAACTCTCATGTGGGAGTTTATTTACTGTTACAGTCCAAATAATAGATCAACTTCAAAGTTTTAGTAACATTGACTAACAGCAGCTAACAGAAATGAACCCCAACAGCAGCATAAAAACAGCAGTGCATCCAGGGAGAAAGGTTATGGATATCCTCAATAACTCATCTCGGTATCACTGTCAGTGGACAGAAGTGGGTTTTTCTGGCTCGTCAGTTCTTATCCACATCTATTTACTCCTCTAGAATAAAGAGACAGGACTACATATTGACAGCTGAAGTAAACAATGGACTAACAACCTACTACACAAGTACACAAGCCATAGTTGTTTATCTATTAGCTTAACATATCTATTTGATATATAGATAGATGTAGCTATATAAATGCAGACTTTATATATGTGTGTGTTTTAAATTCTAAAATATTCTAACAAATTGGCTGATATAAGATGAAATGAGTCATGGCCATAACTAGTTTCCTGGCTAGCTACCAGACACACACAGAATTTAAAACAGTGATAGTTCAGATAAACCACATAATTAAGCTCAGCCTCAACCCTGACAGATCAAGCTTATCTCTGTGCATGCTCACATCACCTGGTGGCTCAAGTGACACCCTTCAGAACCCTGCTGGACAATCACGTAATCAAAGCTCTAGCCCATGACCTGGTGTATTCTAGTAGACAAGTTTGGGCATAAATTACCAAATGACATGTGGTTTTGTAGTATTTTAAGCTTTGTGAGTCAGTCTGTCATAATTCCACCTCATTATGAGACCTAAGTGATGGAAGATAGACGAGACAGGATGGTTGAAGATAGAGGGATGAAGGAGATAAGTTTTCAATTTTTCTCTGAAGTCGGGTGTCATGTAACAGCTGCTGCATGCTCTACAAGGCCACACAATGTCCAGCACATGTTGCATTCACACTGGACAGCGCATTCTAGTACACTTCCTCCTGTGACATTCTGTCAGGCAAATGGCTGCAGGACAGCTGGATTCCACAGATGGCATTTGACAGGAGATATTCCAAGCATTTAAAATACGATGCGACTGCTCCTATCAGCAGAAGGGGCTCCTACAGACCACTGATTCATCATTTACTGGAACTGGTGGAAAAGACAATGTGACGATGTCGTTAAAAAATGTCCAGACACGTCGTGTGTAATAACTGTTTGTACTAGATGTAATTTTTATTACATTGTGTCCAGTTTGGCCATTTTTGCGAGTCACATCTGCGTTATCTAAAACACAAGAAATCACCCAAAACACTAACAGTCATTTTTTGATCTACATGTCTGCACAGTTGGCCAATAAACAGTTTCTCTTGCCTTATGCTCCAGGCACAGACATTTGAGTAATTGCATCAGAGAAACATTGTTGAAATATGCATCACAGAAAAGAAAAAGCCGACCATCAACACACACTCTGCTGCATTCTTATTGTATATAATGTAAAAAATATGCACTCAGAACTGTCTCACGGCTGTATGAGTGTGATCATCTGCTCTCTTAGTGCTTTTATCGCACACGCTGAAACACACACAAACACACGTGCGCTTCCAGACAGTTCAGATGAGACTTGTCACATCCGCTGACATAGGCCCCAATTAAAGGGGAGGATTAAGCCAGGGCTGGGTGACCTCCTCAGGAATCTGTCTGAGACACTGTGTGTACACTGTCAAACCCTCTGACAGAACTTCCCTTTAAGCACTTTCACCTGCTAATTAAGACGGGACCGGTTCGTGTGTGCGTGTCGGTGTGCGTGCACCTGTGTTCATTCAACGTACTCGCAAGACAAATGTACCTGCGAATGTCGGGGATAGATTTACAGCCCGAGGAGCTTCTATGTAAAT
Organism: Mchenga conophoros; assembly: GCF_057382185.1. Lineage (NCBI taxonomy): Eukaryota > Metazoa > Chordata > Actinopteri > Cichliformes > Cichlidae > Mchenga > Mchenga conophoros. Next base: position 5,175,478 of record NC_140533.1, read on the forward strand.
ATTTGACTTGAGAATCCTATGGCTTTCTTGGAGCTCACTCCAGCACACGTCAGGCACATGGGCTAACAGCAAACAGATAGACCGTATCATTTATTACCTTAAATTATTGCGTGTTTTGGTGTGCGCATCTCACTGGTGTGTGCAGGGGCTCTTCGGCAACAAAAACCAAGCAGTGTTTATGGTGTGAAGAGATTAAAATGGATAGTAGCGAGGCAGAAGCACTGAGCTGTTGCTGGAAAAAAGCTTTCAATGACTGATTAGCCCTCTTTCGCTGCAGTTTTTACACAGTGTGGAGAAAAGGCCTGTAGTAATCACACACTTGTCTTTGGTATTCTCTCTATTTAGCAAACTGAAAACGGGCAGGGTGGGAAATTAATGGAAAAATAACTTTCTAGCCAAAGTTGAGGTGGAGAAAAGCCTATAAATAGGGGGATACAAAGAGAAAGGGTCAAAAGGAGGCGAGAGTTTTCTTAAAAACGAATTCTTTTGAATCATCATATTATAATACAGAATAATTTGCTAGTAATAAACAAACTAAAATGACAATGCTTGTTAATATTTTACAATAAAATCCCTGTTAAGAAATGAAAGAGTATATTTTCTGGACCCTTGCACACCTTCACTGCTCCTGGTGTTTTTCTTTTCATGCTCCGGATCATATTCCATATAACTTTCCATTCAAATCTAAGGATAAACAGCAACGGTGAAATCCTCGATGTGTCCAGCCGACGTCCAATGTCGACAGAGGTTTAGGAGGCTCTGCACCCGGTGGGGCAGCAGTTGGCGAAGGCTGCCCTCAGAGGAGAACGTGCTATGTGGTGGGGATCACATGTTGAGGACAGGAGAATATAATATAAACTGCTGTGTGACTGAGCAAACTCAGTGATTGTACAAAAAGTCAAGACAAGTAGCTCAGAGAGGTTTATTTTAAATGCTAGACAGTTTCAGTGGTCATCAGTGTTGCTGTTGTTGAGGCAGGCATGTCTCATTTACAAGGGACGCCTGTTTGTATATCTCATGGTTTCAGAAGTCTGAAAATTATTCAAATTTAAAGCTGCAAAATAAATAATGTTACTCAGAACATGCTTTAAATCCTCCTCAGAGTCTGCTCCTTCACATACTGTAAATAGCGACTTTTGCATTACAGTGGTATTATTTTCCCCCCTTAAGAGAGGATGTAAGTAATTGGTTATGTTTGTTTGTCTGTTTAGTGTCCACAATTTTCAAATTTTGTGTAGTTGTAGATGATTTAATGTTAGCTGGGTTAACGTCCAGGCCAAAGCAAATGTGAAAATCGGTAAAACTTTATATTACCAGCAGTTGTTATGGGTAATTTTCAAATGTCACAATAATATACTACTATTGTTAGTGCCCGAGGTCAAAGTTCACCTTGAAAAAAATCTGAAAGGAGACAGAGAAAGCTGTACGACACACTTCTTTAAATACTTAAAGTCACAGTGACACCATAAACTTTTGCAGCTGTCATATTCATGCTGTTCAGTCCCTCCCCTACGCTGCTCTGGCAAATCAGTTATCATTACTGGGCATAAAATGTATCGATACTGGTCTGTCTGTGCTTGATTAGCCTAATTAGCACTGTGTGAAGTAATTTGGCTTGAATGTGACTGGAAAGTCATACACTCTGGACTTCAAATCAAAGTGTTTTCACAACTGACATATACAGTATTTTTTAAAGTATAAACGAGTATTCAGTTGAAACCCAGCATTTCAGATGGAGTTGTAGTCAAAGTTGCCACAAACGATTATTTACCAGCTTCCTGAAAATGTTTCACAATAAAAGCCCTGTTAAGAAATGAAGGATTTCTTTCCACTTTCTTGGATTTAAATAGGAAACATTCCTACATATTTTTGTGTTTCCATTGTAGCATTGGTTGTGTGGTGTGGTCAGTGTTTCTGGGCCTAACAGATTGTTGGATAATGGATTTAATTAAGCTAAATTTGTCTTTTATTTACCTACATGTTGGTTTAATGAGGCTGTGTTTGCTGAAAAAATGTAAACATATTTGGAAGAGAATCTCGAGTTATGTTAGACTTCTGTCTTACGAGTCACTCATTTCTTGCCAAACAATTGTTAACCATCACCTTAAAATAAAGTTCAGTGAGGCTTAGTACAAGAACTACTTGCTACTTTCTGCAGTTCAGTCACTGTGAAGAAAATAAATGATAAGTAATCAGGTTTTCAGACAATATCTGTTTAAAGTTTTTAAAAAAATGTGGCAGCCATTAATACTTTTATTTATTGTACATTGTCCACATTGTTTGTTTCCTCTGTGTGTGTAAAGCCCACTTGGTCTTCTAGCATGTGTTTCCAGTCTGATTATACTGCTACATTTGTATCACAAGTTTATTGAATATTGCTTTTATGCATTCTATTTATTACACAAGAATTGAATACTCCAGTGAAACTTGTTGCCACTCCTGCTTTTCTCGCTTTCTTCCTCCTGGCTGTACTGCTACTTCGTTATCTGCTCCTCTATCTTGATATTTCCCTCCCCATCTAACTCCCCCTCTCTCCTCTCTAATGACAGTCAACAAGGCTGATAGGCTGATATATTTACACTGGTGGCAAGGGAGGAAGAAATCATCAGCCAAACCCTGTCCTGCCCCTGGGCTCTGACAGGCGGGGCTTGGAGGAAACCCTGGCCGCCTAGCCACTCCCAGAGCAGGGCATATCTCTCTCTGCTGTCCCTGGCCCTGCTCAGATCTCACAGCTAGATGGGACCAAAGCTTTCTCAGGCCCACAGACTCACAGACACACTCCCACATCAGCTACCGGGGGGAGAGTGAGCGGAGAAGAGAAAGCAGCAGGCAGAGTGGAAGGCTGCTGCTGGTGGTGTGCACGCTGGCTGAGAGAAAGACAGGAAAGCCAGTGTTTGTTTTGTTTTGGGTTTTTTTTTTTGCTGTGCCACTTTTCCTCTAGATCTGTTGATGAGCCAGGCTGGGTCAGCTCTGGGTCTCGTCTCAGTGTGGGGTTCAGAGGTCGGGGTCAAAGTGTCACTGCTTCTTGAGTGTGCGTGGCTATTTTGCAACTTTTGAACACTGGAACTGTACTGTAAGCATTATGACTCTTCTGGGCTCTGAACACTCCATACTAATACGAAGCAAGTTTAGATCGGGTAAGTCCAGTGATGACTGAAATGTGACTTTTATTGCTTCTCTGTTCTGTCACAACTTATGAACACTTTCTGTGTACAGCTGTGTTTATTCTCAGAAGCCGCACAAACAGTTTGTCTGCCAACAGCATTTGAAAACAATTCTCCGTACGTTGTGTCATTCGTCTGTCTTCGCGGATGAGTTGTGTTGATACTCAGAATGTGCTCCTCAGTAACAGCAGCCGAGTGACAGGTGTGTGTAATACACAGTGCTGGCATGTGATGGCACAAGGAATAGCAGAGCGAGGTCGGCGTGAGTCAGAAAGCTTCCCGTCACTCTGTCACAGTATGATGGATTTACAGACGTGATGTCCATCAAACTCCTTGTAAATGACACGAGAGAGAATGATGTTTCAGACAGGTTAGTGCACTTGTTCAGTCCCAGTCACTAACCCTCTGCTGCTGCTGAGGAAAGCCAGTCAGACACTGTCGTTTTCAGGCTTTGATAAAAAGAGATTAGAGGTCAAAGGTTATCTAAATATGGCTGCATTGGAAGCTGCGTGTACCTGAGTATATCAAAGCGGGAGGAAGGGTCTGGACTACAGCACTGACTTAAACTCCTTCTAATACACATCAGATGTTGGGGATTTGTATCCATCTGTCTCCTTCACGTACACAGACTCCTTAATTCCGTCACTTTCTTATTCCCACACGCACTTTCCTTAGTTTGAACATACTTTGTCTAAGCTCGCACGTGTATGTTTTCAGTGTGTTTGTAGTCTGAGCAACACTGCCACCTCCCTGAGGAAATTGCAACTGATCGTAGCTGTTCAGCTTGTTCTACACTCAAAAAGCAGCTGCTTCAAAGCGGTGGCTGTAGTGGCTCTGGTTGCTACCTCCAGTGTGCCTGTGAGCTGTAATTGCGTTCCAGAAATGGCAGGCTAAATGATGCTTTTCCTTTGATTTGTTTAGAGCACATCAGTAGGGTGGGAAATGACCCCCGGTGCTCTGGGGAGCATGAGAGGCTGGATTCAAAAGCAGCATAAGGCTTTTCATGAAGGTTGCTCAGGGTCTGTGTTGCTCTAACCCTTGTGCTATAGCTTGTTATAATACAACACAGATGTAGAGATATTGTCCTTATGCCAAAGTTTGCTTGATATTACAGTCACAGGAGTTAATGCCGCCTGATAAAAGCGACTGCTTGAGCTCATTTATGAGCGCATGAGTGAAATGTTGTGCGTAAGCGAAGTAAAATTGCCCGTAAATGTCTCTGTGATAACTGCTGATGGCAGGGGGAAGTCGAAGATGATCTGCTGTCAAGGATTTACAGTTTCTTTAACATGAAGTACGTTGACTTACACTACACAGCAATTGTCACTCCTATGCACCATGCTTAAATGACAATCAAACTAATCAAAGCCATGGGAACTGCTACCGCATGGTTGAAGCTAAAAGGAAAGATAAAGATCTCATTTAAGTGCTCCCCACGGAGCGCCGAATCTGAGTGTGTGAGGTACTGACGAGTTCTCATGCTGATTTGATTTAGAGCTCAAATGACCACAGTCCATGCTCTTAAGCTCAAGGCCATTGCATAATATTATGACAGAGACGTCAAATGCAGTGCCACATGTTAACCATATGTAAATCAGCAGTGCATACATGTGCTGTCTTTAATATATAACTATTTCAGACCCATTTTCACTTCTGATCCCAAATGTATAAAACATAAACACGCTGGATGTTTTCAACCTGGATCACCGAGAAAATCGAAATAGTAAAACAGGAAACTTAGTTTGATGTTCTTTTCTGAGCTGGCAAACATTTGATGTGGTATTTGTCACGTTTGAAATATGATCTGTGAGTTTATCAGTTAAAAGCAGAATAAGCCTTTCACTCCACCGGTGTCATCTATAAAAAATAAAAAAATCCATCTGACCCACAGCAAAAAAAAGAACAAAATAAACAACAACAAAAAAGAAATTATTAACTTAGCTTAAAAAAAACAGGAGGAACCAGCAGTCTGCACTAAATGGATAAGCATACCATGCAGGCAGTCACATGACAAAATTTGTGGGTTTATTCTTTGTTTAGGAAAGTCCGTACTGAAGAAATTATCGCTGTTCTAGAGCCTTCATGAGACTCCTCCAGGCGCTAATTGCAACAGTTATTTTGAAGTATTATTCAATAAGTGATCAGAATAGGCTGTAAGTAAGAATCACTAGTTAAATGATATAAAAAAAAACAACAATTTGCTATAATAACCTACAATAACATTTTAAAAAACACTTTTACTTTTTTGGTAGAAAAAAACACTTTTGCTTCTCTTTTAGTAAATCTCTAATGTTAAATGCTGCACTACACTAGCACTAAATTAGTCTCATCTTGCATTTATAATGCTGTGCTATAACGAACGTGTCACCAGGTAAAATTGCAGCAGAATTCTTGTCTCTTCTGACAAAGTTGGTAATAAGTTACGAAATGAGAGACTACCCCACAACACGCTCTGCTGACGATGATTTGCAGTCTGGCGACACATAAAAGCACTTACCTGTGTTTCTGAACGCAAGTGAGATTTTTTTTCGCCTTCTTCAACATACATCCAAATGTCCTTATTACCCCACTCTTCACTATGACTCACTGTCAATGGAGCCGCTCCAGAAACTGTACCTTAATGGTGGAGCGTTGGCTCTCCTCCACACAGGTCCTGGCTCGCATTCGCAAACCTGACTCCAACTGTCCAAGACCGTAGAAATAAAATATGCCAGTTGTGTTTTAAGGTGGATTTTCACTTTATGCAGAGGTATTAGACTAAAATAAACGTAATACTTCATTTAGGAATACCTGTTTATTACAAGTTATACAGTTACACCCATATATCTGTCGTGAACACATTCCTGATTGCACTAAGGGAAAGTTCAGGAGGATTCATGTAACAAATGCAACCAGTGTTGGAGCTTAAGTGTAAAAGTGAGGTGTTATTATTATCTTGTTTTGTTTTTTTGTTCTTTCTTCAGTGCGGTGGCTGTGAGTGTGTGAGGCACAGAACAATAAATCACAGTATCACTCAACTGGCTTGTGCAATTATCAGCACTTCACTGGTGCAAACCAAAGCCAAATGACAATTTATTTGCACTATAAATCTGAACAATTGGGTTTGTCTGTCCTTTATTGTCAAGAAAGCCCAAGTTAAAACAAGTGTCTTCAGTTTCAAAGTCAACATTCAGAGAGGCGTAGTATGGTTCAGTGATCTGTGATTACATAGCTTGGCTCTGGCCCACTTTCTATAACATGTATACTCTGCAATCAGGACAAGCGAGTCTTTGGTCTCAGCAAAGCTTTTGGGGAGAAAGAGCAGATTACATGGCAGCTGCTGTGCTTTTCCAAGCACAATTATTGATAACCTGTCAGTGAACATAATAAAGAGCAGCTGATGTTTCACCTGGCTTTTTCCAAGAAAATTAGAGACAAAATTTGCACGTACGACCAGATTCAGGCTGTTCAGGCTGATTGTTACGTTAGCCCGGTATCATGACATGATGTTTGGATAGCGCATTGATTTCCGTAAGTCATTTTGTTCATTGTTCATTTTGTTTGTTGTTAATTTTTATGAATACATATAATGCTGTGTTTAAATCAAATTTGTTCATATTTGATCTCTGACAAATGTTTCAGGCGTATAACTCTCTCCTAAAAGTTTCACAGGTTATCTGCTTTTGAAGAGAAAAAATCAAAGAGGAAGTTTCTTCAGCTCACAATAACAGTTATTCTGTCTTTTGTCTGACAATGAAATTATTTTATTTTTTAAAGCCCTTTTTCTAAAGCATATATAGAAGGGGGAATAATTATTTGATCCCTTACTAAATTTGTAAGTTTCCTCACCTACAAACAAATGGACAGTCTTTAATTTTCACGACTGTCATTTTAATCGAGACAGAATATACACAATGCATAAAAATAGCAAGTTACTGAGTGAAATAAGTATTTGATCCCCTACGATCTAGACAGAATTCTGGTTCCCACAGATTGTAATCAGTCTGATCTCAGCGCATTACGTGTATAGATTACACTTGTCACAGAATCAATTTCTTCCATTCTAACCTCTCCACCACCATGGTCAAGACCAAAGAGCTGCCACGTGTCCCTGGACAGGGTCCCTAGACAGGGACACATGGGTGGAATGGGCTACAAGACCATCACCAAGAAGCTTGATGAGATGGTGGCAACTGTTGGAAGAAATATAAAAACATCATCAGTCACCCTCAGTCTGAAGCTCCATGCAGGATCTTGTCTCATGAGGTGAAGCTGCACAGGAGAAGCTTGTTAATAATATGAAGACGGTTGGACCACAGTCACCAAAAAAATACTATTAGTAACACACTACGCCATAATGGGCTGAAATCTTGCAGCGTCTGCAAGGGGCCCCTGCTCAAGAACACGCATGCACAGGCCTGTGAACGCCTAAATGATGCAAAGAAGGCGTGGGAGACAGCGCTGTGGTCAGATGAAACTACAGTCAAGCTCTTTTTTTTTAGCATCAACTGTACCTGCTGTGTTTGGAGGATGAGAGGATAACAGAAAGAACATCATCCCCACAGTCGAGCATGGAGGTGGAAGCATTATGTTCTGGGGCTCTTGTTCTGCTAAGGGTGGAGGACAACTTCAACACATTGAAGGGCCAACCGATGGCCGTGTATCACAAAATCTTAGACAAGAACGTCCTTCCCTCAGCCATAACTCTGATAATGTTCGTGGAGTCTCCAAACCTCAATCCTACCGAAATTCTGTAGAGGGAGCTGAAGCTTTGAGCTGCCGTGCAGCAGCCAAGAAAAAAAAGAGTTTCTATAAAAAGGAGTGGGCCAAAATCCCTCCTCAGCCATGTTTTCCTTGGGGAACAAATACTTTTTTGACTCAAAATATAACGTCCATTTGTAACTTTTATGTCACATGTTTTTGGTAAATTCTGGCAATGCTATCAGCTACTTGCGTAGGCTACATTTAACTACATAGATTCATAGCATAAGTATAAATGAATGCTTTAAGGGTTACTGTTACATTACTGGCTTACTGGCGGTGCTAAATTTTAAAACGAAAATGTTGCTTTTACAAGGACTTAGCTACCCTCAGTACTGTTCAACTTAAACTGTTATTTTTAGATTCAAATGAGTGCAAGCTTGTTGAATAAAAAATCATTTAGCTATAGTTACATTCCATCTGTCACCTGGTCTTAAAAAAGAAGAGACAACATTTGCATGCAGGAAAGTGCTCATTTTTCCTTGTCAGAAATTGTATCGGTTACATGTTTTGGTAAGCTTCCAATCGGCAACTAATGCCTTCATTTGCTCTTTGGGATGTCGCGACCGGCAGGTCACGACCCCCTCGCTGTAAACGAAAGCACATGTCAGATGAAGGGAAGGGCCTGATATTACATAATTGAGGTGCTCTCCCATGAGAGACCTGTGATGTGGCGCCTGAGCTCGCTGACACACAGTCAAACTGTTAAGAAAGTTGTTACATGACATCAAAGCTGGAAGGCTGGAAGAAATTCATAAAACGTGTGATTGCAGCCAGAGCTGCGTGAATATAAACCACCTGAGTGAGATAATTAACAATAGGGGAGACAGAAAATGATTAGGACCGTGCAGGGAAAAGGGAACATTTCATACTTATGTGTCGGATCCAGGATCTGACCGGGAGACCTTCAGATAATACTGGGGAGGGAAAACACACACAGACAAAGAAAGAAAGAGAAAGCAACAAAATCACAGACGCACTCAACCAACAGACATTGAGGAGTTTCTATGTTTATGACCTTAAACTCCCACCTAGACTCCCCCCCCACACACACACACATGCAGGGCACAGTGAAACGTGTGCACATGCTGTGGACCACACACTGCAGAGCAGATCTGTTTAAAAGCCAGGAGCTGTGTTTATCATTCCCTACATCCTGCTCACAGAAATATTTGTGAGCAAGCTGCGCTGTTTTGTGTGTGTTTTCTGTATGCATATGTGCACATACGTATGTGTCCATGTGCATCTGTTCAATGACTACAAATTGAATGCTGGTAGCTTTTCATTCCAGCCCACAGACAGAGTAAAACTATGCTAATTCGACTTTAAGTTTCATTCTGAAATACCGATTTAAGTGGCTTGTATTCTCAGCCTCTTCCTGCTTTTTCTCTGTCCCTCTCCTGTCTCTCCATACCTCTTTCTCACCTTCGCTCTTTATCTGTCCTCCTCTTCCTCCTCCTACCCCCAACTTTAGTCCTACAGTTAAGACTTCAGCAGAGGAGGACACGAGAGCAGCTGGCAGACCAAGGCATCATGCCTCGTGAGTAACACCTTCCAACATGGAGCTGCTGCACATCCAAACACACACACACACATGTACTTACATGCTTTCAGACTTAAGTGTGAGTCAGACAGTCAGAGGGAAAAAGTGTGAGAAACTCAAGCATGTCAACTTATCACACTTGTCCCAATTAGCAATTAGATACAGAGGTGAAAGGTCAGTTCCCCTGACTGTCTAGCTGTTAAAATAATGTAGGTTTTATCTGTCCAAAAGATAAATGAGTGTTCTGCTTCCATGCAAATACGAGGTTGATAGGTAACTGAATTTTTTACATTCATTTATGTGAGGCACTCCTTTAACATTAGACTTGTTCCATTACCAACAAAAATATTAGTGAGCTTTAAAACTGTTTTTAATTAATTTGGGGTTTTTTTTTCAATAATTTAGAGCAGTGAAAAAACAAATATTGTGTGCTTTGTCCTCGGGTGTGTGGTGGATGGCGCAGTTCACTGTGGGAAATATGAGCAGTTACTGCATTTTTCAAATTTGCCCTAGGTCCCCTTGGCTCAATCAGTATTATTTTGAAAATCCAGGAATGAGGTTGTGAGAAGCACCAACTGCCCGAGTTTCACATGCATCGGATCCTTGAGTCTGACATACTGCTTGACATTTAAAGAGAAAAGGGAAAAAAAATAGTTAGATGTAGGCCTGAAATGAAAACTATAAAAACAGATACCAGCTGTTAGTCAAAAGAGAGACAAAAAGAAAGAGATCCACAGTCTCATGGACAATTTTTCACAGTACATATATGTTACTGATGGACGTGTAACATGAATCCAGCCGTATTAAAGAGAGAAAGCAAAATGAAACAGGCAGCAAAAACACAACAAAGCACATATCTAGATAGTGGAGATGAATAAATCCAGAACCAAGGAAAGCAGGTGGCTTTATGCTACAGAGCAGAGGAGAAAGAGACGGCCAGATAGTGGCTGCAGCCCGAGAACAGGCAGACAAGATTGTAAGTGACCGCCGAGGAATGCTCTTGTGCTGGAAGAGGACATTCGGCCTCAGAAGAAACAGCTTAGGAGGCCAGATTCACAAGAGGTGGCACCTGTTTACAGCCCGGCGCTGAGAGGCATGCCCAAACACAACAACTGAGCGTGCAGGCCGCATTTACAATAAAGAGGCTTTGTGCTTTTAAGAGCACGTAAGTCATAGTGATGAGAACACATAGACCTGACTGTACTGAGCAACCTCTTAAATCTTCACCCTTGCTGCGATTGATGTTCCCTCCTTTTCTTCAGGTCAGCTTAGTGGATGTTTGCAGCTTTTCGGGTTAGCTGTGACTGCCAACACACGCCACGCGAGAGATAAATTTCAAATATTCATGAGAAAGTAGTTTGTTTAGTGTGCGACATTACAACACAGCAGACAGCTACTCATAAAATCGAGATTTTTATCTATTCCTGTTACTTTAAAGCATCTCGTAAGTCATCTCGGGAAACATGGAATTAGTGAGCCATGCAAGCAAGCTGGTTTTGTCCCCCCCTCGATTCCTTGCATGTAGAAACAACAAGGGGACTGGGTGACCTGGACTACAGGCTGGGGATTTGTTGAATGATATGTCTGGCACCGTTCGCCATTTCACAGAGGCTCCAGCCTCAAGATAAACCTCTGGTAAGTGTGCGGGGGAACGGAATCCAGGGGCCCGGCGAGCCCCTATCAGTTTCTAGGAGTCTGTCACAGATAAGGCAGCAACGAGAAACACAATTGGCCAGCAGGGCTCCAAGCACTCTTTTAAAAAAGAAATTTCAATTGGCTGTTTATCTCTTGATTGCAGGCGGTGGTGCAGATCTGAGAGACGTTGCAAGGACTCGTATTTGTGCTGTTTGTCATACACCCACACACTAGATGTCTTATCGTTCTTCAAAACATCATCCGTCCTCCCAAAAAAAAATCCGGCATTTCTGAGGAGGGCACAACGTCCTCCTCCTCCTGCGACTGCCGCTTCTGCTGCTGTCGATGTGATCCCTCAGATGCTGGTTGACTCTGCCTGGCTGTGTTATTCCTGCTCGGGGGAGATGGACACGGCACAGGGTCTGTGTATATATTACCCAGGGAACATCTGGTGTTTATTAGACTATTCAAGAATCCGCCACGGCCTCTCGGGCCCGACTGGCGTGTGGCCTGCATGGGAGCACACACTGTCTGCCTGCTGGCCACAGGTCTGACTTGACACACACATACAATCTAATATTTCCCCATAAAGATAACAGGCCCGTAGCTGCAGGTTTACTGTGCTCTCTGTTGCTTTAAAATGTTCATTTCCACAGCAGAAGGACTTTAATCCTCAGTGGATGGAACCACAAAAGGAATCATTCCAGCTAATGCACCAAACCTCTCTGTGTAGTGTTTACGCATGACAGTCAGCAGTTAAATGTACTGCAGTAGGTTTAAAGAGCACTGTATGTTTAAAAGTGAGCTTCAGACTCACCCGATCATGTTACATTAGACCAGTGCAGTCGCATCAGGCCAAGTTCTAAACAGACGATAACGCCGACGTGACCATGACAGCAGCTGATGCTTCTCCACTCTCTCTCAGAGGAATGGGGCGTGCAGCCACAGCGGATCATCTGTATTACCCACCTCAGTGTTTTTCCTTCTACTCAAATCGAATCTCTTTTTTCTTCTTTTCTGCTCCTTTTCATGCTCCCAACATTGTTTTTGTTTTTTTGTTTTTTTATTTTAACATCCCTTCACCCCCAACCCCCACTGCAGATGAGTCTGGATCTGCCAGAGCTTTCTTCCTGTTAAAAGGGAGTTTTTCCTTCCCACTGTCGCCAAGTGCTTACTCATAAGGGGTCATCTGATTGTGGGAGTTTCTCTGTATTATTGTAGGGTCTTTGCCTTACAATTATACAGAACTGTGTTGTGATTCGGTCCTATACAAATATAATTAAATTGAATTAAATTTACCTTTTTTCCTGTCCCTCCCCTTTTTGAGTTCAGAATTTGTCTGTGTTGAATATTTTTCTTTTTTTTGCTCTTTATGTTCTCCATTTTCTGGAAGTATCAAAACTTCTAACATACAATGATAATCATTCTTAATCTACTTCATTGTCCTCTCTTTTAACATATTTCTTTCTTATTTTCAAGTCAATTCAATTTTATTTATATTTATACAGCGCCAGATCACAACAACAGTCGCCTCAAGACGCTTTATATATTTGTACGGTAGACCGTAGAATAATACATACAGAGAAAAACCCAACAATCATATGACCCTCTATGAGCAAGCACTTTGGCGACAGTGGGAAGGAAAAACTCCCTTTTAACAGGAAGAGACCTCCGGCAGAACCAGGCTCAGGGAGGGGCGGGGCCATCTGCCATGACCAGTTGGGGTGAGAGAAGGAAGACAGGATAAAGACATGCTGTGGAAGAGAGCCAGAGATTTTATTCTCTACCTCCTGATGCTGCTCCTTCCTTCTTTCTGTGTTTTCCTTTCTCATTCATCCTGTTTTAGTAACGTCTGCCTCTTCCTTTTTTTCGTCTTCTTTTGTCAGAGATTGATAGATGTCTATTTTGACTGAGATCTTTAGCATAATATTTGCTTTATCTAAAGTTTAAAAATGCCTAATATTTGAACATTAATCTTGATTTTGATGAAACCCATTTTTCCTCTGAAGCATTACATTTCAGATCCGTTTTTCATCAGACACTAATACTCTCTCTAACTTGTCCAGCACAAAGCTCAGTATCATTCATTTCTTTGTTGGCGCTGGATCCTATGTCATCCCTCTGAAATATCCCACTAAAATTATATTTGACCAAATAAGTGCTGTTGCTCTTTCTTGGACTCAGATAATCAAACTGATCTGGTGCGCTCTCCGCACTGCTTGGTAATCAGTCCTGCAAGTGCTGCGGACAGATTGTAGGCCAAGCCAGGTTAGCTCTGGCCCTGATTATTTATCCAGGATTTAACAGAGATAGATTGTAGAAAGTTGAAAATCTTACCCACTGCAACCCTTTAATTAGAGCCTCTCCATTTATTTTTCTAGTATTCAGACTGTACTAGGAGTAAAAGCAGCTGGACTGATATTACAGCTGATCCAAAATGTAAATATTGATTATTGAAGGATAAAAGAAGTGTGGAGATAGCAGCTGAATGCAGAAGTGTGTAGATTAATAATGATATGATAAAAAAGGGAACAGAGGTTTAAATGGAAGACCATTTTACTCTGGAATTTAATAAACAGATGAGGAAAAAGCCCTGATATCACTTCAAAATTATTGTAGTTTGTTACTTCTAAACATCATCTATAACTTTGGTTACTGTGGGTGTTGTAACGACAACATTCACAATAAGACGAAAAACTAAAGTCTGCATTAACAAAGCATACACAAAGAGTTATTTGCCATATTCTTATAATTACTGACATTATTGATATAATATTTTTAAATATCACAGTTGTCATCCATACGTGGTTATAAAAATACCCCAATCAAGTTACAGGTAAATGTTCTGTAAGGAAAGAAGGAAAAGTGTAGAAATATTATGAGCAGAATCTCTCTGCGTACAGGAAAAGCAGATCTGCTGTTATGAATTCGTGGTGTGCTGCAGGTGCATTCCTAAAATGCAACGTTTTCTTTTTGCTACTGAAAAACAGCCATGTGACCTTAACTTGTCTTTCAAGTAGGGCAGTGGAAGTGTGCCAGCTTAACCGCCAAGTTGTGCTTTCTCACAGCTTGCTCTTGAGACGCGAAGAAATCATCTGTGTTTATAGTCGTAGAACAGACACACCGAACGGTGGAGAGGAGGAGAAGGATTGCATAAAAATGCAGACACAGAGCCCACGCTCATTAATTGCAGGACATTATCCCACTTATAGATCACCAGTGACACTGTCAGTTACCTGAATCCTCTAAGAAATGACCGCAGTAACGGTGTATTGAAGGATCGGGTTATATGGTTTGTTTTTAAATGAATTTCAACATTAGTTCAGAATTGTTTGAAAGTTATATCTGGAAGATGCTCAAAATCGTTACTGCATACTTATCAGAGATCTTTTCATGTTAGCATGTAGTATCAGGGTAAGGTGGAGCCATTATTAACTAGCTTATGGAGTCATTATACACTGATCAGGCATACCATAATTCGCTCTGACAGGTGAAGTAAATAACATTTTGATGATCTCTTTATCATGGCGCCTGTTACTGGGGTGGATATATTAGGGAGCGAGTGAACATTTTGTCCTCAAAGTTGATTGGTTAGAAGCAGGAAAAATGTACAAGTGTATGGATTTGAGTGTGTCTGAGAAGGAACGAATTGTGACGGCTAGACGACTGGGTCAGAGCATCTCCTGTGGGAGGCTCCCAGTCTGGAGTGTGCATTGATTAGCTGAACACCAGGATGCACTATGGGAAGAAGGGAAGCCAGCGGACGCAGTGTGATGCTTTGGAAAATGTCCTGCTGGGAAAACTTTGGTAATTCGCCCTGCCACAAAGCAAAATGGTTTGAGGAGCACAAGTTTGAGTTGACTTGACCTCCAAATTCTGTTGCTAACAACTTGGTACCAGATACCACAGCACACCTTCAGGGGTCTAGTGGAGTCCATGCCTCAATAGGTCAGGGCTGTTTTACCAGGCTAAGGCAGACCGGGCAATATTACGCAGGTGGTCATAATGTTATGCATGATCGGTGTAAGTTATTCTGGACAACATAGACCATCTAAATCTTTAAAAGTAATAAGAGTCACTGTCAAACAAATGGATTAAGGATCTTTGTGATCACGGCTAAAGTGCATTATATCAAAGTATACTTTCAACTGCAAACATAAAAATATACTTTTAAGCATGTACTTCATTACTCTCCACTCCTTTAGTGTAGTGTTTCCCTGGTGTGTCCCATGTCGTTGATGTTGTGGTCCTGCTCTGTGTTATCCAGACCCGGCCTCAGGCGGCTCCAATCTGGAAGCCCAGCTGAGGCTAAAGCGAGCCCAGCTCGCCGAGGACTTGAATAAGAAGTTGGCTCTCAGGCCAGGGCCCATGGAGCTGGTGCAAAAGAATATCATTCCCCTAGACTCTGCCATCACGATGACAGGTATCAGTGGAGAGACGCCGCCACGTGGTGTAACCCGACTTTAACACCCGCTGCGCCTTAGCCTGTGCGTTTATATGCTTGTGTGTTTGGAACTAAAGTTTAGGTGTAGAGTTTGTTTTGTGTAAAAGGGCCCTTCTAACTGACAGACTGTGTGTACTCATTAATGAGGCAGACTGTAAGCTACTCAAACGAGCATTGTACTTGAGTGGACTGCACTGCTACGTCGGTCACATCGTTTAGTCTTCTAACAGGAGAAACGGATTATTCCAAATGATAAGACCTTCAAAGGGTCTGCACAGATCAGAGTCTTCAATGCATCACAACCCCTTTTGTTTTTCTCTCGTGCTGGAGAGTCATGTGCTAAAGTCAAGTTTATAGGTATGAGCAATGATATTTCTCTTTATTTTAACCTGGTCTATTTTTGCATATGTGAACCACGCTAATGTTGCACTCTCCAGCAAAGTCTATTTTGGGAAAATATTACAGTGTTTCAGGAAACACAGGAATTTTAGAGGAATTGTTTTAAACACTAAAATTACTAAAACTATTAATTACTATCACTATTCCTTATTTCTATTAATAAAACACTGGTATTACCACAAAATATGAGGGATATAAACCATCTGAACAAGCATTTTTCACAACCTGCCCATGTGTTCTTGTTTATCTTTCTGATCAGTCAAGCTTTGTAAGGCATATCAAAATGCATTATTCAAGTCAAAATTTGAATTCTGGTCTTGATTAGTGGACCACCTATGCATCAAAGTATTCTTCTTTGTACATTAAATTTGAATGCCTTAACAGGGATGAGGGCTGTTAAAATGAACATTTGTGTTTGTAGCCAGAAAGAAAGAAAGAAAATCCATGTAAAAAAAAAAAAAAGGTGCTTAGCAATCAGCATTTACAAATGTCTATTATGGACTCAAGTGTTTGAGGAGTGCTCTTCGGTGCATCGTGTATGCTTAAACAAAGATTTAGCACTGCGTGAAGCGCAGGGCCGGAGCTGTCCCACCACGCCGCTCACATCTCACACTGTTTGGGTCCAACATGTTACTCACTCTCTCTGTTCTTAGCAGTGCAGCGAGTTTTCTTTCGACTCTGCTGTTTTAGCGGTTTTATGTTTGCCTCCTTAAGCTTCCAGTAAACATGTTGCACAAAGGAGCCGGCAGGCTGCGGTCAGCTGGTTTATAATACCTCTGCCGGAGAAGGGGATCTCCGTTTATCGAGATGAACAGCAGCTGTATTTGGGTCCACCCTTTTTCTTTAGAAGTCTGCGATGTGTGTGCGTGTAGAGTGCATCCTTTGCCACATGTGTGGGCGTACCTGCCTGTATGTTTGGACCTATCTGCTCATCCTCCCCCCCCCACCCCCCTCTTTTGTCTGTGCTCTGACTGGCTCCAATCAGCCACCTACAAAACTACGTGACAGGACCAGGCTGTTGTGACCCCCACCCCGCCCCCTTTGCCTGCAGCATTAACCCCTCACCTTAAAGCTCTATATCTCCCTACATAACACTCCCAGTGATTGTTTCAACCTCTGTCCGGTAATTTTGGAAACTGCCTGACCCGCCATAGCTTGTAAACCAGCCATGTGAAAAGAGGAAGCGTACGTGGCGTGCAGATTTCCTGTAATTCTGCCAACTCAATCTCCCGGTGACAACAAATTATCTTAAAGAGTCCTGGACTGTGCAGCAGAGCGAAAATGCACCGAGTAAATTCACACACAGACCGTGTTGGTGTTTTTCCCTACAGACTTAAACATGAACAGGTGGGAGGAAATGGCATTTAGGACAATGCTATTTACTAAGCTGTGCAGTAAGCTCGCCGAGTGTGTGTTTGTGTGTACTGCAAGGTCATAGAGTTGCACAGAATGGACCTGGTACTGTGATGGAAACCAGAATCTGTTCCTGGTTGTCACATGTTTGGATACAAAAAGAGAATCTTATACCTCTCAGCGCGCACACACACACACACACACACACACACACACACACACACACACACACACACACTCCAGCCTTTACCACCTCCTTCCCTGGCTCTGTCCCTTCAGCTCCATTAGATAGTTGCTCTTAACTACCCCAATCAAAGCTGAGTTCCCTATCGGGCCAGCCAATCAGGAGCGTTCTAGAGGTAAAGTGGTTGTGTGAGTGTCTTACCCACACAGCGTAACACCTCCGAGCTGAGTGCTGTACTAGGTGTGAGTGACAGGCAGTGTGTGAATACCTCTGCTCACATACATTGTGTGCAGCATGCAGTATGCATCCAATCAGCCAAGGAGCAGGTAAAAAAAATGTTTCACAAAAACAGATGTGAAAAGGGTCCAGTGGTTTGTGGATTGAATGAAATGTTTTCTTGAAATGGTGTTCAAGGCGCTTTGGACAAATTCTGCTGTCATTTGGTTTGTGGGACAAAGGTCTTACCCTATCAGCAGCACGTGTAACTAAAGCCTGGTGTATTTAAAACTACAGAGCACAGAATGATTGAACCTCCACAGATACAGTGCTGGAGTAACATAACAGCGTGTTAAACTGAGAACCGTTTCCACTAAAACAACAGGTTGAGGTTGAACACAATAGTCTTGCGACTGGTCATTTGCTGTTTTAGATTGCAGATGAAGTAGTTTGGTGGTAAAGTCTGACTGTCAGCCGGCTGGAGGCAGCAGTACTGATTGGCTGTTTCAATAACTGTAATATCCAGGCTATAAAAAACTGGAAGGAACATATTGAAGCATGCTCGGTTATTAAAATGTGCTCTTAGTGTCTTGAATCATAGGTCTTGTGATAATTGTATATCGATGATGACTGTGACAGTTTATACTTGCTTTGCTTTTAGTTCTGGTTAGATTTTGCACTTTAGTTTAATTCACCTATCTACATTTTTCCAAATTTTCTTCACAGATTGTACTAATGTTATGTGGAATTTTTTTGAGCATAGTAATATTGTAACAGCCCTGATGTGTGTCTCAGTATGCAAATGGTACATCCCATGTCAATTGTAGCAATGCTGCTAGACACTGTTAGGTTAGGTGATCTTTAAAGTTTCTATGTGGATCATTTCCTTTAGGCTGTAGTCACACTGTGCAGATTTCTGTTATGTCTGATAACAACGCACGCCTGGCAGATTGAAGACGATCCGAATGCATTCTGTGTGCACTTACAGTTTTTGTTTTGTTTTGTTTCTAGGTGTAAAAGGGGTCTAGGCTGATAGATATTACATCGCTGACACCCCCACGTATCTCTGTTTTTGTTCTTCTTGCAGTAAACCATGGTAAGCTCCCTAAGCAAGAGGACTCCTATGCATTTGAGGAGGACAGCAGCAGCGAGAGTCTGTCTCCAGAGCAGCACCACAGTGATGAGTCGCAGGGTTCGGCCTGCCCTTCATCTGAGGCTGTCGGCAGTACGGCCTCCTCCTCGTCCTCACCTGCCCTCACCAGCGAACGACAGGTCAAAAAAACACACAAACACGCCTCATCTCCTCTCCTTTGTTCTATCCATTTCTTTCACTCAAGCTCCCACACTGAGCAGCTATGATTACCACCAGTTTATTTCTGCTGCCCTCCTGTGGTAGCAGAGTGAGCTGCACATCCTCTGTTTTCCACTGTTGGACTGAGTTGACATAGGCAGGTGTCACATTCCTGCATGCTGAGCCATGCTGGCGGCACAGCTGCCTTTATATGCTTGCTGCTTACCTTTCACTCACGGTGACCTCATTCCAACGGTCACCAACAGAAACGGTCCCTCAACTGAAATTTGTGCCAGAACACAATTGTTTATATCTCTTAGACCTCTGCCTCTTAAATGTTCCAACTGAATCATCATCCCTCTGTGCGTCATGTCAGTCCCAAAGGTTTGTTTAAAGCTTTTTGGAATACTTTTGCGGAGGAAACATCAATACATGAGCATTTTAGGGATAATTATTCTATTTGGATTATAAACTGTCATTTCCAAAAGAAGAAATGAGAAGAAAACAGATACAGTCAGAGCAAAATGCATGAAATCTAAGGCAACAATAGCAAAAAAGTTGCCAAAGACTATAAAATAGCTGCGTAAATACAGTCGTTCACTTTTATTACATCCTGCCATGTGCTTGTTTAGTATTGTTTGGAACCAGATGTCTGTCAGTAGAGTGGATACGATAAAACAACTCCAAGGTTAAACCTCTTTGAGTGAAACTGAGCTCAACAGACCAGTTTATCAAATGAAGCGAGAAGAAAACTATTCTTTACGTCTAAACTGAAACACTTTATACTTTAGTAATTATTTCTTTAACTTCAGCATGGAAAAGTAAATGTACTTTGTTTTTATTTGTGGATAGGGTGGTGTAAGCAGAGACCCCCCTGATCAAAGCCAGGATGAGGGGCTTTCTGGTGCTAACAACAGCCAGACTACTCCCCCAATACCTGTTCCTGCTATCGTCAAGGTCAGTTTGTCATTAAACTCACTATCATCTGCCACCTGGCTGTAGCTCAGGTGGCAGAGCAGGTCAGCCACTAACCATAAGGTTGGTGGTTCGATCCCAGCCTGGAGCAGCCTGGGATCGAACTTGGGCAAGATACTAACCCAATGGTGGTGGTTAGAGGGCCCGGTGGCGCCAGTGTCCGGCAGCCTCGCCTCTGTCAGTGTGCCCCAGGGCAGCTGTGGCTACAATGTAGCTTGCCATCACCAATGGGTGAATGACTGCTTTGGGGTCCTTAGGGACTAAGTAAAGCGCTATACAAATGCAGGCCATTTACATTCTTAACTTTAACAAATGAATTTCTAACCCTAACTCAGACTTTCTCGTCCTCTCTACCACCAGTCTAAATCTTCCGACAAGAACCGTCACAAGAAGCCCAAAGATGTGAAGCCTAAAGTCAAAAAGCTCAAGTACCACCAGTACATTCCTCCAGACCAGAAGGCAGAGAAGTCCCCTCCACCCATGGATTCGGCCTACGCCCGACTCCTCCAGCAGCAGCAGCTCTTCCTGCAGCTGCAGATTCTCAGCCAGCAGAAACACACTCATGCGCAATCGCAGACACAGCAGTCGCAACATCCGCATACCCACACTCCGCAGACGCAGGCCCAAGCCCAGTCTCAGGCTCAGCAGAGGCAGCCCACTTTCAGCTATCAACCCCACACACCAGCTCACACCCAGAAGTAAGTAGAGAACATATCTGACGAAATCTCCTCAAATTATCTACTGCAAACTTGTGTAGGGGGGGGGTTAATAAAAGTAATGCTACATCTTACTCTTAAGTGTGATCCAAAACAGTAAATAGCACAAAAAACATGAACTGAAAGACTTTAAAATGATGTAGATTAGGGAAGAAATCTGGGATCTGATTACTTTCTGTAGGTTTGAGCCATGGTTAATGTCAGAACAATAATAAACTCCTTACATCTGCATCAGTAAATATGAGATCCAGTTTTTAATTTACCATCTTACATACTGCAGACCCATGTAACATGTGGTGCACCCACCAATGTAAGCAGTCAGAATGTTTTGGCTCATCAATATATATATATATTTACTTTTGGGTAATCTTCTTCAATTGCTCCATTCCAGAGGAGTCAGTGAGCAACTATCGGCTTGTAGTTCCAGTGCCCCGTCGAGCACAGCCAACAGTAACTCATCCTCTCCAGTCAAGAACACATTCCCCAACCAAAGCAACATCGCACAAGTCAAACCTGGGCCCCTGCCATCTAATCTGGATGACCTAAAAGTAGGTGATACTAGAGAGGAACATTCTGACAATCTTCTCTCCTTAACATACATATGTAATCCTTTTTATTCTCCTTTTTTTTCTTTTGCCCTGCAAGGTTTCAGAGCTGAGGCAGCACCTGCGTATTCGTGGCATGCCTGTCTCAGGCACCAAGACTGCCCTCATCGAGCGACTCCGGCCCTTCAAAGACTCCAACACCGGCTCCTCGCCCTCGGGATCCTCTGATATCACCACCATGACCTTTCCTGTCACACCCACAGGGTCCTTGTCCTCCTACCAGTCCCCATCCTCCTCCAGTGCTCTGTCCCAGGGAGGCTATTACCAGTACCCCAGCACCTCCTCCACCCCACCCATCTCGCCGGCCTCCTCTGAGCTGTCCCTCAGCGGTTCACTCCCCGACAGCTTCAGCGATGTGCCCATGTCTTCGCCAACACAGTTTGCCCTTCATCCATCTCCTGCCCAGCTCGGCGTGGAGGATGGCTTTGGGGGAGGAGGAGGTGGCAGCATGGGTGGGGCAGGTCAGAGGATGGGGGAGGTTGGTGGTATGGATGGTGTAGAAGCCGAAAAAGACAAGATGCTGGTGGAAAAGCAGAAGGTGATCGAGGAGCTGACGTGGAAATTGCACCAGGAGCAGAGACAGGTGATGATCTGTTTCTGCTTCCTAACACTTCATGGTGGATCTTAAGAGAATGAAGGCATTTCACCTCTCATCCGAGGTTCCTCAGGTCTAAAACCAAAAGCTGGACCCATGACTTTTTTCACAACTTGGGCCATGTGATTACACACTAATTAATAGGTCAGTGCTTCTTGAATGAGAGGTGAAAAGTCTGCTTTTTTTCAAGCTCTTAAACCTACCACTACATGCTTTGCTAATCAACAGGTGGATGTAAAGTAAAGATGTTAAGAAGGCTAATTTTCATTTATCAAGTCTATGTCATAGGCAGCCATGAAACTGCAGCATCTAATACTAATGCAACAATCAATCATGTTATTATTTATAAAGTATTGAGTTGTAAATTGAATGCTCTGTGATCATGCTTATTAGGTTGAAGAGCTAAAGATGCAACTCCACAAGAGAAAACGTTGCTATGGAGCAACACAGGATACGGTCCCTCCTGCATCTCATCCTCCCATGCACCACCAGCAGCACCAGACACCAGCCATGATGGGGCAGCATTTTTTTGGGGTGACTATCAAGCAGGAGCCTTTGTCTTTGTCCTCCAGCTGCCCTCTGTCCTCCCCTAAACAGCCTAAGTGCCCTCCTGGTAGCTGCAGAGAGGATATGGGACACTGCGGTTCCTCCATTACCAACATGGGGGTCCCCGGGGGACCACAGTGTATGGATACAGGCCCTGCCTCTGGCAGCCCCACCGCTATGTCCACCTTCCTCAGCCCACAGTGCTCACCGCAAGACTCTCCTATCAGAAAATCTTCCAGCAGCCCACAGCCTTCATCTCCTAACAACCCCTACCTGCTGTCTCCTCAACTGGGGAGGGATGGCTGTAGTCACCCCCACACCCAGGGAAACAACAGAGCATGCAACATGCAGGTATGATGCCTTTATATTTAGAATGACCATTTTACTGACTTCTATTAGATAATATAATTAAAACAAGAAGCAGTATTTACTTTTAAGGGAATAGTATTGTATTTTATATATATTTATTTAGTTTTCTTTGTTCTCTTCTAATGTACTTTGAGATGTTTACCTTGAAGACCATGGTGGATTTGAGACAATAATTTAACCAATGTTTTAACATGACCCCACTTTACACCCCTACGAAGTTTTATCAAACTATCCTGTTTAGAGACAGAAAGAATGATATGGACGCAAACAAACGCTACCAAAAACATAACCTAATCAAGGTTTGTTTAGCTTTATATTGCTATTTCTTTATTTTCTATGGATATTCTGATTTTTATTGTGATTTCTTTTAGCATTTATACATTCCTGTATTTGCTGTCATGAGATCACCAAAATCATTAGGCATCATCATCATCAGTGGGCTGCATAAGTAAATGTATATTATAGTATAAAAGTTAAAGAAAACCGACATAATACTTATCTACATTTTTAAATGTGGGCAGCCACCAACTAGCACAGAAACATATGTAACTAGCATTAGCTTTTACAATTTCCCATCATCTGCATCTCTGAAAACATGTTCAAAACAGTATATGTAAATATTTATTTCATATACAAAATATGCTCTCTTTAGTTTAGGTGGGTTTTTTTTACTCTTTTCTTCTTTTGTTGATTTCTAACGTGTTTGGGGCATTTTATTTTTGGCTAACTAGATGCAGCAAAAGAGTGGCGGTCCGC
This sequence comes from Mchenga conophoros, assembly GCF_057382185.1. Taxonomy (NCBI): domain Eukaryota; kingdom Metazoa; phylum Chordata; class Actinopteri; order Cichliformes; family Cichlidae; genus Mchenga; species Mchenga conophoros. The sequence continues at coordinate 5,199,009 of NC_140533.1, forward strand.
CTATAAACTGCTCCTATCCTTCCGACCAAAGAGGTCTTCAGGGAGTCTATCCCAGCTCAGCTGACTGTGGCCTCAACAACAGCAGCCCTGCTAAGGCTGAGAGCCAGAACATGCAACCAAAGGTAATTTTCTATCCACATGACCAGCATTTTACAGCATCGTCACATCAGCATCATTTACTTCAGCTGAATCATCTCACATGTATGTTACTGTTTTCCTTTCTTCTCTCCATTTGTGGCCTGTCTCTGTGTATTATTGTCTTTTGTTGTGAAGTTCATTTTGTCATAACTTCATATCAGTTTTCATCATATATTCCTTGACATGTCAGTGACATTTCCTTTACAAGACGACAACGCCAAATCATTTTTTAGAGTAAACTTTTCACTGTGATGAGATTTTTTAAACGTGAGGGCCTAATTTGGGTAAATCCCCCTATAATATACTAATATCACTTTTCACCTATTTCCCATATAGATGTCAGTTTTGCCAAAGTGCCAGGTCCCTCCCCCTGCCTTCAGTAGCTCAGATTCAGATGCATCTGACTTAAGACAGCCCCCATGCTATGAGGATGCAGTCAAACAGGTAAACTCAAATCCATGATAAAATTCAGTAGAGATGGCTGGCCAGAAATTTATTTGACCTTTTTTTGGCGTTGCTCTCATTCCACTCTTCCTCCTGTGGTCTGTCTTGTTTTTTCTTTCTTCTATTTTTATCTGTGTTGTAGTTTTTGTTTTCATCCATCGCTTTGTTCACTGCACTTTTATAGCTATTATGACAACAGCGTTATAGTGATTTTATTTTTAACCATCGTAATTATGTAAAAATTTGTTACAGTTGACAAAATATTTTATTCATTATATTAAACTGTAAAAAAAATGCCTACAGTGTTGTGAAATGTATTGTTTTGTTTGCACATAAAAGGGATTTTCCCCCTTAGACATAAAAGTGAATAATTAATAATTATTAGAACACTTGTTGTAGCTCTACATTTTTGACTATGAGCAAAACTAAATTTCTGTTACCTTCTTAATTTTGCCAGCAAAGCAAAATAAAGCACATCTAAATTTTTTAAAGCCAATTAAAATATTTCTGTTTCTCTGAAACAAGCAAAAAAAACCTCTATCTTTTAAAGCTAGTAAAAGGGGCCAAGTCCCGTTTTAGGAGCTAGAAAGTTTTAAAAAAAAATCAACAAATTCAATTCAGTTTTTTAAGTGTTTAAAATTTCAGCTGATAAAAGGAATGCACTTTTTGTTACTGTTACAGCAACTGACCCGAAGTCAGCAGATGGATGAGCTTTTGGATGTGCTCATAGAGAGTGGAGGTAAGGATTCATTCTATAGATCCTATTGGCTGAAGACGAAAGCATTTGAAATCACTACCCGTTGTTCACAGTCTTACCTGACACATTGAACCTGCTGTGACCCTCCCTCCTCTCCTCTTTCTCTTCAAGAGATGCCAGCTAACGCCAGAGAAGAGAGGGAGAGGTCCTCTGTAACCAAAGTTATGCCTCACATTACTGTGTCCCCAGGGTGTCCCGGCCTCCTCATCCCGTGGTTTCACCGACATTACGAGCACCTCTCCCCCAACCAGCTCCCTTACGACCACGCAGCCAATCACGTCACCGAGAGCCACCCAGACACTCTGCTTGGCAGTCCCGTCGGCCGCGGAGGGGAGGTACCTCTTCTTAAAATGGCAGCAGAGGATGGGGGCCAGGAAGATGAAGGGAAGCGAGAGGTTGATCGGTACAGCAGCCCTCAGAATCATCATCACTCTCATCATCCACAACAGGACAAACTTCTGAGCAACCGAGATCTGATGGACACGTCTCTCTCGGCCATCGGCAGTAAGGCATCCGCCAACCCCGAGGTGCAGGGAATGGTCAGCATGACCTTTAGTGAGACGGCTTGGGAGACAATGGAATGGCTCGACCTGACACCACCCAGTTCTGCCACTGCCTTCAGCATTGCTCCACCCAGTGCACCAAGCATTTTTAATGCCGAGTTCCTGGATGTAACAGACATTAATTTGAACTCTGCCACAGACCTTCACCTGGAGCACTGGTAAAAACAACACTGTCCCTAAAGTGCTGGTTAGCAGCATACCAGCCATCGAACTCAAGACACCAGCTTGCAACTAGCTGCACGGACTTCTGATATTAGCTATGACAATACCAAAGACCTATTTAATTCTGTTCTTAACAGCTTTAAATGTTCACGTGTTGCTCCTTGCTATGATCCAGTGGAATGTATAACCATTAGCAGATATGCAAAAGCTGAAATCTAAGCCAGAAAATTGAACAATTGTCATATCCCAACCTTTCCACTTCACTGAAATGTGGTTCTTATGTTGTCGTCATACTCAAAAACTAAAGCCCTTGTGCTTTTTGGCATGATCTTGATGTGCACAACTACCAAGTACTTATGACAGCGGACATAGTGTCAGAAGAAACGTTAATGTAACTTAAAAACCTGATTACAGTACTTTACGCCAACATTTAATACAGTATCAGTGCTTTGACTTGAAGACACAGTTTGACTTTCATTGTGTACTTTGAGTTATATATTTGTACTGGAAAAAAACCCCAGAGAGGACTTAACAGGTGAATTGGATTGCTTAGTAATGGCCATACTGTAAATATCAAAACTGACAGAGATAAGTTGCCGTCTACATATTATGTCAGAGGTGTGGAAGAACATACAAACAACAAATCAAATGCTTTCTGTAATCACTTCATTATTTGATGTAAATATGATTTTTTTTAATTCACTGTGCACCTCTAGCTTAATAAACACTTGTCACAGTTTGCTTGAGCTTAGTATATGTGTATAGGTTAGGTCATTTGAAGGAATCTTTTTGTACTTATTTGTTTTCCACTATTATCCACAGGATGACACCTTTAAAAGAATTATCTTATCAGTTTATATCAGCAGCCAAATGCTGCCTTATTTGCAAAAGCTTTTTATTCCCAAATTTTAATATCAAATGACTGCTCCCCTGGAAGTTGTTGACTGATGTGATTTAGATGGCTCCACCCATGTAAAGCTCACATCTAGTTTTTTCTCTCTCTTTTTTGGTCATTAAAATGCCAGCATTTCTGTTCCCATTTACATTTATTTATTTTGTGCTTTTGTATTTATAGTTGATCCTGTATTTATACATTCCTTTAAAACAGATTGGGGCTCTATATGATGTATGAAAAAAGTACCATTATCGATCACTGACATTTCTTCATTATTAGTTCTCTTAAGAATGTGATACAAAGTAAAAGAACCACTTTGAAAAGCCATGTTTTCCTAACTTACTTTAAAAAAAAAAAAAAAAAAATTTGTAATTGACAATTCTTAGCACTTAATAGGATGATGTAATATAATCAAATTTTTACTGTGAATACTGGATATTAATAAAGAATAGACTTTCACAAAAGCCAGCCGAGATAAACCTATTATGCACAGTAGTTATAGGTGAGAATGACAAACTCAGAACCAAATAAGGTTTTAGTTTTGATTAGTAAATGCATTTTTATGCACCTAAAAACTTAGATTAAAAATTAATAAATAAGTATAATTTCTTGCATACCTCCTTTATATCTGTCCGCTGACTGTAAAGCTACGGCTAGCAGTTTGTTAGCCTAAATTGCATAAAGACTGACAGATGGGGACAGACCGAAGTGGCTTTGTCTTCAAATCACAGAATCAGCCTACCAGCACTTCTGTTTTATGTTCCTAGTTACATCTGTTCATTCATTCTCAAAAGACCCAGTAAGCTTCATTCATTGTTCACAGTACTCACCGTCTTTTCCAAATTAGCATTATCTTAGCTAGCTCATTGGTCATTAACTTGAAAATATGATATTAACTTTACTCCACATAAACTTGTTCTATTTAATGTGAGTATTAGACATAATACAAGTTTTATTAGCAAAATGCTAAAATAAAGTACTTTTTTCATGCAGTAAAATTAATACTAGCAGAACTAGCAGTCTAGATTTTGTTTGTATGTTTTTTTTTCCCCACTCAGAACACCCGAGGAGACAGAAAACTTTACTAATATGTATTTTCTCTTCATTCATGTTCTATGCTTGAGCAAATTTTTAACGGCAGTCCGCTTGCTTTTACACTTGAACCAGAAGTGCTGGTAGGCGTTAGCTACATAAAGTGTTTCTACCTTATTCCAGTCTTTATGCTAACATTACCACCTAGCTATTTTACAGACAGATGTAAATGGTTTTGATCTTAGAAAGATGTATGTCATTTCCAGTAATATAAAATTATGACTTCAGTTCCTTGGCTAATAAACCTCGTCCAATTATTCGTGTCCTCTGTAACCATGGTTCTCATGTCATGTTGACCAAATTGTTGTTTTTTGTTTTGTTTTTTTGTTTGTTTGTTTGTTAAAATGAAGTGTTGCACTTGAGTGGCTTCTCTGGTTACATGTTAGCTATTACCCAGCTTCAGTATATGTCAAAGCTAATACTTTATTTCCTGTCTTCTGTTGTCAGAACAATTACTGTCCTTTTAATTATTTTTGACAAATTTTTAAATAATTTTCCCTAATTAAGAGAAAAGTAATCTGACAGAAGCTTCCATGTTGCTTGGCCACTGACTTGCCCAAGTCCCTGTATACTACAAAAAAAGACAGCAATAAACTTATCACTTATCAAAATTATTTTGGCAGTTTTTTTTCGTGTCTAAATTACAAGAAACACACAATACAGGTTTCCAATCTTTTCCGTGGGAACTTTATTTGTAACGATCAATGAAGATACAATATAATATTCATTGCCCTTAATAATATCTTATAATCTAATATGAACATTCTAGTAATTTTGCAATTTATACAACATGTACCCTGGAGATTCACCAGCGTCAAGTTAGCTTCCTGGAAACACATGACAGACTACAACAGCTCTAGAGACAGTTTGAAGTTAAACGGCTCCATCTGTGGGCTTTCTCTGGGGTCTGCACCATTTCGTGTTAGACAGAAATGGAAAGTCGCTTACCAAAAGAATCGTGTGGGTTCTACAACGTCGCCACCTATGCGGTTGTAATGTGTTGCCCTCCCAAACAGGCCAAAAGTATTCAACATTTAAACAAGCCACACTGAAACGTCCCCAACCCACTCCAACAATGGTGGTAGTTTCTGGGAGACGTATGTAAAAGTCCCTACAGTGTCCCACACTTAAAGGACCATCATCCATACAGTTTGGTTAATAGCTATCGCCAAGTAATGTGATATTTGTCTCGCCATTCTGTGGATAAGAGGCCCCGCCTGGTAAATGTGGCTTTCCGAAGAGAAATGACAACGGGTGCATCTCAATAGTCTCAAAATTGTGGCCTCCCATTGACCTTCTGCCACACAATTATGTAAAACTCCAGAATATTACTATAACTGACAAAGGAAGACAGATGAGGCATTTTGGATTATGGAGATGCATCTGAGTTTAATGCATGGTAATATTCTATCATCAGTGCAAGCCAGAAAGACATACTAAGTCATGGAGAAGCATGCCGAGTCCGTGGTGAACTTAAGGACGAAAACGTGTAACTGTGTTGAGTGAGATTCCTCTTCTCCCGACAGTTCGGTAGTTGGTATGGAAGTCAATAGTTTGTGATTTAGCAGCATTTACAGTTTTTATTTATTTTTTGACAGAACTCCCATGCCTAGACTTTTAAACTTGTAGTTACTGCTGCTATATGGCAGCACGGTGGATCTGTGATCAGTGTGGATGAGAAGTTTAACTGTACAGCACTATGACAGGTGGAATTAAGGCTCATTCCTAAACTAAAAGAATTTGCACCTGACACCTATCTTGGTGCTTGGATCTGTGTTTAGGAATCAGCCTTAACTGTTGAGCAGAACCTGCCAGTAACAGCAGGTTAGGTGTTCTATGTACATACACATTTACAGTGGACATAATGTCCCAAACTAACTTTACACCAGGGTAAAGGGCATCTTCCACTACTCGCAAGGAAACGAGGATGTTTTTGTGGGACAAAAAGTGTGTAGCCTGGGAGACTTCTGGGTGGTCCTGAAAGAACGACAGTATGCCTTAATGCAAACTGATTGCATTTAAAATGCAGGTGAAGGCATTTATAAAAAAAAAAAAAAAAAAATATACGGTTAGCTAGATGTTAAACTTGAATTTATTAGCATGATAATAGCGTAACAGTCTTTTCTATTTCCTCATCCATTTGACTAGAACTATATAGTAGAAAAATATACATTTCTATTGAGTTAGTATACCTTACTTTACCAATCTTAACCTTTTTTTTTTTGGACAGAATTATTTAACATATATTTTGCTAGTCTGCTTCTCATCTTAGCTAGCTATTGTTACATCATCTTGTCCTTTGTCTTTTTTTATTAACAAAAACCTATAAAGGATATTTGGAAGCATGCGTTGTTTTTTGTTTTAACCTATCAGTTGTCTTTAGCTGTAGCTACCTCTTTGAATGACAAAAATCCAGTTGCATTAAACCAGGTGTTGCCATTTGATATTACTTCTAATTAGGAGTTTCTACCACCAGCTCTGTTCAACAAGACTAACACAGGAAATTCTCAATCAAAAAGAGATGCTTAGTTTTATAACTCAAACACAATGATAACAAAAGAGATGAACTGAGGCCAGTTTGTGAGAAATGGCAGTTGTCTTATGTTTCTATCAAGACAGCTTCTCACAGATTGCATATTGGGGGAAAGTGAAAAAGAAAAGAAAAAGAAAGCTGCGCTACCAAATCCACGAGTGTTCCACACAGAAACACTCTTGCATACTCAACCATTTGCTGTGAGTAAAGGTGCTCTCAACCAAATGCATGAAAAGACTGTTGAGACAGCAGACCTATCTGCATACATTTGTACATGTCAACAGTTCAGAGGTGAACACACATATGCAAACATACAGTCCACAATGTACAATCCACTGGGTGGCTATTTTTGTTCATACATCAAGAGCGTCACTGCTCACCACTTTATTTGGTAAATTCTGTATTTGTGTACAAATTCAAGTACATATGAGATATATATCTATATCTATATACACACTCTATTCCTTTTTCCCCCTCACATACACAGATACATTGCATTTTACTAAGACAATGTTCTCGCTTCAAGTTTTTCTGACTGAAGATAAATGACAATATTATGGGATTTTAAAATCAGGTGATGGGAGGTTGAAAGGTTTGCTTAAGGATATTTGTCTCATTGCACTGAGCAATTTAGACTTCCTTTGTTCTTTGGAACACGAGAAAAAACTGGTGATCCCACCTAACTCTTAGGGCTAAGATGTCAAACGTCGCGTCACAAAACTTGGTGTCCAACCCACTGTTGGCTAACGACCCCCCTCCCCCAACCCTCACCCCACCCTCCCTGGACTAACTGTCAGTCGACATACATGGGCGAGATAGGAGAGGCAGGGATCTGATCCAGAATGCGACACACATAGCTGGCAACGTCCACAAAACGCTCCTCATACATCAGAATGAAAGGGTGTTTCTACAGGAGAGATACACAAAGCTGAAGTGACAATTCATCCTGTATGAGGCAGCTAATTTAAAGTTGGTTTAGCCTAAATCCTCAAATATCACAGAGCTAGGAGTTGGGGTAAAATTGTATTTACTGCAGCAAATAAAAATGACTTTTACATTTCAATTTTAAGTAGTATTGAAACTCACCAGAAGCTCCTTGTACTTTGGCCTTTTTGATTCATCCTTTGTAAGGCTGGACAGGCAAAAAAAGAACAAATCAGAGGCAATGTGCCAAATGTAGTGGGCATAAAAATGTTCCCCAATCAATTTTTACGTGATTGTGCTTACCATAGGTTAACAAAGTTGGTGAACTTGGGGGAGAACTGCCTCTCCTCTGAGTTGCTGAGCTGGGGAGGCTCACCTTTTACCACCTGCGTCAGCTGATCGAAAACACTATTCCACTTAGGGTAGGGGAATCTTCCTGTTGCCAGCTCATACTGATAACAAACAGAAAGAACTGTGATTGTCTAACACTGTGGATTTATCCTTATCGCAACAGCTTAACTTAATAAAACCCTTGAGTCTTACCAGGGTGATTCCCAAACTCCATACATCAGACCGGACATCATAGCCTTGTCTAGAAGCACTGGGGTCTATCCTTTCAGGCTGCAAAATGCACAAATGGAAATATTCTGTGATACACAGATAATTCACTAGACCCCATACGACAGTATTTCACTCTATCATACAAATGCAAAATACATGTCAGTCACAACAATTTTAAATCCAATGACACGTGAAGTGAACTTGTCATTAAATGCAAAGTTCTACTGAGGATGCCCATATAAATGGCATATATGGAATTACTTTAAGGTGTACTGCCGACCTAAACACTGTCAGAAATCCTTCATAGACTCGCTCCCAACTGCAACACCCTCTGTGCAGTGAAAACTACCGAGGAATGACTTGACACACAGCTTAAGCCAGGGGCAGACAATTAATTTTCCCAAAGAGTCACACGAGAAGCTGGACTGTTGCAGAGGGCGATGTTAATAAGCTGAACTCAATTCTGCTCAGTATTAATTTGATCTCTCCACAACAGTTCCACTTCTCATGTGGCCGCTTGGGAAAATTAATTGCACACCCCTGGCTATAGGCACTGAACTGGTCTCCAACCTCTTTTCAGCAAGCCTGATTTATTACAATCCAAAGGATCAGTTGCTCGACAGCACAGGTCTGTGCCCCCATTGGTCAGAACTGAACACAAGGGTAACCCATGCAATATTAAGCAGAAGATTTAAATGTTTTAGCTGCTTGGGGTGCACTCTGCAAGGTATGAACAACTCAAATGAAGGTTCTTAATAAATATGATAATAACATCAACCCGTTTTACTCCTTCACATGTAACTGATGCATATTTCTTAATCAGTGCAGTTGATTACTTACTGCCATGTAAGGCCTGCAGCCTGCATCTCTGGTCTTGGCTATGGAGTCCACCAGCTGGCCGCTGATGCCAAAATCGCACAGTTTGATATTCCCCTTTCGGTCCATAAGAATGTTGGAAGGTTTGATGTCTGCAAACACAGTAAAGGACGACCTAACTATAATGTAACTGGGACGAGAGTTAATTAGTAATAGCTGATCAGAATAAAATGAGAAAACTTACCTCTGTGAATTATTTTCAAGTTTTCTTTTAAGTGGTTCAGTGCTTTAACAGTCTGTTAAAGAGAAAAAAAATCTTTGGTTAATTATTTGATGCTATGCATGCCATTACAGGAAAATTACATTACATGAATATGAAATCGTTGCTTACTGCTAATGTTATTTTGCCTAATATTTCCTCTGGAATGACGTCATCTAATGCACAATATACATATTTGTAGAATTTGTCTAATGAGGTAGACATAAGTTCCATACAAATCCAACAGTCCCCCTGAAACAAAGACATAAAGGTTAGACTCCTTCAAGAATTTGCAATCAACTGAATGAATCAGGTATATTTTGTTTCTGTAACATAAAAAAAAGACAGGTGGGTGTGTTTTTCAGACCTCCCTGAAGAGGGCACCGTAGAACTGCACAATGTAGGGACAGTCACTACTCCTCATCACTACATCAAGGTCCATCAACAGCTGCTTCTGCTCCTTCTCATCCACAGTGGAGCGAATCCTCTGAGGGACACATCAGAAAACAGACATGCATGTTTCAGCCTCACACTTTTAATCACATTTCTAACTTTAGCAGCATTAACAAGAGAATTCATTTCTGAGAGAGCAATGGACATGAATTGAACAGCCTTCATTTTTGTTATTTATTATACCTTGCAAGTTCACCTGCTATCACCGTGTGCATGCTGGGTTCAATAAAAGTAATGCACATAAACCACTCAAGCCATCCACATCCACTTAACAGTGAGAGGTCATTTGACCACAACACTGATGCTAGTTCAGTAAACCTTTGTTTCAGTCAGAAATGAAACTGTTCGACCCTAAAATGCATCGGCGAAACTAATTCCAATGAGCTCGTTATCATGTTATTCAAAATTCAACAACGCATTTTTCCTAAAATCAGAGTCTGTCAGTATTTCATCTACACAATGAATGCTTCTAAAAAAGGCTGTCAGAATAAGCTAACATGTAACCACCTGCAGTGCACACTGCATGCCATCCAGGTGTGTGGGCAGACTGCTGCTGCTTGCACGGCTAATGTTAGTCACACTTTGAGAGAAGTTTACTGTCAGACTCGTTTTAGTACAATCGACTAAAATATTAGTTGGTTGGGACGTCTTTGCAAAACTGAGTTCAGATGCCTGTTGATCAGTAAAGACTGGCCTCTGGTGACGTGACATTTTCATGCAGTACACTACAATATATGACCTCAATACAGCAGCTCTGCATCAGCTTAACAAAAAGTAGAGAAGCACCTAGAGACTGGCCAGAGACTGGAATTGGTTGATTCCACAAACTTCTCCAGATCACTAATAGTCTATTATTGGGCTACCTTGACAGCCATGATCTGGCCTGTGGGTTTGTGGACCATCTTGTTGACGGAGCCATACGCCCCACGGCCGATCTCACCAAGGTCTCTCAGATCCTCTGCAGTGAAGTCACAGTGCTGCTCAGGGGAGATCTTCAGCTTCCCAGATGACTCAATACTGTGTGTCCGTAGGCGCTCTCTGTTGAATGTGGGACGATGACAGCATTTAGATTTAATCACTTATATTTTAATCAGAAATTAATTCTATGTGAACTGTAAAGTTTCCATGAACCGGCTTTAAAATCTGATCGGGTATGTGGGATTTGACAAGATGGCAAAATATGAACATAGTATTTGTAATATTTTTATCATTAAAAAAATCCCCTCATGATATTAAAGGTGCAGGATGCATAAAGATTAGACCACCATTAGTGCTATTAAGCAGTATTTCTAAGGATATGCCCCAACTTAGACTGCATGTTGTGCAACCAGAAATATGAACATGTGCTGAAAAACAGTCGTGTCAGTGATTTTGTGCCATTGCACAGCACTCAACAAATTGCCAGGAAATGTAGCAACATGTCAACTTAAAAAAAAAAAAAAAAAAAAAAAAAAAAAAAACTGCTAGCAAGCTAAGGTGGTTAGCATAAAAACCAACTCTACAAATGTTTTACACAGAAGCAAATGTAGTCAGTGCATTTCTGTTGTCATAGTAACTTGAAGAGATTTTGGAAAATTGCTCACAAAGAAACTTAATAATCAAAACGTACTTCCTGAGGTTATGAAGCAAATGAGCAGTGTTGTTTCTCTGTAAACGTCTACACAACAGGACTACTTTTTGCAACCAGGCACTGCCCCCTGCTGGCCTGACAAATTCACTCTACTGTTATCAGGTCCAGAGGCTATGTTCAATTTCTATATACAACCTCTTATCTAGTTCCAGTGACATCATGTCCCAACTATCTTTACTCACATGTGAGGGTTCTGGAAAGAGGGAACTGTTGGATTGAGTGGGAGCCTGGAAGCCGGTTTCACTGGAGGGTTGGCAAAATTCAGTTTCAGAGCTTTGCGTTTACCTGGTAGGACAAAGAGAGAAACAGATGCACAGTGCCACCACATGCACACCAGTCTGTGGGTTCAACCAACTGGTGAAGACAGGATACACATGGTGTGATAAAATGCCTTTCTTACCTCAGTATTGTCTTTCTACACTTGAGATAAGTCTCAATATGCCACAGCAACTTAATATGATCCAAGTATAAACACATTCATATGCATTATGCAGTTGCATTTGAAAAATATGACTATGAGGGAAGGGTGGGAAAAAAAAATCTGTGGCATGAAGTTTTGGAGTTCTCAAGCTCTTCTCAAGCTTCGAGAAAGCAAAAAGTTTTGAACACAAGCAAAAATGTACAGGGGTTCCCAGTGTTCAGATAGGTGTACTGCACAAGCCCTTTTAGCTAGAACCTTCTGAACAAATGGCATGCAGCATGTGTGCAAGCTATCAGGCTAGTATGCTGTGCACTAAGCAGGGTGCTAACATTGGGAATCCGTGTTCAGAATGTTTCCATCAATAATCTTTATAAATGTGCATGTCAACACTAAACAGTTCCCACTGACATGTGAAAGCGACCCAACACTCAAGACAGCACTTCGTTCAGACTGAGGACACATAGGTTGAATTAACTGTTAGGTGCATGTGAGTATATGAATGCATCACCCAAATAGAGTTGGTAATTAAGTTTAGGCATTGTTGAAAGTGCTGAGTTCAAGTGTTAAGTTGTCTCTGCCATGCCCTGTCCAACCAGCTCCTGAATGCAAACAGATCCCTTAGCCTTTTAAGCCCCAGTGCAAATGAATCTTTCATGGCAATAAATATATTTGTGACAATTAACAGCAGTGAACAGTGGACAGACTCCCACTACCAGAGCACCACACAGGCTGTTTCAGTAGTATACAGTGGCATCCTCTCACCTGTGTTATCCAATTACGCACGTGCATGTATATAATAGTATAAACCATGAATCAAGACTGAAGCTCAGTAACAGGAGGCAAGAATGAGCCCAGTCTTGAATATGGCTACAATAACAGAGGGAAGGATGCTCCTTTACACTACTGAGGTGTCCCCACAAAGAGTAGAGGTCGTGTGCTTTGTGTGCAAGTCTAATGCTTACTTTGGGGTATTCCAGACAGGCTTATCTGAAACCCTGAAGTAAAGAAAAAAACATTTTTACTACATTTTCTTGAAATGTGTTGTTAAGAGTTTAAATGGGCCACGTTTGATAAGTGCCGTCCCAGCATGATTCAATGCTGAAAATGGAAAACAGGTCAGGATACTGAGAACGTGCTTTAGCTGGCAAAAGATGTGCCACATATTGGTGGGTCTTGCTCAGTGCACTGCCATATATAACCGATGTAGTATTTGCTGTATTACTGGCAAAATAGTTCAATTTTAACAGTCATTTCAGTACCATCTTACTTTCAATTTTGAAAACCAATGTTCTGCCAGTCTTGTGGCACTGTGCATATGGCACTACTTTCTGCTGTTCCACTTGCAAATACTACCACCAGAACAATAATCAATTACATGTATTTGTCACTGCTGCCTATATAAAACTGTTTTAGGCTTTTGCAATTACTTCCTGTGACCTCTCTAATAGATAGATAGCAATTGTTGTGCCAAGCTAGGTTAGCTGGCTGCTAGCTTGTTAGCAGTACTAAAAGCATATGGCAAAAAAGCAAATAGTTCAATTTTCCCATATTGCCAAGATTATTATTAAAGTTGAATACTGTATCATCAGTGTATGAAGTACTATAGAAGAATAAGTGGATTGTATTAAAAAGTGACAGTAAAATTAAAATAAACTATATTGTTTCCTATACTTTGTTTGGCATTAGCCCTTTTTGCTAACGTATGCTTAGCACTACAAAGTCAAAATACAGCTTATTAAAACGAACTCAATGTCACCGTTTGCCATTGTACCTTAAATGTAAGTATATAAACTAATATCTTAGAAAATTACATTTTTGTGGGGAAAAAAAATAAAACAAAGGGCTACACGTTAAAGCTAGCTGATAAAACAGTCTTAGCAAAAAAAAAAAAAAAAAAAACCCCAAACAAAAACAGTTTGTATTACAAGAATATATTTCATGCTGCAAATTCTTGGTAATAAAGTTAATTACATGCAACTGTTGAATTTAATCACAATGGGGAGTGGGGTGGAGGTAAATAAAATTAATACTAAACGCTACGATGTTTGTTAGCTTTATAAACAGACAGTAGTAAAATACTATGAACACACTAGTGATGACTGGTATTTGCCGGTGGAACGAGACTGATATTCTCTTTTTGTTGGCTTAGCAGAACACCACAGTTTCACAGTGGCCAGCCACTAAAAACTGGCATGTGCCACTTCAACTGGTATACCTTTCATACAATGGAAACCACACTTAACAGTGTCTCATCAAATGGGGTCTGTCTACATCAGGTCATTCTAACATAGAAACTCAGTTGAAAACATGCAGAAAAAAAGATGATACAATTACAGGTATTACAAAAATGGAAAAAATGGAAAACAAAATAACTTTATGCGAACAAAAGAAAAAGACCAACAGAGGGAAGCGATGGGGACATTTCAATAAATTCCTTTGCCAAGATTGGCCCTAAAAATTAAAAAAAATAATAATAATAATAATTTTTTTTTCAACTCAACAAAAAACGAAATCTCCCCAAATCAGACTAAAACCTTATAAAATAAGTTTGAATACCTGTTTCATTTTGACATCTCCAGCAGGTGTTGGTTTCTGCAAGGTTTAGATAAAACATTTGATACTGCCACAGAGCAAGAAATTACAAAGTCAGATATGGCTGTTGAGGCTTAAGATTAGGCGCTTAATAATCAATAAAATCCAGAGTAAAGCCCTCCTGATATACTATGAGCACATCCATTATTACATGTAAGTCTGTCTAACCTGCTCTGCTGGCTTTTTCCAATGAAATGACAACTCTTGGAAGAAAACACAGCTTAATGTATGTGAAGCACTTTACATGTGTGTGTAATCAAGGTTTATGAATGACAATAAGAATTCTATTTAACCCCCCAAAACACCCATCAGCTGTCACTACATGACTCCCTGTATATCTGCAGAATTTCAACTATAGCGGAGAACTCCTACTCTGAGGACTGAGGGTTTCATAGGGGGTGACAAGCAAGTCAGAACAAATAGCATCCTATGGAGCTGTAGCCCAAAAATTGACTTTCCCCCCCTCCTCTTGTAATTACACTTATATGGGGGGTGTTAGTCTTCCATATACCACAGCACCAGGAGCAACTTTACTCCTGACAGCAGTCACCTTCAACCGCTCCTTACACACATTCAAAAGTTTCTGTGGTGATTTATCTTTGCTTCTGAAATCTAATTCTAATTTGTAAACAGAAGTAAGCAAGACAAGGCCTAAACCCTCAGGTCAAAGAAGGTGCTTTTCCTGTAAGAAAAACCCTACGGACAAAAGTTCTGTTTGTTACTTCAATTTTAACATAATGTCGATATTGCATTCGCAAAAACTAAACTAATACGTTGTCTCCCTTTTTTAGTTAAGTATTTTTGTCAAGTGTTAATAATTATTTTGGCGATTTTATTCCTATTCGTTGAGGACTCTCTTGCGATCATCCTCTTTTATATGCCCAGTGGATTAATGTAGAATAAGAAAATTTGATTTTATGTATTACAGCACATTATTAAAATGTGTGACCTCACTAAAACAAATCTTAGCTGACTACAGGTTTTGTCACGAGGTCTGCCTGTCCGATAAGAGATGACAGTGTGCGCTTAGAGGCATTAACTAGATAGAGATGTACACTTAACAAATATAAAGGCTTAGACTTTAAATTTATTTTACAAATCGAGGTGATTTGTGTCAACACGTTATGAAACCACCGACAGAACTACCGTTAGCAACACAAGGAAGACAAGTAACGTTATGTATGGCCTGAAGCCAACAGAATTTAATGTTGACACTTAATAAAATTGATAGCCCCAACTTTAACTTTATTAGCTCCATCATTTCTTTGCTACTCGGAGCAAAGCACTGAAACAGTGGCCTGACCGGGGACAGAAGTACACTTCAGTGTAGGCCTTGAGGCTACTTGTAGCAGCCCTCTGCTAATAACAAAGGCGAAAAAGTTAAAATAGTTGGAGAACTCATTTTTTTAAACAACGTAATACTTTTAAGGTAGAGTCGAGATGTACGATTCAAACTTCAGGAATGAAAACACTTGACTGTGCCATTACAGGCCCGTTGGTACAACAATTAAACTGAAGCTTGTGCATCATTGCTAGCCTAGCAGCAGTGCAGTTTCAGGGAGATGGAGATGAAGCTAAGCGCAGAAAGACAGAATTAGCGGAAGTCTCACGAGTCAGACGTCAAAGTAAAAGCGCTGCTTGTCAACAGACAATTACTCAGATCCTACAGTAAAGCCTTTGATTAGTTTAGGCTAATCAACTACATGGTGTGAATATTTTTTTAAATCTGATTTAACATGTAAAAACTTACATGTGTGATGCTTGTCACTAACTGCTCATTTTAATTTTAATTATGATTAACCAAATAGGTGCACAGATTGACCTTACTCAAAGAAAAGGCGGTTCGGCCACTATTTTGGCTTGTTTTAGCAAAAGTGTGCATTTTGCATTAACATAAGCGGAGCATCTGCAACAGATGCATTAAATTGATCACGTTTCCAGACATGGGCCGCGTAACATAATTTATTTTGAAAGTTCTAACCGAAAAGACTTACTTATTGGGTTTCTCTTGGCTACAGTGTTTCTGCTTTTAGGAAGCTAAAGGCTACCCTTTCCTACAAACTCTTATGTCCCCAGTAGAAATATGAAACTGTGAACTGGAGCCAGTTCTCGCCTACCTTGCATGCTGCTGCTCTGTGTTTGCTGGTGGAGTTGGTGCGACGTTGATCCTACGATGTTGCTGTTGTTGCTAGAGCTAGTGGAGTTGCTGTTAGGAC
Source organism: Mchenga conophoros (assembly GCF_057382185.1). NCBI lineage: Eukaryota > Metazoa > Chordata > Actinopteri > Cichliformes > Cichlidae > Mchenga > Mchenga conophoros. The sequence continues at coordinate 5,215,465 of NC_140533.1, forward strand.
TGGGAGTCGCCATTGTTGTGTTGAATTCCAGCAGCAGCGCTCAGGCTGCAATGCAGAGAGTGAAACTTCGCCCGCTCTGCCTCCAGACGGGACACTGCGCCACTTGAACGCAACAGCCGCAACGACGGCCACGTCTCTGCTGTTGCTGCTTTTATGGACAATCGGAAATAGCAAATCACGACTTCACAGTTGAACGTTTGACCTGCATAAATAACAAATGTATATAACATATTCTACATTCTGGCTAGTTTGTATCGACTCAATTCTATACTTTTGTTTTATATTCTTAGCGATTTAACACAATATGATGGACAAAAGACGATCTAATGTATTACATTTTTTATTTCGTGTTGAATAATGAAGCTTCCTTTTTTAATTTGTAATATATTTTACTCAGATTTTTATAGTTGGATTTACACTGTTAGATGTGTCAGCTCATCAAAGATAATCAAGGATCACATAATATGTCAAACAGCCTTTGAAATGATACGCAAATTTCTGTCCAGGAAGTTTATGCTTCATTTTTGGTAAAATAAATTCTGGTGTTTTATTAGTCTGTTGCTTAGCACAAATTAACATATGTGTATATGTATCGGTGCTTTGAATGTAGCCTGCTAATCAGCAGTAGCTGCTAACTAGCACTCCAACCTCACCGGTAAAAGTCTGCCAGTCTGTTATTACAGTCTAAGCTAAAAATGCTACACTTTTAATGTTCAACTCCATAACTACATTTATACCAAAACAACAGAGACAATGGTTACGCCAAATTGAGTATTTATGATGAGATACTCAAGAAACAAGGGCTTGTGTTTGTGGCAGTGAGGCAAATGTAGTGGTCAAGCTTTTTTCTCATCCCTTTTTTGTAAAACAAATGCACCACTACTTTTTCTGTTTCTGGACTGCTGCTACATGTTAACCACAAATCATCGGTGATCAGTATGGGAAACTGGCTCCTTCATTTTGATTGCATGTGTTACTTTCTCCTTTGGGGAGAGCTTATAACAAATACAGAACTTATAAAACATGTTAACTTCGATTTTCTTATTAAACAAACTAATTTATTAATAATTTAGGCACTCTGCATGACGCAAATTTCTAAAACGTAAAATAATAATCCTTGTGCCGCCGCAGTCCTCCAAAGTGTCCCATTTTAAGAAATACTGCTCTAATGAAGAAACACAAGTATTAGTACGCATCTGTACATGGTAAAATTTCAGGATAAATCTGAGGGCCAAAATGAGTAGCTACATAACATGTCGGGTAGATTTAGCCTTTTACATCTGAGGGGTAAAAACTGCATATGTAGAACCAGCAGTCAAATCAAAAAACACATTAAAACTTTGCTTTGCAATAAAAGTGTCGTTTTTTTTCTCCCCTAGGTGGCACTCTTGTTCCACAATGGAACTGGTTCTACCATCAGGCTCTTTAGGCTTTCAGTGTGAAGGAAGAGATGGTTAAATAGGTAATCGACAATGTATATGGAAATACCATACCATACACTGGAGCCTGCTATCACATCATTATATTTATATAACTCCACCCCATGATGAATAACTTAAGTCTCAATTTTTAATTTACCACTAACTTGAACACATCACACAATGCAAGAAACAGTAGCATTTAATGTATCCACTGAGCATAGATAGGTTTTTATTTTCACTTTATTTCATACAGCCTTAATCAAACACTTTCAATCAAGTGTTGTCACCAATTTGGTGTGTTATCATTCACACGCTGTCATAAATTAAAAAACAACATAAGTGTCAATAAAATATCTGAGCTACTGTATTTGTAAAGTATGCTGCTGTTTTCATATTATCATATTACAATCCCTTAAATAGTTCCTAATTTGTCAGTGTTTTTCCATTTGAAAATAACTTAAAAAGCTCAGTGCTGTAAAGTGGAAAGCAGCGAGAACACTATCTTCTTGTAAGGTGTACTCATAATATTCCCACTTCCTCAGCGAAACATCCTTCAAGTTCCCAGTCTGAAGAACATTTCTCAAAATCCAAACAGTTCCATCACAGCTCCAGGTGTGATTAAACACAAAAGGACACTTTCAAAAATCTTCTAAATTAGTTCCTAGGTGTATCACTAACTAACTGGTGGACTGGACTCACACAAGAAATAATTCTTCAATAATTCTTTTTCAAGACAGAAGTGATAAAGTTGTGATTCTTTAATTACATTATGTGTCCTTTTGTCTGGATGGAAACAGAAACACTCGATCTGTGATACTCCCGTATCCTTTCAGCTCCATCCTGTCTCCATATACAGAGACTGTGGCGAATGCATTGCTGTCAGGTGGTGTCTCAATCACCCCATCAACCGTCAGGTGGTGCACTCCTGTATCTTCGTCTTGGCAGTATCCACCATCGTGGGCGTGTCCCGCCATGTAACACACCACACTGGTGTGGGAGCGTATGACGGCCAGGAGCTCTTCAAAGTTCCATGCGAGGCAAATGGTGTCTGTGCAGTCTGGGTGGATGGGGAGGTGACCTGGATAAAGGAGGAAAAATAAAAACACATGTGTTCTTTTAAATTGTACTAGAAGCACTGGAATGTTGAAGATCAGGCTCTGATCAAGCTGAGCTGGGATCAGCATACGTTCACTTTGGGTTGTTGGCTACCTTTGTGTTAGCATGCTGTTTGTTCAGATGCTTGCAAAGGGCTGGTGTTTTGTTAGCAGTGTAATGCTCTTGGTTCTGTGCTGGATGCAGTTTGCAAACCTAGAACCAAGGAAACTGACTGCAGCAGCAGAAGACCACACCAGGAACCGTTCCTGCTAAGAGCAGGAAACTAGGGCTCCAGTTTGCATGAGCTCATTAAAACTGGACAGTAGAAGATAATGCAAGATAATGTGCCATGTCACAAAGCTCAAATCATCTCAAACTACTTTCTGGAACATGCCAGTTAGTTTACTGAACTCAGATTCGCTCTTTCAGGATGTGGTGGAACAGGAGAGTCCCATCACAGACATTTTGCTGACAAAGCTGCAGCAACTGCATGAAGCTCTTATCTTAATATGGACTGAAATCTTGTAGGAAGGTTTCAGCACCTATGCCGTGAGAAATTAAGGCAAATCTTGGTCCTGTACTAGCAAGGTGTCCAGTGAACGTATTTAAAAGTTTTACTTACTGACAATTGTGACCTTTTCTTGTTTCTCATCAGCTGATGATAGAAGAGAGTCTAACCAGTCCAGCTGGTACTTACTGAACCCACCATTGAACATTGTGAATCTCTGCGTGAGATTGTTAAATGCTGAAACAAAAACACAAACCATCATCAACTCAGTTGTTGGGTCGCAAGCTAGTTTAGTCAATAACAAGTGTAAATCCATAAAACCTGTTTTCTATCCTTTGGTCCTCATTTACAAATTATGCTACTAAAACACATAACTGTCCTACTGGATACCTTCACTGGTATAAATTACATTTTCATCTAAGAATTGTCAGTTGTTTAAGGAAGGCAATAAATAAACTAAATACATATTACTGCATTTTATACTGTGTACATGCATATTCCTGTTACTTGATATCTGGGCTAATGTAATTACATTTGTTTTATTAATGTTGTAATTATCAGTAAAGCATACCTGGAGGGCAGTTGAGATCTTCGTTTTTGTTATACTGCTTTATCAAATTCATAGCATCGACATATTGTTCACTGGCCTTCTCTCTTCCCAGCAGGCTCACATCATAGGCATCCAGGACAACAAATGTAAACCCGGGGAAAGGGCTGAAACTGTAAGCATATATGCCGGAGCCGGCCGGGGCAGTGCTCATGCTCCTGTCAGTGTGGAGCGTGCTGTTGAGCTTTGAACGCAGCAGCGCGCTCCTGCTGAAGTTATAAAACTCGTGGTTTCCCCATACATGATACACCTCCGCGGGGCAGGAGCTCAGCTCTCTCAGCACGGTGTCCAGCGCGCGCTCCGAGGCGTCCTTGGGCTTGTTAAAGCCGTCGATAATGTCTCCCAGCTGGAGAATAAATGCTGGCTTGACAGCTGATTCCGACCAACTTTTCCGAGCATTTCTCAAGAGCTGGAGACCGCTTCGGTAGTATCGCCTACGAGTCCGAGTGTAATTGTAGCCGTCGTCGATGTCTGCGTACTGAATGTCAGCTATCACGCCGAACGTAAACAGCAGCGTTTGCTGACGACAGTCGTCCATTCTTGGTGTTGTCTTCGGATCAGCTTGAGTGCGCCCCTTATATCTACCGAGGAAGATGAAAATACCGACTCCACGCAGGTATCCTGTCCACCCCCTCACATGCTGACTGCCTGCCAGAATTTCTTCCGTTGTCTAGAATGACAGCGCAGCAGCCAGCGCGTAACCGAAACTGACGGCAACAAAACAACTTCCGGCATCCTTCGAAATAATGCTGAAAGCGAAACTGACTCATCGCAGCACACGTGAAGTGAAAATGTGGAAACTGGCTTTAAAAACTACTCATAAATTGTATATTTTATTTCATAGGTGAGAATACTACATTTTTCTTTTGGTTTATTTTTCTAGATTTGTAGAGAAATTTAAAGACAAATGTATTTATTTTATAGAGAATATAAAGAAACATTCATTTACCTATGCTACCCCTGCAACAAAGGTCTCCATTATAAAATATATAGTGTTTGAGTTCCCAGCATGTTTAAAATTTTGCTCTAACTTTCACTTGACAGTGCATGAATCAAAAACATCTTTTCCATCTTACCTCCACTCAGGTATTTATTCCAACAGGCTATACAGTAGTTTGGGGCGTGTTGTTTGTTTTGTTTTTCAACAAATTTGACATAGCTATAAGACTATAATGAAGGAGAAGGTTTAATCTAAAATAGTATAAAGCAAAGACAACAGACAAAAACTTGTATTCTTTTTTCTTTTAAATGTTAGAGAGAACAGTTCTGTCTTTCAGCAGAACTGCAAGTATACTCAAAAGATTAATAAAAAAATGAAATATTCTTCTGAAAGCTATATAGATGAGGAAGTCCTTAGTAAATATACCTCAGATGAACAACAACATATGATATATTACACAGTGTAAATGTTTATTAAACAAATGTACACCAAAATACAGAAGCAGTTGTAAAAATTAAATACATCCTGTGATTCAACAGCTTGTAAAACCACCTTTTAGCAGCAATAACTTGAAGTGATTTCTGTATAACTTAATTAGTCTCTTGCATCTTTCTGAAGCACTCTTCTTTACGGCGTTGTTTCAGTCCATTGAGGTTTATGGCCAAACCTTCATGGCAATTTAAATCAAGCTAAAACAATCTCAATTTGAGGACTTTTACAAACAGTGATGTATTTTCAGTGAGGTATTAGTACTTTTTACTAAACAGCATAACGGATCAATACACCTTCCACCACAGCTGCCCCCTTAGTTTAGTTTTGATCTGCTTACCACAACAGAAATGTCACAAACATGAAATGACCCCCTCCAATTCTAAGGACCTATGTTCTTGATGATTTATGATGTCACCCTTTGGTTTGTTAAGCCATCTTCATTTTTATTGGTCCCGATTATTCATTTATTATTTATTATTTCTAGCACTGCTTTCACATGCTCACATCTGTGTCTGCATCAAAATAAAACTCGTCTTCCTTATTTGCATCAAGAAAAAATATATATATACCAAAACTTAATGCAAAATTAAAATCAACAAGGCTGTTCCAGGTGATCCTCTTGGAGGCACAAGCTCATAATGTGGAGGAAATTTCAATTTTGGTGATTTTTAAATTCTTTTAACATAATGTTAGTCGTCTACATTAGTCCAGGAAACTGCAGGGAAAAACTATGATCTGCACAAGCGGATGGTCCAGCACTGATTTAGGGAGCAACTGATTTGCTTTTGCTTTTGCATTTTAACTGGTGAAGCATACATTTAAGTATCAATCAATCATGCTTGCCCATGCAAAAATCATTATCAAAATTAACTTTTTATTAATTGTGCAGCCCTAAAACAAGTATATTGACAATTATTTATAAAATTTTAGCCTTTTACTGAACATTTTTTAAAGTTTTAATGAACATTTTCAGTGTTTTCAAATTCAAAATCTCTAGGGTTGCAAGAGTAACCTTCTGTATGGGGTTCTGCTATCAGACAGTAGTTTTACAATCATGGCTTGCATGTCACTGTTGAATTTCACCTGAAGTCTCTTTCCCAGGAGTTTCTGTTGTTAGGCCTGTGACACATTTGGGAATCCATTTGAGGACAGTGGCATCCCACTCACCCTCAGCTCTGTCCTGCAAAGGCTGGAGAGAGGACAGGATGAATCCTACAGATAGAAAATGCTCTAAGAACACACTTTGGCATGTAATTCAGTCAGAATGCAGACATATTTCTGTGTTTCCACAAATAGCAGCATGACTATCTGTAGAGTGAGCTGAGCATGACAACATCTGCAAACACAAGGCACATCTGCAGCCAGCACACAGCCACTCAAGTCAATTTGATTATAAGCAGATTTTAAAACAACAAGGGCTGACCAAATTTCTGTATGACTAAAAATAATAACTCAGAGCAAACCAGAAAGAACAAAACAAACAAAAAACAAAGTGAAAGAAAAGTATCAAAAACTAATTCACATTTAAATGCAAGCATGTAAATATGCTTCTTCAAGCAGGTTTTAAAGACAATTTAAAGAAGTGTTGGTGAGGTCCTGATTTGAAGAGGCAGACTGTTCAAAAGTGTATGTGCAACTACAGCAAAGGCCTGATCTCCTCTGTGCTTTAATAATAATGGATTGCATTTATATAGCGCTTTTCGAGTCCCTCAAAGTGCTTTTACAATTCATTCACTCTCACACACTGGTGGAGGCAGCTACAGTTGTAGCCACAGCTGCCCTGGGCCAGACTGATCGGCCCCTCTGGCCAACACCAGTAGGTGAAGTGTCTTGCCCAAGGACACAACAACCAAGACTGTCCAAGTCGGGGCTCGAACCACCAACCTTCCGATTACAAGACGAACTGCCAACTCTTGAGCCACGATCGCCTTTAGTCTGCTTCTCAGAACAACCAGAAGCTGTGATCAGCTGACCTTAATGCTCTATCTCGTGACTTTTTTCCCCTTAATAAATGAAATCTTTAAAAAAGTGCATTTTGTTGGTATGTGGGCTAGCTTTGTCTGATACTTGTTCGATGATCTGAATGTGTGAAAAAAAATAGTAGCTCAGGAAGGGGGCAAATATTTAACATCACCGTGTTTCTGTTCAAGTGAATCGAGTGGATTTACCTGCTCTGCTTTCTGGTATTCTCCATGCTGCTCACAGCCAATGTCAAACACATACTTCCCCGGGCCAAGCGGCTACAAAATTAAAACCGAAGATAATAAGGGAGAGAGGCACAGACTCATCCTCATTTACAATGACACAGACCACAATGATATAAGAACTGATTGTTGTTTCTGTTGATTGACACTGAAATCACCAATCTATGTCATTTTGGAACAGTGGGGCAAAAAACAAAACAAAACAATACACAAGGCAAGAATGGAGCCGCATAATGTAACTTTCTTTGTGGTTAAAAACAGAAAAATGAGTTTTTTGTTTTTCCTTAAAAAGTCTTTTTACAACACTTTGACCTTTTGATTATGTGATGAATGAAGCGATTCTGAGGGCTCTATAGAAGACGCACCTATCCTAAAGCCTCTACTTATATCAAAGTAATAATGCTACAGTATACATACATTCTTTAAAATTAGACTTACGCTGAAGTACAAATGTTCTGCATTAAAACATACTTCAAACTCTATAGAACGGTTAAATCATGGAGATAGCTGGAGATAATTCACTATAGCTAAAGCACACCATAATTTAATAGTTTATATATATATATACATACATACATATATTAATCTAATTCTGCTAAATAGAAGTACAGTAAAAGAGTACAGTCCATCAAACCGACTAACTAACTAAAAAAACTAACTAAAATCCCCACAAAGCACGGTGACTAATGAAGCCTCCAGGAAAATGGTTAACTCACTGGACAAATGATGTCGTCCCCTCACATAAATATACACACAGGTGCAATGAAAAGAGTGAATGATGCTCTGAATTTAGGGGAATAAGGAGGACGGTGTCATAAAAACATTTATGTCACTAAAAACAATGAATAGTGATGACAAATAACACATAACTTAACAGTGATCACAAAAATCATGATAATCATTTTGGCTATTGTCACTTTTCACACCATGCACAGGCTACATTAAAACATATTCAGTATTTTGATCGATCACTGACCAATTTGTGAGAATGTTATAAAAATAAAACTTACATAGTTGTTGATAAAGTTGCCCATGAATCTGTGGTTAGTATGGAGGTACTCTCCAGCTGACTCCATCTTGCCGTTCACCCAAGTGCCCTTGAACTTAGAGCCAGTTTCTTGGTAGTGGTAAATGCCCTGTCCGTGCCTGGAAATCACAAAAACAGCAAAGATTCAAGTAGCTTTTAACATATCTAGTTACAGCTAACTTCAAAGTAAAAGCATGTTGGTGCAAAAAAAAGTTCAAACATCTCAGAAGTTAAAGACATGTGACAGCATTTCTGGGACTACATTTCAACATGAAAAAAGTCCTGCTCTCTAGAGTATTAATACTGTTGAATCAAAGTAAATTATCTTAACATAAAAAGTGTATATATAATATAAACCCTGACTCCTTCTGGCATTACAAGTTGTTATAGCAATTGTGATTGCATTTCTTGTGACATACCTCAAATTTTGCAGCCACTCTCCATCATAGGTGTCTTTGTTGGGGTAGGTGTAGACACCGTGACCTTGTCTCATATCCTCAACCCACGACCCTGGCAGTCAGAAGAGGCAGTGGTAAGAGTTTTGCTTACAGAAACCAACATCAGAGCTTCAGCTGGCTTTAAAAACGTTCTCAGGACTGTATAAAAATAATTTTGATTGGTAGAAGTACACAACACACTCATGTAAAGCACATTTGTTATACCTTCATATTTGGACCCATCGGGATAGTAGAAGGTTCCCTGTCCATGTTTCATGTTCTGCTGGTAGTTCCCTACATATCTCGCCCCATTCTTGAAGCGATATGTCCCCTAGTGGAGAAAGCAGTTATATTTAAATATATATTAGTCCTTACCCGAGTAGCATCAGGGAAAAGCGTGAAATATTAAGAATTTTCTTTGGGACTAAATATTTAAATAAAATTGTAATTAGAGGGTAAGACTGCTTTAAACTGCTTAATGTTCTCACGCACTGTCCACACTGTTATCTAATTTAGCAGCTTTTTCTATATCTAAAGGATAATGTCTTTATGTGCTGATATGCACATACATGCAGAATGTTCTGTGCTTTGGACTGCAGGGGTCCAGCTCAAACGTCCTACCTGTCCGTGTCTTCTCCCGTTCTGATAGTCTCCCTGATAAATGTCTCCGTTGGGCAGAATAGCTTTCCCGAATCCGTGCCTTTCTCCAGCTTCATTTCTGCCTCCTTCATACTCCTGCTCGGGTAAAAACAAAATAGGGTTTTACCATTAGCTTTAGTTCATCGTCGGCAGCAAACAAACTTAACACGATAATTATATTCTCTCACCCCGAGTTTATTTTGTTCATCCTCGAACTCCTCAGATCCTACGTCCGACATGTTTCTGTCAGTTTCTGAACGACTGTGTTGTAGTTTTAGTTGAAACAGAAGCGCCAAAAACGGGGAAAATCCTGCACCTGCTCTTTTAGCCTACTAGTTTACAGTTGCTATGACAACCGTCGGTCACGCGAGCTAAAGACCCAGGCGCGCTCTTGCCTGAGAAGACTCTTGCGCAGTATTGATGTTCATTTGTGTACTGGACGGACGCAGCCACAAGAGGGCGCCCGTCTGACTCCGATTTTTTTTTCCAAGCTAAAAATGTTTATTTTGGAGAATACGTTGTAAGTTACTATGGGTTTTTTAAAATGTGATAGTAGCTTTTTATCTCTACTCTATTAAACTTTAAAGCCAAGTTCCCCACTTCTCCATAATGAAAAGCAACGAGTGTATTCAATGTAGTTCAGTCTATTTTGGAGGGTGTTATTCTAGCAGTAAACATGGTGAGCCACCCCTTATTTCTTTATATTTTAATTCCACAGGATTGGACTTTCTTCCTTTAATTGGTTTGAAGAGTTTTCAAGTCAGTTAACAGATAACTTCGCAAAGAACCATTTTTAAATGATGTATTCAGGTACTTTGTTACTTGTGGCAAAAATACATGACTGGGACCCATTTAATTGAATCTATGAAAAATGTCAAAGATCACACCTTGACAGATATATATAGTATTTTTGTATGAGCAAGGTAATTCCCAAGGGGCTATTAGCCAACAAATATACCTTAAAAACTGGACGAAAGAAGAAGTGGCAGGCCTAAAAAACTACAGAACATCAACAGTGTGTGACAGTCATGTTGTAAAGTGACAGAAAAAGGGCTTGACACAGCATGTGAGAGCTACTGCACTGAAAGCTATTCGTCAACAATAATCTCAGTGGAAGGGTATGAGGTATTACAAACTACCAGTGTTGGTCAAGTTACTTGAAAAAGTAATCAGTAACTAATTACCGATTACTTCCCCCCAAAAGCAATCCCGTTGCTTTACTGATTACTAATTTTCTAAAGTACTTAGTTACTTTTTAAAAACATGATTTACAACCTGAATAAATCTAATAAAACTAGTTTTAATAGTTTTAATCTTTTAACTTTATGCATCAAGCAAAAATTCAATTATATGCAGCATTCTCTGACTGGAAGAAATTTGTTTAACATTTTAATAAATTGTGTCAAACTTAGTTCAGTTTTGCTCTTTTAAAATCTGCTTCAAAGCTCCAAAGGGCTTTTTTATGACCACACAATCAAAAAAAAAATTCACAGCATTTCAATAAATGATTCATGAAAAAACATTTTTCTTGATATCTTGGCAAATCAGTATGTCCATCAAATGACACCAACATAATAAACTTAATGACCTCTCCTTTGCAGCTCTTTATTTAGACAACTTGAACTTGTTTTGACATTAACTCATAAGCCCTGAGATTTTGCCATCTGTTGCATTAAAGATTAGAATGAACTCTGGTTGTAATCCACTGTGTTCAGCTGTTCCCTCTGTGACTCAACATAAGGTGCCGTTTAAAATTTCTGAAGCAGGTATTCAATAACATACATAATAAAGATAAATGAACGGCAGTTTGTGGCCGTGGTGATAATCTCTGTGGCATCATTGTCCCTTTGAGGACAGTTCCTAAGAATATCTCACTCCTGATTAATTCCTGAAACAGTGCATATTTAAGAAAGGGGCAGCTAATACCTGGGTTCACTGGCTGCTTGTTCGAGATTTAGCACCTCACTTGTCAATTTATATCCATCTAATCTCTCTCTCATGACGCTGTCACTGGTTTTTAAAATAAGTGACAGTTTAACAGCCTATTATGACCTGTTTCCTGGGCATGATTAAACACCTGGCACCATCTGCCTGCATACAGAAACATTATACCAATAATGTTAAAATGTTGACATATCTGATGTAGATAAAGTTGCCCAGCACAACTTAGTTAAAAATAAAAGTTATACATTGATTTGCATGCCCAAGCAAAAGATGACTTGTGGAGAAATCCTTGTTGGCAAGCACAGTGGTAGTTTGTCACTAGATTGGTGCACATCTCATGAGGGGTTTTGGGACACTTCTCTTTACTTACTTACTTAGTACTTAGTTCCTCCTACGCCGAGCGGCGCATCGGGCAGCTAGTGATCTCCATCGATGTCGGTCAGCAGCGACTGCTTCAGCTTCGTCCCAGGCAATGTCGACAGTTCTCAGGTCGTCCATAAATGTTCGACGCCATGTGGTCTTTGGTCGGCCTTGCTTTCGCTTGCCAGTTCGTGGACGCCATGTCATGGCAATCTTAGCTGGGCGATGAGGGGGTAGGCGTAAAATACACTCAACAAAAATATAAACGCAACACCTTTGTTACTGCTCCCATTCCCCATGGGATGGACGTAGAGACCTAAAATTCATTCCAGATACACAATATAACCATCCCTCCCAAACAGTGGTCACAAATCAGTCCAAATGTGTGGTAGTGGGCACATCTGCTATATTGAGATAATCCATCCCACCTCACAGGTGTGCCACATCAGGATGCTGATCTGACATCATGAGTAGTGCACAGGTATACCTCAGACTGCCCACAACAAAAGGCCACCCTGGAATGTGCAGTTTTTTGCGCTATTGGGGGTCTGGGGACCCAGAACCGGTCAGTATCTGGTGTGACCACCATTTGCCTCATGCAGTGCAACACATCGTCGCATGGAGTCTATCAGATTGTCAATTGTGGCCTGTGGAATGTTGGTCCACTCCACTTCAATGGCTGTGCGAGGTTGTTGGATATTCGTGGGAACTGGTACACGCTGTCGTATACGCCGGTCAAGCACATCCCGAACATGCTCAATGGGTGACATGTCCGGTGAGTATGCTGGCCATGCAAGAACTGGGACATTCTCAGCTGCCATCTGCCCTGAACAATGTGAACCATGATTCATCCGTGAAGCGCACACCTCTCCAACGTGCCAGACGCCATCGAATGTGAGCATTTGCCCACACAAGTCTGTTACGGCGACGAGCTGGAGTCAGGTCAAGACCCCGATGAGGACGACGGGCATGCAGTTGAGCGTCCCTGAGACGGTTTCTGACAGTTTGTGCAGAAATTGTTTGGTTGTGCAAACCAATTGTTCCAGCAGCTGTCTGGGTGGCTGGTCTCAGACGATCTTGGAGGTGAACCTGCTGGATGTGGAGGTCCTGGGCTGGTGTGGTTACACGAGGTCTGCGGTTGTGAGGCCGGTTGGATGTGCTGCCATATTCTCTGAAACGCCTGTGGAGGCGGCTTATGGTTGAGAAATGAACATTCAATGCACGGGCGACAGATCTGGTTGACATTCCTGCTGTCAGCATGCCAATTGCACGCTCCCTCATTGCTTGTGGCATCTGTGGCATTTTGCTGTGAGACAAAACTGCACATTCCAGGGTGGCCTTTTGTTGTGGGCAGTCTGAGGTACACCTGTGCACTACTCATGATGTCAGATCAGCATCCTGATGTGGCACACCTGTGAGGTGGGATGGATTATCTCAATATAGCAGATGTGCCCACTACCACACATTTGGACTGATTTGTGACCACTGTTTGGGAGGGATGGTTATATTGTGTATCTGGAATGAATTCTAGGTCTCTACGTCCATCCCATGGGGAATGGGAGCAGTAACAAAGGTGTTGCGTTTATATTTTTGTTGAGTGTATGTCCCGCAAAGCAAAAGCGTCTTTCTGCAACAACATCGGCTAATGGGCGGGTGCCTGCTCTTCGTAGGACCTCCTCATTTGTTATTCGGTCCCGGTAGGAAATTCTCAGGATTCGCCGCAAGCCACGTTGTTGAAGCACGTTCAGGTGTTGAATAGTTGCACTTGTTGAGCGCCAGGTTTCACTAGCGTAAAGTGCAGTAGGGAAGACGATAGAGTTCAGTAGTCTGAACTCTGCCTTTGCCGGTCCCAAGCCCGGATGAGAAAGGAGGAGGGTTGGGCGTGGGGCTAGCAACCCCACCCTGTAAAAACTCCAATCGCTACGGAAACAGCAACTTCTCTTTACAGAAACTCTAAATCTTTTAGTTTTCTTGGTTGCCTCTTGGGAGCTCCCTCCATAGATTCTCTGTAAGATTGATGCGATGAAATCATCCTGTATCTTTAACAGAAAAAAGACTCAAAGGAAGTTTCCACCTCCGTGCTTGACTGTGGGGATATTGTTCTTTAGGTCATACTCAGCATTTCTCTTCCCCCAAACACAGCGGGTCAAGTTGATGACAAAGAACTTGTAGTTCTTCATGTAGTTTATAACATTTATGTCATGTGTTTTTTCTCAATTGTGCTTGCTATCCTGTCTCTCTCCATTAAAATGAAACTACCATAAAAATGAGAGACTATTCATTTCTTTGTGAGCAAAAGCAGAAATTTAGCAGGAGATTGAAGAATTATATCCTCCACTGTATGCCCTCTGATCTCAGCCAGAATTGACATATTTTTCATGAGGTTTTTTTAATAGCCAATAAAATGTCATTGAAAACTTTTTTGCATTTTTTAATGTACTATCAAGGTTTAACAAAAACGTTTTAAAGCTAAGGCAACCTCTTTCTGCACTAAAGTGACATTGGGTTGGTTTTTTTTGTTTCTGTTGCATCTGTCATCAAGTGTCCCTCAGACAAGATTCTTTGGGACAGGAAAAAAAGAAGCCTCAGATTCTCTAATGTGACCGCTAGTCCACTGTGATCTCTAAAGCCATCCCAGAAGGATCCTGGAGGAATTTCTATTGAGGGCTTTATCAGCTATGACTTTATTTATAAGCCTGTCATGACTATCAGAAGTGTCACCGCGCACCATTAATGGTACATTTCAAAACAATAAGCTTTGGAGATAAGTGAAAAATGTATTTTGTTACATTGCTGTGAAGACAGAAATCCTTGCCATGACATATGAAGTGTATTCACCATATGAATTTTTGAAATATGTAGGAATGTAAGTAAATCAGGACATAAAATAAAACCCTGTAAAACACAGTTTCACATTTTTTATGTAATTGTTTCATGACTTTATTTGTGAGAATATTTGTGATACCACACTCATGTTCATCTGAAACTGGAAAATTAATACACACACAAACACACACACACACAATAGAAACCGTAGAAAATGACAGATCTTTCAGTCAGCTATGCGTTCTAATGAGCAGTGCCAAATCCATTTTAAAATTTCACATAAGTAAAAAGTTAGCTTACAGTATTTTACTCTTAATGTCTTGAATTGGATACAGAAAAAAAAACGACACCATCTTTTTTTTATTCATAAGGACATAATAAAATCATTTGGTCCTTATCACGTCTTAATATTAGATAAATACAACCTCAGATTAGCAAAACATTTTACACCATCTCATTATTTATTTAATTTAAAAAAAGTAACCCTCACTGCTTCCATATGAATTAAGAAGAATAAAGAGTAGTAGTAAGTAGCAGGCGATGCTTATACTTGCAGATTGCGGCTTGAGCCTGGTTCTGCTGGAGGTTTTCTTTCCTGCTGTCACCAAGTGCTTGCTCATAGGGGTCATTTGATTGTTGGGGTTTCTTTGCATTATTGTAGTGTATTGCACATAGACATTCCAGTTGTAAAATAAAATCAAAATTCACATGATTTTCAGTAATGAGATTAGACTTGAGCAGTGACTGCTTTGCGTTTAATAACTTTGTGTACCACCAACTATTACTGGCTTACAAATGCATTCTTTGAGCTTAAATTGTTCAATAGCTGCTTTTAAGTCTAGACACATCCTTAATGTCAAATCCAGTTATAATCTTGGAGATCAGTGCCCAAGATAACAAACACTTGGAAAGTTTATCATCTGTGTGAGCTGTATCTCTGGCAGAGGTCACCCTCCTTTGGCATTCATTCTTTTCTTGAGCTGCAGTTGCTCCACGGCACGGATTTATAACAAAAGCTCAGCACCATCTGCATGACATCACATGCCAAGCTAATCACTTTCCTCCACCCACGTTCAATGGGGGATTTGACCTAAATATAGTTGTTTGCTGTCTATGCTAATGCATCTTATAAAAGCAGTAAGCGCCAACGCTTCGTACATTTTTCTGCTTCATTGTCTTCTGGCTGTGACGGCTACTGACTTAACCAGCAGGAGCTTTGATTCAGGTGTCTCTAGAAGGAGCCATACGCTGACTTTCTGGGGTAAGATTTGATCAGGATGATGATCAAATTCATTAATAGATGAATTCTAACATTAACCCTGGATGTTTTAGTCCCCTGGGGTGTACACTGCAGAGATGAGTTCAGACGCTGACATGGCTGTTTTTGGGGAGGCCGCTCCATATCTGAGGAGACCCGAACGAGAGAGGATTGAAGCTCAGAACAGGCCCTTTGATGCCAAAACTGCAGTGTTTGTGGTGGATCCAAAGGAGCTCTTTGTTAAAGGCACATTTCAAAGCAAAGAGGGTGGCAAGGCGACTGTTAAAACTCAGTCAGGACAGGTACATCTGCTCCATGTATCTCTATACTGGAGATTTATAGGCATCGTTGGCACATTTTATTTAGATTGTCCACTGATGAGCTTTTTAATGTACTTTACATTGCAGAAGCAATATAGAGAGCAGGCTCTAACTTCATATATTTCTTAATGAAGATGTCTTTCTTACCGTCACAGGTTGTAACAGTGAAGGAAGATGAAATCTTCCCTATGAACCCACCCAAGTTTGATAAGATTGAGGACATGGCCATGATGACACACCTTAATGAGGCGGCTGTGCTGTTTAACCTCAAAGAGCGTTACGCAGCTTGGATGATCTATGTGAGTACTGCACCAGATAATGCCTGACAAGCTGCTGCTCAACTGAAGCGTGCAGACCAACAGCAGAGGTGCAGTCAGCTGAGGGTTTATTTGGTCTGACAGTAGCTACTTTTTCTTTTCTTTTTGTCTTTTTTTTTTTTTTAATGCTTTGAGGTTATAGAAAAAGTCTAGAGAAGTGTATATCCAAATCGATCCTCGAGTATCTTCCTGGACAAGTGAGCCTATTCTCTTTTTCAGGAAGTGTTATAAATGAAACTAAACATAAATTAATGTTAAAATGTTCTTCAAACTAATAACAAAGTCTTACAAATTCACTGAAATTTTCATGATTTGCAGGCCAAATGCAAGTTCACTGGCAGACAGACTCAAGCAAAAAGCAAACTTCATTCGGGCTGATCTCAGAGTCCAGACTTGCACCAATGCAGGAACACACAACAGGACAACAACAATAAACAATGAGGGAACAAATTAGACTCTAAATTAAGAGTAACATATAACAAGAACTACAAGTTCCCAGAATGCTCAAGAATAAATAAAGAACAGTAAACAAAACTATGAACACCTGGAAAACAAAGAAATGAACTTCAAAAAGCTCAAAAACACAAAGTTAGGCCCAGGATCATGACAAAAAATACAGGTGAAAACACCTGTATAAATATAGTTAGCCTCAGCGTTTAAATAATATGGCCCAGTTTTGGCCTAATTTTGTCCAATACTCATAGTTTTAAGTGATGGAATTTTACAAAATAGCAGCCAGTCCAACATCCAGGTAAAATATATGTTTAAATATAAAAATTACATTACTTAAGTCAAATCAAATTCAAATTCAAATTCAAATTCAAATTTTATTTGTCACGTACACAGTCATACACAGTACGATATGTAGTGAAATGCTTGGACAACTGCTCGTGACCTAAAGTCATCTAATGAATGATGACAGATCACTGTGTGAATTAAAGCATCTCATATTCTAAAACCCACTATCCAGTGTTATTTACCAGAAAAAAGAAAACAATACATTTGAACCATAAACAGAACAACACAAAAAGAGAAAATCCAATTAAATTAAAATGTTGTTTATATACTGCTTCTGACTTTGGAGTTAAGACTTCATAGTTACCACTTACTCGCCTGTCCTTATAATCCATCACAGCCTGTGTCGTGAGAATCAGTGTCACCTGTGTCCTAAGCTGCCTGGTCAACAACATAAATATATGGTGTCCTTTGAGACTAAATTCACCAGGCTGACTAATTAAAAAGCAATAGTTATTCTGTCAGATAAAGCTAATAAGCTTATATTGACCACAGATGTTGCTTTTGGTTGTAGACCTACTCTGGCTTGTTCTGTGTCACTGTGAACCCTTACAAGTGGCTCCCAGTGTACAACCAGGAAGTGGTGGTAGCCTACAGGGGTAAGAAGCGCCAGGAGGCTCCACCACACATCTTCTCCATTTCCGACAATGCATATCAGTCGATGCTTACTGGTAAGCTTAAAAGTTATATTACCATTTTTATGTAATCCAGTGCACCTCTCTAACATGACTGTTTGCTTTTTTGTTTGTTTGTTTGTTTTTAGATAGAGAAAACCAGTCCATCCTCATCACGTAAGCTGCATTTAAAAGATTGTACAACAGCCTGTATTTGTTACTTGATTAAAGATTTCTGATTGTACTTTATGTACTGTAGTGGAGAATCCGGTGCAGGAAAGACTGTCAACACCAAGCGTGTCATCCAGTACTTTGCGACAATCGCAGGCTCCGGGGACAGGAAAAAAGATGCTGCTGCCACTGGAAAATTACAGGTAATATTTAAATATATATGGACTATTCATCAGCTGCCTTGTCTGTATTTTTAATATTTTACATTGTTCATTGTCTTACTTAAGGGGAATCTGGAGGATCAAATCATCTCTGCTAACCCTTTGTTGGAAGCCTTTGGAAATGCCAAGACTGTCAGAAATGATAACTCTTCACGCTTTGTAAGTGAAGACTTTTTTATTTATTTTAATTCCAAGTCTTCTTTTGCTCTCCATAGATAACGTTTCTTTCATTTTTCAGGGCAAATTCATCAGGATCCACTTTGGAACCACAGGAAAGCTGGCTTCTGCTGATATTGAGACTTGTGGGTATTAATAAGTAATACAATCTTGTCAGAATTTGTTGTATTCTTTATTTAAGCCAATTTTGTGTGTTTTTGGTAGATTTACTGGAAAAATCCAGAGTAACGTTTCAACTGGCCGCAGAGAGGAGTTACCATATTTTCTACCAGATAATGTCCAACAAGAGGCCTGAGCTCATAGGTGACACAAGAAACGACAGCATTGCAACAAAGTCATATACACAATGTGTGTATGGTGCAAGGCACCAAATTGAGGGCTTGTTATGTTCTTTCCAGAAACTCTCCTCATTACCACCAACCCCTATGACTACCCATTTGTCAGCCAGGGGGAGATCAGCGTGGCGAGTATTGATGACAGTGAAGAATTGATGGCCACTGATGTAAGTCAGATGAACATTTCCTGCTTTTCCATCACTGCTAACTTTGCTCTTAGATCAGCTCTACTTTCATGTGCATTCAGAGTGCTATCGACATCCTGGGCTTCACTGGAGAGGAGAAGATTGGCATCTATAAGCTGATAGGTGCCGTGATGCATTATGGGAATATGAAGTTCAAGCAGAAGCAGAGAGAGGAGCAGGCAGAGCCAGACGGCACGGAGGGTAATTGTTATTCATAATGTTCCACCTTAATGATTTTATTTATCTTGATATAAATATATATCTCTTGTGCTCATTATCGTTTGTTTTTGGTATGTGCAAATATAGATTTTAATCTTTTCAAACCTTAGAATCTCAGCCTCTTTTATCACACTCTGCCTTTATTTTTTCTTCTCTTCTCTTTTTCTTTGACAAGTGGCTGACAAAGCAGCTTACCTGATGGGTCTGAACTCTGCAGACCTGCTGAAAGCTTTGTGTTATCCAAGAGTAAAGGTTGGCAATGAGTATGTGACCAAAGGGCAGACTGTTCAGCAGGTAACTTGCAAATTTTAGTGTTAACGGACACATAGAAAAGTTCATATCAGGTGCACAAGTGGAAATTCATCCTATAATAATAATAATAATAATAATAATAATAATAATAATAATACATTTTATTTATAGGCACCTTTAAAGACCTTCAAGGTCACCTTACATTAGTATAAAAAATAAAAAACAAGTATAAAAACTCAACAAGGTAAAAATAGACTAAGACGGAATCATGATGAAGTGTGTGCAATTGTGAATAGAAGGGTTTTAAGGTGCAATTATAAAAGTGGAGAGAGAGTTTGTAGTCCGGAGATCTGGTGGCTGAACAGCTAAAGGCTCTGAGTCGTATGGAAGTCAGACGAGCAGGTGGAACAAACAAAAGGGAAGCTGAAGAAGAGCGGAGTGTACGAGGGACTGAGGGCATATGGAGAAGATCAAATAAATATGGGGGAGCGTGGTTATGAAGCGGTTTGACGTTAAGAAGCAGGATCTTGAAATTGACACGGAGGTGAACTTGAAGCTAATGGAGCTGTTTAAGAACAGGTGTTATATGTTCAGTCTCATCCTCTTATCTGCTTTATCTTCAGTGTTTGCCTTGGTACAGGTTTTTGAAAAACTATTGGCACTAACTTAATCAGCGTTGTGAGGTTCATATTGTGTATTGATCATTTTTATTGTTAAATGACAGGAAAGCCTTGTCAAACGCTTAATGTCTTTGAATCCATCAGTTGTGTTGATGCTAGAATATAACTTAGCTCAGTACATTGAGTGGGCAACCACATGCCATATGACTGAGAGTGCCTGGCCTGGGTTCGAGTCCACCCCTTGGCCCTTAGCCACATGTCTTTCCCGTTCTCTCTGCCCCCGCTTTCCTGTCATTTCTTCACTGTGTCTATCAAATAAAGCTGAAAAAAGGCCAAAAAAAAAGAATATAGCAAGAAACTCTAACCTTACAGTCCTGAGAACTCTGACATCTAATCCTGTACTTTGGGGGGGAAATAACATCTTGGAAAAATGTGGGTTAATTGTTTTTGATGTGTGCTAGAATTACTTTTTTCTGGTTCCCTGATTGTTATGACCTGGTAGATCATTCTGAAATGACAACTGTATGTATTTGGAGAGCTCAGGGTTGGAGTTTGTGTTAATCAAAGAGGACGGCAGGCACGTGTCGTCTGGACTAAAAATGGCATGTGAAATAAGTTAAACATCTAGCAAACATAGTTTTATCAAATTAACAATAATCTTGCTCTGTGTATAGATATTGTCTTGAAGTGTGTTGCACACAACAACCTTACAACATGATGATATTAAAGTTGCTGTTGAAATCTACAAAATGTCATTATGTACAGGTCTACAATTCTATTGGCGCTTTGGCCAAATCAGTGTATGAGAAGATGTTTCTCTGGATGGTCCTCCGCATTAATCAGATGCTTGACACGAAGCAACCTCGGCAGTTCTTTATTGGAGTCCTGGACATTGCTGGATTTGAAATCTTTGATGTAAGTTTTCTTTCTACGGTCCATCTGATTATTTGTAGAAAAATAAATAAGCTCTACAGTAAATTCCATGTTTTGCAGTATAACAGTCTGGAACAGTTGTGCATCAATTTCACCAACGAGAAACTGCAACAGTTTTTCAACCATCACATGTTTGTGCTGGAGCAAGAGGAGTATAAAAAGGAAGGCATCGAGTGGGAGTTCATTGACTTTGGGATGGACCTGGCTGCCTGTATCGAGCTCATTGAGAAGGTTTGTTTATTCAGATGCAATATGACCCTGTGATCCCAGCAGGATTTTCTGACTCACTATCTTCAACAGCCAATGGGCATCTTTTCCATCCTTGAAGAGGAGTGTATGTTCCCTAAGGCTTCAGACACGACCTTTAAAAACAAGTTGTATGACCAGCATCTAGGAAAATCAAGCAACTTTCAGAAGCCCAAGTCTGTCAAAGGCAAGGCTGAAGCTCATTTCTCTTTGGTGCACTATGCCGGGACTGTGGATTACAGCATCACAGGCTGGTTAGACAAAAACAAGGACCCGCTGAATGAGACTGTCGTCCAACTCTACCAGAAAGCCAGCCTGAAACTACTGGCTTTCCTCTATTCTAACTATGCTTCTTCTGAGGGTAGGAGTATGAAATACCTAATATTTTATTCTCTATTAAAATGGCCTGTTTTTAATATTCTAAATAAATAAAAACAATGATTATTTTGAAGAAAACACAGGTGGAAGTGGTGGTGTTAAGAAAGCAGCAAAGAAGAAGGGCGCATCGTTCCAGACTGTGTCAGCCCTCTTTAGGGTAACTTTCTGAAAATCTGATCAACAATAGTCTGAAAAAATATTCTGATTGAAAAAATAAATCATCACTGATCATTTCTAACAGGAGAATCTGGGAAAGCTAATGACAAACCTGAGGAGCACCCATCCTCACTTTGTTAGGTGCCTGATCCCAAATGAAACTAAAATTCCAGGTATTCCTCGTGACATTTCAGACTATTTTACTTGTACTGTATGTATGGCAGCCTGAATACAGCCTAAAGACAGTGTGGCTCTACCTGACTTGTAGGGATTATGGAACACCATCTGGTCATCCATCAGCTGAGATGTAATGGTGTGTTAGAAGGAATCAGGATCTGCAGGAAGGGCTTTCCCAGTCGGATCCTGTATGGGGATTTCAAGCAAAGGTAATCAACAAAAGTCTGTTTTTCTGAGAATACTTTAAAAATTGTGTGTAATAAGAGATTTCTTTGTTTAGGTACAAAGTACTGAATGCCAGTGTAATTCCTGAAGGACAATTCATTGACAACAAGAAAGCTTCCGAGAAGCTCTTGGGCTCTATCGATGTAGATCACACACAGTATAAGTTCGGACATACCAAGGTAATTCATTTTGAGTGTAAGTGAAGGCTTCGCCATATTCGAAATGACATATGGTAGGGTTACCATATTTCCAAAAAAGAGGACACTTGGCCCAGTCATGAAGAACTTTTAACATATTTAAACAATGCCTTCTCTGTGCAGTTAATAAATGGTGAAATAAAAAATGTCATATAGGCTTTTACAAGTCAACAAGTGCAAAAAAATTACTTAAAAACCTCTGGAATTAAATAATGGTACAGAAATAAGGCCTCATCTGTATAAGAAAAATTACGGGACGGTGCGAGGGAAATTTCTTTTGCAGTTCGTCTGAAAAGCTGCACTTGTGCTTTGGCATCTTTTAAACATCATCAGGCATGCTGTGTCCAGTCTGTAAGGCAGAACAGCTATTCACAAAGCAGCAGCTCGGGGATGACGTCACACATATGGGTCCTCTGTGGGCCCATAGAAAAACCCGGACATTTTCATCAATCTCGAAAATCCCCCCGGACAGAACGTGGAAAGTGGACCTGTCCGGGGAAAAGAGGACGGTTGGTCACCCTAACATACGGTGAAACTGAAACTTACTGTTGGAAGGCGGACAGTATTTATCCCACATTGAACATAAGAGTAGGGGGATTGTCCACTTAGTTCAATTCTTGGTACCTAGCTAGCCCAGCTACTCCCATCTCATGTTCGTATACCACTAAGCAGATCATTGTTTTGATAGTACCAAACTTTTCCCCACAGTCAAACAAACTCCAACATCATCGTCTTCAACTGTAGTCAGCAACAGTAATCCAAGTACTAGTGAAGAACTGTTATGTTGTTTGTTGTAACCAATCATTTTTAGTATCATTGAGAACAGTGGGTCTGAACATAGTGTTGTAGTTTTTAAGAGATATACAGACAAATGTTCCTTTTCTTTTGTAGGTGTTCTTCAAAGCAGGACTTTTGGGTCTGCTGGAAGAGATGAGGGATGAAAAACTTGCCTCTCTTATCACAATTACTCAGGCTTTGTGCCGTGGCTTTCTCAGAAGGAAGGAGTTTCAGAAAATGATGGAGAGAAGGTAATTAAAATGAGTCCAGAGTAAACTCAAGGTCAATGTTCAGCACACTAAATACAGTAGAACTTTTTGTTCCACCTCTTTCCAGAGAGTCTATTTATATCGTTCAGTACAATATTCGCTCCTTCATGAATGTGAAACACTGGCCATGGATGAAGCTCTACTTTAAGATCAAGCCACTCTTGAGGAGTGCTGAGACGGAGAAGGAGATGGCCATGATGAAAGTTGAATTTGCCAAGTGTAAGGAGGATTTAGCCAAAGCTGAGGCTAAGAAGAAGGAGCTGGAAGCCAAAATGGTTTCTCTACTTCAGGAAAAGAACGACTTGTGTCTGCAGATTCAAGCTGTGAGGAGAGAAACTATGAATTTTGCAATACACAAGTAGAGTGCAGTCTGCATAAATGCTAAATGTGATTTTTGTTAAATAGGAAAGTGAGAGCTTGGCAGATGCTGAGGAGCGATGCGAGGGACTGATAAAGAACAAGATCTTGCTCGAGGCTAAAACCAAAGAACTGAGTGAGAGACTGGAGGATGAGGAGGAGCTGAACGCTGAACTGACTGCCAAGAAGAGGAAGCTAGAAGATGAATGCTCTGAGCTGAAGAAGGATATTGATGATTTGGAGCTCACCTTGGCTAAAGTGGAGAAAGAAAAGCATGCCACTGAAAACAAGGTGTGTTTTTGGTGGTCACCTAACCCTAAAAGAAGGCAAAATTGACTCATTTTGAAAAAACATAAATAGTTTATCATGTGTTTGTCAGTTTCGTTTGTTTTCCGATTGCCACAATTAGAAGAACAATAAAAAAAATATAGATATATATATTATGCAATCTGATTGATTAGAGTTGCAGTTACGGTTAGGGTCATCACTGATGACAACTTCGACCTCAGAAGGTTAAGATACGTGTTTTACACATTCAGGTGAAGAATCTGACAGAAGAAATGTCGTGTCTTGATGACACTATTGCTAAGTTATCCAAGGAGAAGCTGGCCCTCCAAGAGGTCCACCAGCAGACACTAGATGATCTGCAAGCAGAAGAAGACAAAGTCAACTCTCTAACCAAAGCTAAGATCAAGCTGGAGCAACAAGTTGATGATGTAAGTCTATATAGCCAGTAGTTGTTTTTAAAAAATTCAAATCACACATCATGTATAATGTGTATATCCCCATGTATTAGCTTGAGGGCTCTCTAGAACAAGAAAAGAAAGTTCGAATGGATGTGGAGAGGGCTAAAAGAAAGCTTGAAGGAGATCTGAAACTTGCTCAGGAATCCATAATGGATTTGGAAAATGGCAATCAACAGCTGAAGGAGCATCTCAAAAAGTATGGATGGGCACATCTTTGTTTAGGTATAATTTTAAGCTTCTAATGTTTGCTTATAGAAATAGATATGATTTTGTGCAACAGGAAAGACTTCGAATTAAGCCAGTTTGTATCAAAAATTGAGGATGAGCAAAGTGCAGCTGTACAATGTCAGAAGAGGATCAAGGAGCTTCAGGTACCAACAGCAGAAATCTATTGAATTCTTTTTTTCTTTTCTTTTTTCAAATATCTTGAAATCTTGAAGTCAGTGAATGTTAATGGGGTTTTTTTGTTGCTTTAACAAGGCATGCAATGAAGAGCTAGTGGAAGAGCTTGAAGTTGAGCGTGTTGCTAGGGCCAAGGTGGAAAAGCAAAGGTCTGATCTTTCCAGAGAGCTTGAGGAGATCAGTGAGAGGCTGGAGGAGGCTGGAGGAGCCACGGCCGCTCAAGTAGAACTGAACAAGAAGCGAGAGGCTGAGTTTCAGAAATTAAGACGAGACCTCGAAGAATCGACCCTACACCACGAGGCCATCGCTGCAGCTTTAAGAAAGAAGCACGCTGACAGTGTGGCTGAGCTGGGAGAGCAGATTGACAATCTGCAGAGAGTCAAGCAGAAGCTAGAAAAGGAGAAGAGTGAGTACAAGATGGAGACTGATGATCTGTCTAGCAACATGGAGATCATGGTCAAAGCAAAGGTAAGCTAAGTTAAGACATTCATACTGAATGTCAAATATAATAATACAAAATCACCATTACCTACATGATGCAGGTTCCATGTGTTTTCTGCAACTAATCTCAGCAGATCATTTAACCTTCTGAGATCTAAGTGGCCATAACCCTAACACAGTTAGGATTATCATCTAATTAGTGTATAACTTGGACCTCAGAGGGCAGAGTTGTGTGCATTCAAATTAGAAGGACCTTTACACTTACACTACAGAGACAATCTGACTTGATCATCTGGACGTAACAGTCATTTGACATTTAATTGCTCTTTACCTCTGCTCATTTTTGCCCACAGCTTGACTCCTAACCAACTGTTCCCTCACTGTTTAAAGTTCCCAAATTGATATCATGTTTTGCCGTATCATTATATATACAAAGATACCAATTTTGGTAAAAAGTTTGGCCTCTGAAAGTAAAGTGGGAATAGTGCATTCAAAATAATGTAATCAGCAATTAGTGGATTGTGTCTTGCATATAATCAGTATGTTAGAAATACAAATAAAACTGTTATCCATATTATCAGATTAATTATGAAAAGCTGTGCCGCTCTCTGGAAGACCAACTGAGTGAATACAAAACAAAACATGATGAGAACACACATCTGATCACTGAAGTAAATGCTCAAAAGGCAAGACTTCAGAATGAAAATGGTAAGCAGCTGATTAAAAGGTTTTTGGAGTGAAAGTGCTCTTGTTTTTTATGCCTTATTTTCTGAACCCTCTCAAACAGGTGAGCTCTCTCGCCTGCTTGAGGAGAAAGAAGCAATACTCTCTCAGATGTTGAGGTCCAAGCTTGCCTTTACCCAGCAAGTCGAGGAACTGAAGAGACAGGTTGAGGAAGAAATAAAGGTTTGTTTCCACCGTGCCAAACAGTACCTGTTAAGTTAGTGCTAAGTTATGCTATATCTTAGCATAGCTTAGATTAGCTTAACTTAACTTAATTCAGAAGGTTAAAAGTGCATTCATCATCTTGGTCCCCTAAGTTGACTCAGTTCGATTTTTTTTAACAGTTGTGGAGAACTGGTTGCTACACTGGTTTTAAAGGAAAAGTCAGACGTTTTGTAGAATAGGTTTGTTTACTAGTGGATAATTAGCACAAGATCAGAAACCAGTCTGTCTGTGTCCAAAGTTAAAAAGCTAAATGTAACTAGGCTAAAGCTAAAAACAGGAAAAGGAGCAATGCAATCGTTCGGCTTCTAGTCCTTATATTATAAAACTAACTTTAAAAGCTTTAGTTTGTTGCACAAATGTTTCCAACTAACATGCTAATAAATGTACTTTATATTTAAAAAAAAAAAAAAACATTGAACTTGCCAATGCTTACAGTGACAGGATTATTTGACCCTTTATGTGTAGTTTTGTAAATAAAAATCCAAATCTGCCTCCATGTCAGGCAAAGAATGCCCTGTCCCATGCTCTTCAATCTGCCCGCCATGACTGTGATTTGCTGAGGGAGCAGTATGAGGAGGAACAAGAGGCCAAGGCTGAGCTCCAGAGAGCAATGTCCAAGGCCAACAGTGAAGTGGCTCAGTGGAGAACCAAGTATGAGACTGATGCCATCCAGCGCAATGATGAATTGGAAGAGGCAAAGTGAGACTTTTTCTCAAACACATACCGTACATATGTAGATTTTAAAAAAAAATAAATTATAGAGTAAGAAAATTGCCATTATTATGGATTCCCAACTTTCTCAGGAAAAAGCTTGCACAGCGTTTGCAGGAGGCTGAGGAGGCAATTGAGGCTGTGAATGCCAAGTGTTTCTCTTTGGAGAAGACAAAGCAAAGGCTGCAGGGAGAAGTGGAGGACCTCATGGCTGACGTGGAAAGAGCAAACACTCAAGCAGCTGGTCTGGATAAAAAGCAGAGGAGCTTTGATAAGGTAACTGAAGCATCTTGTAACCCACTGCTGCTAAGAGTCAAAGCATTTCATAAAGGCCTTTACAGATTCTGCCTTAGACAAACTACTTTTTGTGTTTTCTATAGATTCTTTCTGAGTGGAAGCAGAAATATGAGGAAACTCAGGCTGAACTGGATGGTGTACAGAGAGAGTCTCGCTCCCTCAGCACTGAACTCTTCAAAACAAAGAATTCTTATGAGGAAGTGTTGGAGCAGCTCGAAGTCCTCAAACGAGAGAACAAAAACCTGCAACGTATGTGGATGATTTCTTATAGATGGTTCATCACATTTATTTAACTATGCAATCATCCATGCATCCATCTGTGTATCTGTCCATCCAACCATCCATCGATTGCTCACAGTAGCTGTGATCGCCTGCTGTTTAAACATCATGTTTGCAGGAGGCAGCCAATCAGAAGATAGTAGATTTACCATGATAGCTCCCTTTTTAGAAAATAACTGATTATTTTTCATGTGATCAGTAACTGAGCGTTACATGTTGTTTTACATTTATAGAAGAAATTTCTGATCTGACTGAACAGCTCGGAGAGAATGGCAAAGCCATTCATGAGCTGGAGAAGACTAAGAGGCAAAGTGAAACTGAGAAGACAGAGATTCAGACTGCTTTGGAGGAAGCTGAGGTGACCTAATCTGATTTTTTTTAAACATAATTCACACAAACCTTATTATTCTTTTTTCCCTTCTGTGTAACCATTCAGTCTTTTTACTCTAGGCTTCTCTGGAGCATGAGGAATCCAAAATTTTGCGCATTCAGTTGGAGCTCACTCAGGTCAAAGGGGACATCGATCGCCGGCTGGCAGAGAAGGATGAGGAGATTGAGCAGATGAAACGCAACCACCAGCGTGTTTTGGAGACAATGCAGTCAGCTCTAGATGCTGAGATGCGGAGCAAGAATGATACCATTCGAATTAGGAAAAAGATGGAGACTGACCTCAATGAGATGGAGATACAGCTTAGCCATGCCAATCGACAGGCTGCTGAAGCCCAGAAGCAGCTGAGGAACATACAAAGCCACCTCAAAGTAGAATATGAAACGCCACTTTAAGTACATCGGTTATGAATGTCTAATCATGGGTAAATTTCTCTCTGTAGGAACAAACCATTCACCTGGATGAGGCTCTGCGGACCCAGGAGGACCTGAAGGAGCAGGTGGCCATGGTGGAGCGCAAGAGCAGCCTGCTACAGGCAGAAGTGGAGGAGCTGCAGGCTGCTCTGGAACAGTCAGAAAGAAGCCGGAAATTGGCTGAAGGGGAAGTAGCTGATGCCTGTGAGCGAGTCGGGCTGTTACACTCTCAGGTAACTCGTAATAGTGAAAAAGCTCTTCGTATATATCCAAGTTATAAGAAATATTTCTCCATATCAGCAAATAATAGTGTCAAGCAATGTTCCCTCTAATTTTTCATGTGTCTGAGCGAACACACAAACTCTCTGAGCGATCCCTTGGACCACTGTGAGTGACAGCAGACGTGTGCACTGTGGTCACGCCAGCATCGAATGCATCCAAGTTACATGTTTTATTAAAATAATCAAATTACAGCATTTATGTTAGACTACTTTTAATTAACTGCTTTAGCCCACTTACAATGAAAATTAAAAAAAAATCCTGTTCATGACCTGTGCAGTATGTTAACACTATTGGAAGTAAAAATAACTTGAACTCCAATTTTGAAAACACAACTTTCTTTTCTTTTTCTGACTTGTATCATGAGTCTGAGTCTGTGGTCTGGGAGAGAGTCTGTAACTCTCTGTCTGCAAAATACAGTATATAATGACCAATGTTGGGCAATTAATTATATAGTTACTTCTTTAAAAACGTTACTGAGTTTTGCAAACAAAGTTTTTTGCTGCTGTTTACCTAAAAATGCAGCCAGAGAGCGTGCCAGCAGTGCGCAATTGCGCACACGCGCAGCTTAGAGGGAACAATGATGTCAAGGTGCGTGCTGTGTGGCAGGCAGGACTCAGAAACAGATGGTTAAACACAAAGGTGCCGGGAAAACTCAGATGCTAAAGTACAGAGAACCGAACATAATAACTGGAAACAGAGAACTAAGAGGCTAGAGACTATGAGACGGTAAGAGTGTGTACGTTAGCGACGCGACAGCAAGGAGTGAATGACAAAGGACTAAAATACACAGTGGAGTAATCAGGGAACAGGAGACAGGAGGAAAACACAGCTAGGACAAATCAAGCATGAGGAGACAAGGGAGGGAAAACTAGACACGCTAACAAAGCACACACGTCTATCAAAGTAAAACAGAAAATGTGAAACATACAACAGACACAGTCAAACCAAAATACAATAAATACAAAATATCTGCAGGTGGGTAATGGGGCTGCTGATATAAAATTAAATATGTTGTTGGACTTGTGAGAGTTCACGCATGAATTGTTAGCACAAGTTCGCTTTTATTGACAGCTGGTTTGTTGTCATTTGGCTGCAGAACACCAGTCTGCTCAACTCTAAGAGAAAGCTGGATGCAGATGTCAGCCAGCTGCAGGGGGAGGTGGAGGATGCCATCCAAGAGGCTCGTAATGCAGAGGAAAAAGCCAAAAAGGCCATCACCGATGTAAATGTCTTTATCCTTAATTTTATTCAGCAATCATTCATTTTCCATTTTTCAATGACAAGGTAGACTTTGAACATCAACCTAACCTCCTGTGCAAATGTAGGCAGCAATGATGGCGGAGGAACTGAAGAAAGAACAGGACACAAGCAGTCACCTGGAGAGGATGAAGAAGAACCTGGAGGTATCTGTGAAGGATCTGCAACACCGCCTGGACGAAGCAGAGAACCTGGCTCTGAAGGGGGGCAAGAAGCAGCTTCAGAAACTGGAAGCACGGGTATCATAGCCTTTCATAAACAGTACCTGAGAAGCATCACTTAGAACGATGACCACAGTTGATGCTAAATTTGTTGAGTGCTGACTTTAGGTGCGTGAGCTGGAGGGGGAAGTGGAACTTGAACAGAAAAGAGCCGCTGATGCCATAAAAGGAGTCCGGAAATACGAGAGGAGAGTCAAGGAGCTCACTTACCAGACTGAGGAGGACAAGAAGACTGTTTTGAGACTACAGGACCTCGTAGACAAGCTGCAGCTCAAAGTCAAGGCCTACAAACGACAAAATGAAGAAGCGGTAAGATCTTCCCGTGAAGTGAGAAATTTGATATTCTCATCATTATTATTCGGTAGCTAAATTTCAGACTTTTCCTACAGGAGGAGCAGGCCAACGTTCATCTTGCTAAGCTGAGGAAGGTGCAACATGAGCTGGAGGAGGCGCAGGAGCGTGCAGACATCGCTGAATCCCAGGTTAACAAGATGAGAGCTAAAAGCAGAGAGTTTGGAAAGGTAAAGTTAGAAACCTGAATATTTTGTTTTCTCCTGCAGTCATTCACATTTACATTATCAAGCTGTGTTTAACCACCAGTTAAAAAAGCATACTTGTTGCCTATGTGTGGCCTAACATGGATGGAAACGCTGGGAATGGGCATCAGTGGCTACGGAGACTGCAGCAGGAAATTAAAAAAGAATAATAAGAGTGGATTATTTTATATTTTTACATATTTTATTTTATTTCCTTTTCTTCTTGTCTCAGGCTGCAGAATCCGAGTAAAACATCCAGCGATGGCAGAACTTATTAGCATAAATGGAAATGAACAAACATTTGTTGTTTTGCTGTGAAACTGTAGCAGAATAAAGTGATTTAAAGCATAACGTTGTTTAATGTTGTTAGTTTTTTCTCTGCATTCAGTATCAGCCATCACAATCAAGTGCAATGTTCCACCAGCCCACGCAACAATCTCAATATTTCATATTATATCTTAATATTAGCAGAAATGAGTGGAGACCTTTCCTTGATGTGTTCATGAGCTTGTCTAACTTCTTTTTGTGGTGCTAATTAGCCAGCTAGCGACAGCACTCTAACAGATAATCAGTTTCACAGGAGTGAGAGGTTTATATATAAACTGCTATGTATGTGGGCAGTTAGCATCTAATTAGAGCAACTGTTTGCAGAGATTAGGGCCTGGTGACATTTACATTCTGTGTTAAAATAGCCATCTTCTTCACTGTCACTCATCTACATCTACTTAATCCTCAGAAGGCTCTAGAGGATTACCACAAGATGGACTATTAGGGTGTGCCACTCAATTCTCCACAACACATGGATCGTGTTTTTATTCATTGTCAGTGCTTTAAAGTCCTCATCATTGCAGGTATTGAGTTTGTCTGGGGGAAAGACTGAAAGCCAAAGTCTGACATGTTATATATCAGAAAGACTGAATGGAGTCAGAATAAGACTCTTTCCCTTCGTTTGGTTACGTTTTTTATTGGTTTTCCAGCACTTGATGAATTCCAAGAAGCTTTTGTCCTGTCTCATTCGTAATGTCATTTGAACTTTGTTTACCTCATGAACTAAGAAAGACGTTTGGCTATTTTTTTTTTTTTGCTTAAAACTTCAAGGTCAACAGCTAGATGATAACACTGCCTACTGTTTGTTTGCTGCTGAGTAATAATAGTCTGCATTTGGAGATTGCTGCTATGAATAATAACGCCTCTTGGCCATCGCTCTCTGAGACTGGTTCTTCCTGTTCAAAGGGAGTTTTTGCTTCCCACTGTCGCCACAGTGCTTTCTCGTAGGTTAACTGATTGTTGGGGGTTTCTCTGTTTTCTCTGTATTACTATAGGATCTTTACCTTCCAATATAAAGTGCCTTTTGGCAACTATTGTTCTGACTTGGCACTACAGAAATAAAACTGAACTGAATTAGAATATGAGTTGTACATGTAGCACTGGGGAGTTTCATGTGAATATGATTGTATAATGTTTCTTTCAAAATGTACCTGTCGCTTCAGTTTATTTCTAAAAAAAAAACCCAATAGCTTTGTCAATACGTGTTGGTTTAATCACACAAACACACTGTATGTTAATAAACGTGAATAATCTGAGAGCAGCTGCTGTGATTCATTTCTCTTCAAACATCTTTTTCCAGAAGTGTCTGCAGGCTGATCTCCATTTTTGTTCCCTCTTTCTCCTTTTTTTTTTATCTGTAGAAGAAACAGGCACCCAAATATTAGAAAAAGAACATGAGTTGAGTGTATGAGGTGAAGTTTTGATTGATATATATATATATATATATATATATATATATATATATATATATATATATATATATATATATATATATATATATATTGCAGACATAGAGGACAGTTACAAGTACCTGGGGATCCCGCAGGCGAATGGGAACCATGAAGAGACCGCTAGAAAAGCTGCAAACACCAAGTACCTGCAGAGGGTCAGGCAAGTTCTGAGGAGTCAGCTGAATGGTAAGAACAAGATCCGGGCCATCAACACGTACGCCCTGCCCGTGATCAGGTACCCTGCTGGGGTAATAGGCTGGCCAAAGGAGGAGATAGAAGCCACTGACATAAAGACAAGAAAGCTCCTTACCATGCATGGAGGGTTTCACCCCAAGTCCAGCACCCTGAGGCTGTACACTAAGCGGAAGGAAGGGGGCCGGGGACTGGTGAGTGTCAGCACCACAGTCCAGGATGAGACAACGAACATCCAAGAGTACATTGGGAAGATGGCCCCAACTGACCGAGTGCTCAGTGAATACCTCAGGCAGCAGAAACCCAAGAAAGAGGAGGGAGATGAGGAACCATCATGGAAGGACAGGCCCCTGCACGGTATGTACCACCGGCAGATAGAGGAGGTGGCTGATATCCAGAAATCCTACCAGTGGCTGGACAAAGCTGGACTGAAAGACAGCACAGAGGCACTAATCATGGTAGCACAAGAACAAGCTCTGAGCACAAGATCCATAGAGGCTGGGGTCTATCACACCAGGCAAGACCCCAGGTGCAGGCTGTGTAAAGATGCCCCAGAGACAATCCAGCACATAACAGCAGGGTGCAAGATGCTAGCAGGCAAGGCATACATGGAACGCCATAACCAAGTGGCCGGCATAGTGTACAGGAACATCTGTGCCGAGTATAACCTAGAAGTCCCGAGGTCAAAATGGGAGATGCCCCCAAGGGTGGTGGAGAATGACCGAGCTAAGATCCTGTGGGACTTCCAGATACAGACGGACAAAATGGTGGTGGCTAACCAACTGGACATAGTGGTGGTAGACAAACAGAAGAAGACGGCCGTAGTGATCGATGTAGCGGTTCCGAATGACAGCAATATCAGGAAGAAGGAACACGAGAAGCTGGAGAAATACCAAGGGCTCAGAGAAGAGCTCGAGAGGATGTGGAGGGTGAAGGTAACGGTGGTCCCCGTGGTAATCGGAGCACTAGGTGCGGTGACTCCCAAGCTAGGCGAGTGGCTCCAGCAGATCCCGGGAAAAACATCGGAGATCTCTGTCCAGAAGAGCGCAGTCCTGGGAACAGCTAAGATACTGCGCAGGACCCTCAAGCTCCCAGGCCTCTGGTAGAGGACCCGAGCTTGAAGGATAAACTGCCCGCAGGGGCGTGCTGGGTGTTTTTTTTATATATATATATATATATATATATATAACCATTCCACTCTTCAGTCTCCACAGAGCATGACTCTGCCATCTGAGAAAGTTAAATATATAATTGAAATTAACATTAGGAAAAGAAAAAATGCTAATACATGTCATTTTCAGACAGCTGGAATTAACATAACTTCACTCTGAGTAGGAAGCTGATTGAGAGTCCAGCTGGATTCAGCCTGCTTTGCTCTGTTTTCCATGTCATGGAGTGCAGAGATGATGCCATCTCTAGCCGTTGTGAGGTTTTCATCAAAGTCCATGAGGTGGAAGGATTTTGAGTGGTTAAGAAATTTTTTGTAAATGTCTTTCACCATGTTCCAGGCCACCAATGTGCAGCCCCGGTTGAAGTAAGCCCATGTGAAAGATGCAACCAGGGAGAAGCAAGCAATTGCTGCGTCAGCCAGCAGTTTACAGATGTGAGCAGCAGCTTTTTAGGCCCTGCTTTTTAGAACCACAGTCAAACTGGAGCTCTTCTTTGTGGCCTGAGGATGTGAGGGTGTGACTTCCACAAGTGAGTCATCCAGAAAGAGGAACTCAAGAAGAGTATTTACCACCAAGCTGTGGTGGTCAGCTGCAACTTGATGAAAAGCATCCGTTTGGAACGCTTGCTTGTGTGAGAGCTTGTAAAAGAGCTGAGCAGCTTGTTGGACAGGTGTGTGAGGAAGGTCCATCAAACCTTAGGGCAGGGATAGCTCAGTAGGTAGAGTGGTTGCCCCCTGATTGGAAGGTTGGGGGTTCGAATCCACTGAGAGCCTATCCTGTGGTACTCCTGAGCAAGGTACCATCCCTACACACTGCTCCCCAGGCGCTGCACTGGTGGCTGCCCAATGGGTGAAATGGAGAGGAGTAATTGTCCTACAGGGACTAACACATTACCTGCTCTGCTTTAGATTGGAGGACTGAGGGACACATTTGAAGACCCTCCACAGCGACCTTTATGTAGCAGGTAGAGGAGAAGTGTGAAGGACTGTGTTAAGGATAATTACTGGTTCATTTCAACCTTGTGTATTTTCTATTAATGTAGCTGCTTTGTATCTACGAGTCAGGCCAACTCCACACTCTCCAGCTCTCATGTAGAGATTCAAGGCAGAGAGCGTTTTCCTCTTTTAGGACAAAAAAGCGGAAACTGCCTGAGGCTTTTTTTCAAACAAAGCTTGTGCATTAAAAACACGGTCATGGTGACATCAGCCATTGTTTTCTGGTTAGAGATCAGCTTGCTTTAAAAGTTTACCTAAACCACTGCATGTATGTGCCAACCACATGATATATTTATTGAGATTAGCGACTGAGACTATAAGCCCACTATAAAAGTGTTTATCGAGGTCACAAATCAAAGGAGCATTTGGACGTTGTCCCATAGACCAACTGGACTTCTTTTATAAACCGTTAAAAGCAATCCAGTGTTAAGTCCCACATGGGCTTCATTGTTCAGAGCTAGTCTTTTATATTCAGTCTGTGGAGCCATATCAATAGGCAATAACCCAGACTGCAACCAAACCAATTCTACATTAAATTCTTTACTCATGAAACACCACATTAGATCGTTACCTCTCTTCTGAACGGCTTTGTGAGACATTTCTCTTCTTGAAATTCCTCCTGGAGCTCTTCTGAGTCTCCATCTGAGTGAGACAGAGTTGCTGTGCAGAGGTCCAGGCCTGTGCAACAGGCAGTACACCGTCTCAGAAGGAAGACTTTACATTTCTGCAATTCTCAAATATCTGTCAAGCACTATGCGAATGCACAATAAGGTTAGGTGAGATGGTGCCATTCTATCAACATTAAATCCTTTGTATATGTCTTCTCTCTAAGCTACCGCTACTGCTTTAATGAATTGTTAATGTACTGATGCATTACAGAACAGCTATAAATTGCTCACAGGGGCTAGTTGTAGGTTAGATATCCTCCTTCACTTCAAGAGAGACTGACAGTGTTATTCCAAACGCATTAAAAAAAAATCATGCTCAAAAGATCTTGGTTTATTGACTCTGGGTACGCAGCACTCCATCAGCTCCATCTGTTGTCTAAATTCTCCCAAATAAGCACTCTCCAAATAATAACAGGTGTGTTTTCTGATGAGAAAAAATGTTTAAAGAGAGGTTAATGACAAAGACTTTACACACCTGATACAAAGACAAAGTTACAGCAGTCTGAGTGAAGGACGTGTACTTTCAGGTTATATCAGAGCTGCAGTAAGAAAGAGTATGTGATCTTGCGTGTCTTGATGTGTGTGTATTTGTGTATGTGTGTGGAATATGCAGCAGATCGCATGATTCTGGAACTTGACATGAAACCAAATAAAAGTCTAAATGGGACCAGTTCCAAAAATAAACAAAAACAAAACAAGAAAACCCCCCCCAAAAACCCAACAACAGTGTCAAGTCTTGTTGTCACATGAAATGATTGTGGGCTTAATTTAAACAGTTGTTTTTGCAGCATTTTTGTGAAGCAATTAAAGTTTCATGTTGTGCTCCACAAACTCGCACTTCTGCTTGATAACCAGTAGTCTGTAGCAGAGAGCCTTTTATTTGTGGCTGCATTATTGCTCAAGACTCTTCGATGATTGTTTACTTTAAAAGAACACGCCACTAATTTAAATCATTGAAATCTGTTAGCTTGTCATCTACAGTTTGAAAAGGATGAAAGAGAAGAAGCAACCGAAGAGCTTTATTCAAAGTAACTCTTTATTGATTTTTTTTTGTTTAGTTGTTTATTGTTTAGCTTATTTTTGTATTTTGAACAGCAGTGTAGTGAAAGTGTGGCCATACGAGGATAGTAATAAACTGCTGTACTAATCCTCTAATTACATTATGTCACACAGCCTTGAGTTAACATGTACTTGTGTTGTTTAATATCTAATTTTTTGTCTTCTGATTTGTGAGTGATCAGCTTTCTTTTTTTGTGAAATATGGTCTCTGCTTACTGTGCCTCATGCTGATCTGATTGTGTTGCCTGAATAATCAATGATATGCCATGACACACTGGAATAGGGTAAAGGAAGGAAGTCTAAGCTCATGTGATCATGTTCATATTGAGGGCAGCATTGGTTCCTAGTACAGCTGCTTCACTTCAAGTGAAAATAAACAGTTTAGGTAACTAGACAACTAGCCTCCGCTGTTTTACTAGACATGCTTTCACCTCCAGTAGTATTCTACTGATCGCAATGATTATTGTGGTGCCAACCAACTTCCCAAATGCAGCAACAGAATTGCAAAACTCCTCAGTGCAAACCTAATAAACTCACTGAAAGGTAGATAACACAGATTGATGAAAAGATAAACAGTCGCATTGTTTATTTATTTATGTAGAAATAAATAAATTCACAAAAACTAACCCAAAAAGTTAAAGCAGTAGAAAAACTATGACTCATCTTCCTCATTTTAATGAAATTGAGTAAAAGTGGAGATACAGCCCTTTCTTCTGTCAAGTACGCTATGATAAAAGCTTTCCGGTTAAGCTTGTCAAAGTAAAACATAAAAGTGCCCACGTGCACATACACCAGGTTTCTGTGGCGAAAACAGATACCCAACAAAACATCTGAAAACATGCACAGAATGACGTCAGCTACTCATGTGAGTCAAAAGCTCAGGTTTCAGATTGCTTTGTTTCAGTCATTTTTTGTCTTTGTGATATTATAGAAAGGGGATGTCCTGAATCTAGTCATCTCTAGGGACGGACTATGGGTGTGAGCACAAAACCCCCCACCCAGCTGGCTTAAAGGTAGGTGGGGAGGCTTGTTTCACAATGAGTCCCCAAAAGTTTATTCTGTTCATCTGGACATACCGTCTTCAGTGGAAGAAACGTTTCGTCGCTCATCCAAGTGACTTCTTCAGTCTCAGCTGACTGCAGGTCTCCCCAGTCTTATAAACAGTCAAGATTTACTCACCTGGATGATTGAGCATACATCAAGACGTTTAACAATGAGAATAAATCCGTCCAAACATAAAAAAAATAATTGTTTCACTTTTAATGCTTTGAACTAAATTAATGATGAACAAACTCTTAATTTCATCGTTTCAAAAAAACCAAAAACTGAATGTTGTTTTCTTGTGCAGTGTCCCTTATTTTCTCGGTTTGTCTCATTCGTGTGTTTATTTACCTGCATGGCATATAACTAATATATGTATAACACACGTTGCTCAATTACAGAAAAAAAAACCCGTGGTGAGGTTTGTGCTTTTATTTTAAAGGGAAACTTAGCCAACTTCCGCTTTCCTCTGCCTCGTTCTTCCTACTTGACATCCTTGTAACGAGTTTCTGAGACAGCATGCAGGCTGGCAGGCACACTGGCGGAGCAGAGCGCTGAGGGGCGTCCTGACAGCAGCAGCGGTAGCGGCGGTACCAACAGTGGGAGGAAAACAACCTGTTCTCCAAGTTCTCCACAGTTTCACTCCGCCTCTCTACAGCCCTAAAAACCAAACTCCAGTTCCATTAAAAAGTTTGCTCTTTCCTCTGAGGGTGGTGGAGATCATCATCATCATCATCGTCGTGTGGCTTCTTGAGTGAGCAGTGGTCATGTCGGGATCGCACTGCAAAAGTTTGTACCCCTTCAGCGGGGAGCAGCACCAGCAGGGACTGAGCTTCGAGGCAGGGGAGATTATTAAGGTGGTCCAGGCTCTGCCTGGAGGCTGGTGGGAGGGAGAGAAGGATGGAGCCAGGGGATGGTTCCCCTCCAGTTACGTCCAGGTCCTGGAGGTAAGGCTGCAGAATCGATTGTTTTGACTTTTTACTGCATTGGACTGCATTAGATGAAAATGTGCTTGAGTAAATTGAACTTATTTGGCTTTAATTTTGATGAGAACAAGCAGAAAAGTGTATTTTTAATGCCTGTGTGACTCTTGACACACACAGAGTAACAGCTTGGTTTGAACAACAGATGCAAACTTGAAGATAAAGACAGCATTGAATGATGCTCTAACAAATAGTTTTCCCGTGCTGTGCTTATCAGATTAACTCAGACCTTCCCAGCAGTCACCTCTCCGCCTGGCTGAGCGGCTGCGCACTTCCTCATTCCATACGCATTCCAATGAAGCGCTCAGGTCTCCTCTCTGTGCGCCTGACTGCTCTTCATGGTCAAAACCTTTCAGTCCTCGCCCTATCTATCCCCTCTGTGGGTTTAGCCACACTGCTGCTACAAGTCTCACTAGATCTCATACCTTAACATCGGCATGTATGGCTCTGAGAGGAGTAGTCGGTTTTTGACACCACCCTGTGTTTTGAGAGTTGGTTACAATCCTGTTGGGCACTAAGCCCAGCATTCTCAGCGATGGCATTTTTATCTTATCTAGATAGCATATGCAGAAACTTGATTAGTGACAGCTGAATGGTGCTGATGAAAAAAGGGCCATTTGCAGGGGTAAAACAAAAGACCGTTCAAGCACAGCATCTCTTATCTGGTCCCAGACCAGTTTAGGGACAGAGCTGATGGGTGGGGCAGTCGGGTGGTGCAGGTTGAAGAGTTTCATCAAGCAAACCACAGTGAGCTCTAAAGGTGCAACATGTTGGAAATGAAATGGCAGAAGGGTCTTTCTGCCTAATAATAGGGTGATGTTCACATGTTAGTGTTTTAATCATGAGTTTCAGTATGATATGGCTCCAAATAACTTTAATGAATCATGACACTGAAAGGTGTGAAAAGTTGCCTTTTATAATGAGTAAAGGCCAGGCAGAAGTCAGAACTACAGCCCCACACACTCCCATGTTACACTGCTAACACAAACCCCCTTTGGGGTCGTGTCAGGGAGGGGATCCGATGTAAAACTGGTCAATCAAACATGCGTCGCTAGCCGCTGTGTTGACCCCTCATAGCAAGGGAGCAGCAAAAATAGCTTTTTAAAAAGATCTCTATGGACAGTTTCCCTCATCATAGTCAGTGCATGATGGGTAGTTTGTTTTTAAATCTAAAATATCCACATGTGCACTGGTAAGACCTAAATGTAGGGACATTGCTGCTTTGACTGATGCATGGACAGAGGTAGCTAAAGCTCCCTCGCAGACTGATCAGCACCAGAGCCCAGATTACTGTAAGAAGTTTGAATACTGAAATAACTCGAAATGATTCACCGCGGCATGTGCATGTGTGTACATACATGTGTGTCATCTAGGAAAAATGTGGTCCTGGAAAGAAGTACCACAAACATAGTTTTGTGTGCTCTGGCAGGTGTCTGTTTGTCTGACTGTCTGCCGGTCCACGGGCAGATTGTGTCAGCTTTGTTTGAGATGTAATTACAAGACTTCACAGGTGTGTAGTAGAAGGCTGCATTCCACAAGGATGTGTGATTCCTTTTTGTGTCTTTGACATTGACGACATTTCATCTCATTTTGATTTTATGTGTTTTTGTATCTTTAGGTGTTTTTTGTTGTCTTTGAAGTAATATTTTTCTGGTTTTTCTGATCATTGTTTCTCTGGACTTATTTTATCCCTTTTTTTGTTTTTTGGTTGTTTTGTGTCTCTTTGTGTCTTTTTGCTGATTTTGTCCCATCCTGTAGTTATTGTGTCTTGTATTTTTAGGATTATTTTGCATGACTTTGTAGTCATCTTTGTCTGGCTTCAAACCTTTTGTTTCATCATGATAACACAGCAGTCCTTTTAAGCATAGTGCAAATTCTACATGTCAGTCGCACAATAAACAAACATTTGCTTGTTTCTTACTGGTATAATCTTCATTGTTGCTGTTATTCTGTGGATGAAGGATGAAATATAGTTGCATCAGAGTTAGACTGAATGCACTACGATACGTTATAGGCCAGAAATCACCTTTGAAATGGTCTTAAAAACTCTGATTAGGTGCAGTCCTCATGGTAAGAATACTAAAAAGATGGCAGAATATATAATTTTGTAGAACCGGCCAGTCTTCCCCTGCTGGGTGCACTGGCACTTTTTGTAAATCTCTGATGCAATGTGAGGAAAGAGCTCACCCCTTAAACACGGGTGCATTTGGAAACAATAGCTTGCTTATCTGAAACAAGGTGTGACTCATCACACAAATAAAATTTCTCCCCAGTTTATTGTGAACCCACAGAACTCTGCGGTCTGCAGATCATGTTTGATATATTCAATGTTGTGGGTACAACCGCCAGAAGTAACCACTTACCCACAGTTCCTGTCTGCACCGGAGTGGAATCTTCTAAAAATAACCTTACACATCAGAGAAATGACACAGGAGTAAAGTGAGGAAAGTCACTCATCAGTTAGCTTTGCTGGTTCAGTATTGAGCTGGTAAGGTGTTTTTCCCCCTGTTCTCTAACAGCATGAGTCAGTCTGTTTTCCCCAACAGGCCAGTGACGTACACTGGGTTATGTTAAGTAGTGATTCTAAAGCCGACCATAGGTGTGAATATGAATGAGAATATGAATAGTTGTATGTAATATATCTTAGTTCTGCAACAGATTGGCAGCCTGTCCAGAGTGTACTCTCCCTCTTTCCGTATATCAGCTAGGATGAGCTCTAGCCCCCTGTGATTAGCAGAAAATGGGTAGAAACAGTTAACTTTGAGTGAACTAACAGTTAGTTGACAATATGAACTAAAACTAGCATCAATGGCATTTTTTCCAGCATCAACAAAAAGTGCAGGTACTCCCCAAATTAATTTACTTGTCCAACTATGATTGCAGGGGGATAGTTATAGTGGGATTAACCTAAAAGTTAGCAAAAGTACCAGTTCCAAGAGTGAGGTAAAAACAGAAGTCGAAGTGGCCACAACCCTATAAAATACATTTTAACTTTAAAATTCAAAAGGGATATATATATATATATCCCTTTTGAATTTTAAAGTTAAAAATAAAATAATATAATATGCGACAGACTGGCGACCTGTCCAGGGTGTACCCCGCCTTTCGCCCTATGACAGCTGGGATAGGCCCCAGCGCCCCCCGCGACCCTGAAAAGGATAAGTGGATGGATGGATATATATATATATATATTCTTTTTTTTTTTTCTTTTTTTTTTTTTAAACTGCCATATACACTTAAGGTGATCGTAAACATATAAACCAAGATAGGTTTTGCACTAAACATTCCTTTCAATGTTGTAAAGATTGTCATTTTAACATAGGAGTCTGTGATCATTGGCTTTCTTTTAGATGTTTAGATGGCCATTAGATTAACTGCAGTTTTGTTTTTTTTTGTTTTTTTTACTCCTACATTTGCTTCATTTTTCAGCTCTGAATTTACAGCTACGCCTCATTAACTCAGCCGGTGCCGTTTGCATGTTGTGAAACTGGTGTCATTAAAAGTTGCCCAATTAGTTATTGGAAGTAACAGTTTGCAATGCACCCATGCATGCACAGACATCATTGCTGGGTTTATCTTGTATGAAAGAAATGTTAAAAAGGTAATTACTCTCAGATAAGATTTAAATTGTTTCCCATATTTCCTCAGAGTTTAAAATTCAGGGCAGAAAAGCAGTTAAGATATCAGTGATTAAAGAAAAGATTTAATCCCCCACCACCTCTTTCCACCCCTGTAATGTTAATCCTGTCCTAATGAGCTTAATGCAATATTAGGTTAAAGTATACCTCTGTCAACACAGACTCTACTACCAGGATTATAGCATTATAATCTGGAATGAAGGTTGACCTCCCACTTCATGTAAGCTAAAGTACACATATTGAAACTTGAGATTTCACAGTCAGTGTGTCATCTGGGCTGTAGGTTGATCAGACATGTTTTGAAGGCTGTAAGATTGCACAATGAAATGACTAATAGTGAAAAAAAAGCCACTTCTGTATTTTCCTCATTTAGTTTACGTATTCAAACCTCTGTCAAAAAAAAATCTGTTCTCTGGCGCAGAGTAACTCCGCTCCCTAACCTTCAGAATCATAAGTGATCATAAATACAGGACATGCATTAATCCCTTTGTATAGCTGGCACATTTAACAATGCAGCTGTGACCTGGCTCTGTTGTCATCTTCAGCATTGTCGCTTTGTTCTACAAACAGCGTCATTCTTCTGAGCATAATGAATCATTCACATTGTAGTTCTGCTGTTTTTAACAGACCAACACTTGTTGCTGCTTTAAAGTTGGGCTAATATTCAAAACAACTGCCTGTTAAAGACCAAAAGCTGAACTCTTAGCAGTAAAACACATTTAATATTTGCTTGTGTTTATCTTACGCTGTGTTTTCAGGATTTATTTTCAT
Organism: Mchenga conophoros; assembly: GCF_057382185.1. Classification (NCBI taxonomy): domain Eukaryota; kingdom Metazoa; phylum Chordata; class Actinopteri; order Cichliformes; family Cichlidae; genus Mchenga; species Mchenga conophoros. The sequence goes on from NC_140533.1 coordinate 5,258,379, forward strand.
CTATTCTTTGTCACCGTACAACTTACGGTCTAATTTTAAATTTAATTACAATGGTTACTACAGCATGGACCTTTTCTAGACTTCTTGTGAACATATCATTAGTTATTGTAACATTGTACTCCCCAACGTTATTGCAAGGATGTTGCGACATAACTATAACGTAGTCCGACTGAGTCAGAGACAAGCAGTAAGAAAATGATACATGTTATAAGTAAGCTTACAAGCTTTGCTCTTCGGGAATGTTGATAACAATTAGAACCCAACTGATACAGGATTTTTAAGAATGATACAAATACTTCAAAAAGCCAATATTCTGATATATGGCCCTATTGACATATAAAACAAAAGCAGATTTCCCTAACATCTGTTTTGTGAAGATGGGATACAACGCACATCATGGTGACCAGGGTTTTGTAGGAAAGGAGAAATCACCTTGTTGGTGCAAAAATACTGGTTTATGGCCATCAGACTGTATTAGTTTTGGAGGCTTTTGTAGATTCAACCAAAGAAATGGGAACAAATCATGTCATTGCAACAGGCAGCGAGTAACAAAGTGTTTAAAGAGACCATTTTAAATTGGTTATGTTATGTGGTTCATTCATTGACCTCGGTGTTTCTATGCTTGACATATTCATAGGTCAGTGTAAGTGGCTTAACAAAGACAACAGAAAAATGGTCAGGCAATAGCCAGTGTGCAAAGAGGAGATCTTGAGAAAGCCTGGGGAACGATTGTTCAAGATCACTATAAAAAATTACAAGAAAGTCTGGCTGCTTGGAAGCAAAATATAAATCACTGGTGTGTGACTCAAGACTTTTGCACAATACTATAGCTGCCAGGTGATGTCATAATAATAAAATCAGGACTTAACCGCTATAAAGGAGCCACTTGGCAAAGGGTTGGAGGTACCTGTTACCTTTTTAATGTAATGGCTGTATTACATATAAAATACATATAAAATTGAATTAAAATGAGTTCAAATGTGTCCAACTGCTCCTAAAAGTGTTTCCCACATAGTTACCTGCAATTATTTGGCCAAATATGAGAAACAAAGTCACGCTGTCATGTTTTTTTAAGATGACATCCTCCCACAGTTATCTTGCAAAATCAAGTTTTTATTTGATAAGAAATTATAAAATTGCTGTTCCCAAAGACGCTGTGACTAAAAACAGTGGTATGACACATTACATCACTGTTTGGCTCCTTAATGTCCAACTATTAAAGAGGAAATGAAAGAGCAGGTCGTTAAAGAAGTGATTGACTTTTTTCTATTAGGAGTTCGTGCATGGTTCGTGAATGACATCACTGCATAGAGTTTAGATGTGAGGACTTTTGTCAGCAAATGAATACCATCCTTCCGTCTTTTTAGAAGTTCCTTTCATTCGTTAGCACATTTCCATCTCTATTCTTAATCACCCCAACCCGCTGCACATCCTTTCCAGCTTGATCTCCCTGCCTAGCCAGTCAGTGCAAGTTCTTTTCCCCTTCCATTCGGTCCGGCCTCACACACACTTCAGTAAAAGCCTTTTCTGCCTTTGCAGTACGCCTAGCCTCCCAGCACTCCTGTCTACTTCTTCATCTCTCTGACTTTCCTACTTTGTTAACCTCTTCTTTTGAATGCTTTCCTGTACTTCCCCTTGTGTCACTTTGTCCACGTTCCTCTCTCCAAAGGATACACCAAAAACCACCTTGGCGGTGTTCCTCACTATTCCGTCTGTCCTTTCTCTTCCCTGGCATCCAGAGTCTGTCTCCTGAACTCTGCGCAACAGTCTTCAACTTCCACCTTTTAATCCTCACCTCTGCTTTCACTTGCTTCCTCTTCTTAATTTCCAAAGTCATCCTATAGGCTAGCATTCATTCTCACCTGCTACATTCTCTCCTGACACCATATTCACATATGAATTTACTTAATAATTGGGTCATGATGAACTGACAGGCTTTTTTTTTGCCAATTCACACACCGGTTGAATTTGTTTATGCAAATAAGATGGCAGGTTAACTGATAATAGAATAATTTGTAGTTGCAGTCCTAGCTTCAGCATAAACAGACAGAATCCAGGCCATGCTGGGTGACCCTTCTAAAATGGGTTTAATAATTCACTGAATTGTTGACACAGTGGGTTATAGCCCTTAACAACTGGGCAGAGGGTACTTATATGCTCTCGTTACTCTGGGGCTATATATGACATTTCCATAACAAATCAGGGCTCCCCATGAAGTGTTACACTATTAACAAGGGCACTTAACATGTAACCAAAGCCTTGCAGCTGGGGGCTGCCTGGGGCCATCTGGAGGGAGACTCCCCACCCCCTCAATTCCTTCATATAGATAAAATATTTTTAGTGTAGGTTTCCCAGTAACTTATGGTTAAGTGCGAGTTTTCTTCCATGGAAAATGATGTAATTCTAATTTTCCTATATTTTAATATCAGTATATATTGTTTTTCCTCCAGCTTAAATGCTTTATTATTAAGTCTTCATGTAGCCAGGGGAACTACTGTAAGCAATTTGGAACAAGCTGAAAATGGTGGAGAACCACTTTGTCTACTTAATGCTTGTCCCAGCAGAGAGTCAGCTGTGTTTATTGTGAAACCGGAGCGCTGAGAGCTATTTAGGGGGCTTCTAGTAGAGGTTTTAGGACGGTGATTTAGGCTGGCATAATCCGTGGTGTGGAATGCCGGGGGTCAGACGACTGCTGGCGAGTCTTCAGCGCACAGCCAGGTGTTTCCCCTGCGTGCTGGAAAAGTAACACCACCGCTCCTGCGCTGATGTCATTCTGAAATATACGTAGTCACTTGTTGTCACGGAAAGCAGTTTGTGTGGAAATATCAGCTGGATAACTGTGAAGCACCCACCTTCACAATCACACCTTATCAATCACAATCTGTTGTTTGTTTTGACACTGAAGATGAGCTGTGTTGTTTTTATATATCTCCTTGCAGAAATAATAACTCGGTGCATTGGAACAGACCTAGCAAGGTAGAATGCTTTCATTTCTATTGTTCTGCTGAACTCACGTGCAGCTATTTCAAATTGTAGCATGAGACACATTAGCTTAGTTAAAGTGCAATCATAGTTACTTTCACTTAGGCCTAATTCAGCCAAAATGTGTTGACACATTACTCCGTAATAGTGCGTAAATCTGTGTGCTGGGAAAACTCAAAATGAATGAACATATTAAACTGTTGTTTAAATCTGACTCTCACTCATGTGTGTAAAGCTTCTTTGGACTGAGCTCGGCTGAGGGTTGTGCTGTGAAGAGTATTTGCAAGCACGCATTGTCTGAGCTACATGGAAGATGGATGGTGTTGGTAATAGTTTATGTATCGAGTGTTTTTGTTGCTGGGATTATAGACTTGTTTAGGCATGTAAATCATATGGTCATGTCAGGAAAGAAGGTGGACTCCCATGGGAACTCCTGGGACCTTTAAAATCTGTTGCTGCTGTACAGCTCCATCTCCAGGCAAATGTTGCTAATAGGTATAACCATACCTCTAGAAACTTAGTTAACTGTACTAAACCTAAAGGGTGGAGTCCCTTTTTGTAAGCTACAACTGTCTAGTTTCTGTGTGATGAGATTATACTGCTAAAATAATAACATAAATCTAACTTCCTTCCTTACTATGAGATTGTAATCACTAGAAGATGTGGGGGTGGTTGTCAGCTTGTTAGTTTCTAAAAGGTGCTGCAAGGGGATGTTTTTCCCTCTGTTCAACAGTGTAATAATAAACATGATGTCTACCCTTCAGGTCAGTGCTGAGACTCAGAGGCAATGTTTCTGTTACCTAAAGCTTATTATTTTGCATCCAAAGTTTATGGTCACAGCTGAGAGTTGGAAAATGTGTTGATGCAATGATAGTCAGCTCCTTCTTTCACTCCTACTTTCTAGTGCAGGGGTGTCAAACTCCGGGCCTTGAGGGCTGGTGTCCTGCAGGTTTTAGATCTCACCCTGAGTCAACACACATGAATCAAATGATTAGTTTATTACCAGGCCTCTGGAGAACTTCAAGACATGTTGAGGAGGTCATTTAGCCATTTGAATCAGCTGTGTTGGATCAAGGACACATCTAAAACCTGCAGGACATTGGCCCTTGAGGCCTGGAGTTTGACACCTGTGCTCTAGTGCAGCGGTCCCCAACCTTTTTTGCGCCACGGACCGGTTTATGCCCGACAATATTTTCCTGGACCGGCCTTTAAGGTGTCGCGGATAAATACAACAAAATAAAACTAGTACCGGTACCGAAAAAAAGAAACTTTATTCATAACACACGTGAAAAGACCAAGGAAAACCGAGTAAACGATAAAAACGATAACAAAATAACGCTGAAAACCGATTAAAAACCCTGAAAACCAGACATTTCACACCTGAGCCTCAACTCTCGTGGCCCGGTACCAAACGACTCACGGACCGGTACCGGTCCGAGGCCCGGGGGTTGGGGACCGCTGCTCTAGTGGATCAACTGTTTTGAAGAAATCCACCAATTTTGTAGGCATTATGGATTTTATTATGGACTTTGAGGTGGAGATCTTCACAGGACCAAAACAGTCTCTGAAAAAACACAAATCCACTGTAAGTAGATTTATAGATCCCAAGCACCGCAAGACCCAACCTGAATAGACCAGAGAATAAGAGAATTTATCCAAAATGATGCTGACCTAGAAACCCAACCCAAACTCTGCTGGTATTTAGGTATTGAACATGTTGAGACAACCCAATTTAAACTAACTAGAATTTGGTCAATTTGGAATTGGGTAAGGTCGGAACAAGTCAGTTCAGGTGGGAAACGCCAGATAAATTATAACATCTATAACGAAGTCTATCAGTAGGTAATTCCCAACATGACACACACAGTCTTAACCAGGAGGATTAGGTGGGACAACCTGTACTAACTGGAACATTTATGACTCTTTTCCACTAGCCCCTAGTGGGCTTGACTTTGCTCTACTCTATTCAGTTTCAGTCGTTTTCCATTTCAGTTGAGCACCACCTCGCTGTGGGTGGGATCGTTATAGCAAGGCGCCCCGAAAGTCCCGTGACGTCTTTTGTATGTAGTACAAACACAGCACAATAATGGAGGCGATGTTTTGATACGTACTCAATCATCCAGGTAAGGAAATCCTAAAAAGTTTATGCCCTTCATCTGGACATAGAGTTTTAAAACGCAACGTCGAGATGATCAGAATCAACTTTTTGGGAATGGAGGCGAAGGTATAACTGCTATAGATATAGGTGTATAGATCTGTGTCAGACTCTAGGTAAAAGACGAGAGCCAGAGACCACACTGTTGGTTTGTGGTCAGCCATTTCCTTCATTGGTTTGATTCTTGTTAAGAACTCACTCTCATGATTCATCCAGTGTCATGACTCCCTGGCCAATCAGTGGCATGCAGTCTGATGGCGTTGCATTTGTGGCTCGACGTAGCTCGGGGTTGAGCATGTAGTGAAAGGTATCTGGTATCAGGTACTGCCACCTAATCGTAACCCTAAAAACCAAGTAGAGTAGACTCGAGTTGAGTGGACTAGGTAGTTTTAGGATGGCACAGTAAAATCTAACGCCTCATTTCCTCTAGCGCCAACTATCAGCTGGTCACGGCAAGAACTGCATTCGTTTCCGTTGAGAGCTCAGTGAGTTTAGTACTCGAGTGGAAATTGGAATAGAGGATTGAGACCATATCCGATCTTGAGATAAGCAGGCTCGTGCAGATAAGCTCTGCACGCTGGTGAGCACGTTCCTCCGCATGCAGAACATAGCATAGTAGGACATTATTTGTACGGGTGAAGTAGAAAAGTCACAGGGCATGTGAAATTCACATAAACTTGTAGAGGGCAAGATGTAACAGAACGGGCTTTGTTTGTTGTAGTGAAACACACTCTCACACACACATATATGCATGTGCTCAATGATGAGGCATTGGGCAGACAATGACAGTTTGTGGGAGCATATGCACAATATCTCTATGTGACTGAGTGCATGTTTAAACAGGCATGTGAATCCCTCCTCCTCCCCGAGTGTCTGATGTGTCTCTAAATCTGGGAATGTGGCTTTGCTTTAGGCTCCCACATCTGCCCAAACCAAAACAATGTCTCCCAAGTAAAGATATGGTCCGCAGACCCTGTCACTCTGTTTCCCCCTTCAAGAACTGTTTAATTCTTTCACTGCACCACCCCTCCTACATTTACTTTCGCTGTGTCTTGACACTTTTTTCTCCTTAGGTCTAGTAGGCGGCGGCCCAACACGCATGTGAGAAATTTCTCCCCCACTGAGCGAGCCCAGAGGGTGAGGAGGTCAGTGGTACAGTCTCCTCTGAGGCCCATTCATAACACAGATGATAAGATATGTTTTCAGTGGTTCGCATGTGAGTCTTAAAGTTTTTGTTTCACATCAGTTTTTGCCAGTTCCCAGTATAACTTTCATCTTTACCGTTTCCTTTTCTTTTTCCCAAAAATGTTTAGTTTGTATTAGTTTCAGTCTTACTTTGTTTTGTGGATGTCATTTGTCAGGGGAAAGAATATCATCTTTGTGACAGTTTCACATTTTGTGACCACACCTGGCTGGATCATCATCAGATCATTTGGTCCCGGGTGAAGGTGTTGATTGGGCATCTGTTGTTCTTTTCACACAGACATCAGTGTCAGCATTTCATGTGTGAACCCAGGATGTGCAGACATGACAGTGTCGCCCTAGAAAGGGAAGGTGGAGGTATTTATGAGTGAATAATAGGAAACAGACACTTCCACTTGCTGTTACACCTTTGTTCCCATGCCTCTCTGATAGAGATGGCACGATACCACTTTTTTATGTCCGATACCGATACCGATATCATAAATTTGGATATCTGCCGATACCGATATGAATCCGATATAGTGTTTTTTAATCAACAAAACTGTTTTTTAAAATATCTTGCTGCATTTTGCAAGTCTGCAAGTTCATACTCAAGTTTAAAACAACAACTACACTAAAGCTATTCTGTTATACCTGTATACAAAAAAAATATTTCATAGTTCAGCAATACTGATCAATCTAATAAACTTAGACCTACACCATCCTCCCTATTCTGGTATTTTAAAGAGTACTTAGCGTAAATATTAAGCAACCTAACTAATAGGGTTCCAACTCCCAGCAACAACAAAAAGAAATAAATAAAAAATAGGGAACCACCCCTCACACTCCACCTCATGATGCTTAATCGACGTAATCAACCTTAATTTGATGCAGTGTGAAAAAAAATGCACAGAAATCAATTATTTTTCAAGAAATATTAAATAGATTCAACATCTTTCTTCAACAAAATTGCAGACTGCACAGATGGTACCTTCCCAAAGTAAAAAGTACTATAGCTTACTAGGGTATATATATTAGACGTAATAGTTACTATATACAGTAATTGACTTCTATTCATTTTACATCAAATTAAAACTTTGGGTGTCAGATAATTATTTATTAAAAGCTCGACATTTTAAATGAGAATAAGAAAGAAAAGTATGTCTTTGTGCCCCCTTTTCCCTGTTCATGCCCTATCGGCCCCCCTGGCTAAACTTTGCTAGATCCGCCCCTGCACAGTTACAGCCGTCAGCTACGTAGAAAAAGATCCTGGTGTAGAAAGTAATATTAAATAAATTCTAACAACAGCTTATCAAGCTTAAACGTTCTGCTGTTGTTCAGCCGCTGGTTTCCTCTTTCTGGTGCAAAGTGGGCCAAAAACAAACAAGAGACACGGACTCGCGACAGAAAAGCCGATCAGCTGATCATTTAAGCAGTTTCACGATTGAAGTAGCAGCCGGAGAGCGAGAGGCAGTCGCTTGTTAAGCTTAACGTGGGAATGCTTTACAAACATTCAGAGATGGACTTACACACTTGTTTTACTTCTCTCGGGGATAACTTTGTCGGAGATGAAATGCCAGGTTGCTAGCGAAGCTCCACATGCTATCCAGACCACCGACAGGTCCGGCATGCCACAGCTGCTCTATCACGTGATGCATACTGCTCCGACTGCTAACGTTCTGAGGTGAGTTACGGCGTGTTGCAAGTTTTGCCAGGTGCTTTCGTGATATTTAATGGATCGGATTACATTTTTTATTTTTCTCCGATATCCGATCCAGTAATTTAGGTCAGTATCGGACCGATACCGATACGTAATATCGGATCGGTCCATCTCTACTCTCTGACATGTAGCGTTAGGAGATGGAGTGAGCAGGGAAACAAGATCGCTGCTGCATGCCTCGCTACAATTCTGCAGAAACTCCAGACCAGAGATGGCCCCCACTCTCAGGCTGCATCTTAGAGTTTGTGTATGTGGCTTATGCTCACTGGTGGCTGTTTACGACTCTGCTCCAGTGTGTGTACAGATGGAATTTGTTTGTTTTCTCCTCAAGACGTGCCCGACTGTATGCAGCAGGAAACGACTAAACTCTGATGCAAACTACAGGCTGCATTTTATTTTGTTTTTGAAGGTCTAATTAGAGTAAGGATCAGGATTCTTGTAACTTTGTTATTATCTTTGGTAATAACTGAAGCAGACATGTACCAACCTAACCAACAGATTACAAGCAGGGATGAATTAATACTTCATCATCATAGGTGGTAACCTTAATCCTAATCCTAAAAAAAAAATACAAACAAGACAGCACAAGCGAGAATAGCCCACAGACGTTGTTTGTGAAACATAGGCAGCTGATCTGTCCGTAGGCTGTGCTTAGAACCACCACAGAAGCCTATTGGATCAATCTAATCATACTTAAAGTTGGGTTTTGTCTTAAGTGACTCATATTCTGCTAACTCCATAGTTCTGATATTTGCACCTTACTAGTGAACTAGCTTTTCCTGATTCACAGACCAAGATAAACCTTATTTGCCTCACACTGGGCCTCGATGCAGCCTCTCCATTTACTGTCTATCTGAAACTGCTAGCTTTCCTCTCCCTTTAAGCCACCTTTTTTCTGATTGGCTGCGCCTCACAAACAGGAAGGTTGAACTGCAAATGGGCAGCGCTTAGGTGTCCATATAATGGTAAATGGACTGATTCTTATATAGCGCTTTTCTACTCTCAAAGCGCTGTATACAACATGCCACATTCACCCAATCCCACCCATTCTCCTAAGCACTGACTCTAAACTGAGTGCTTTTCTAACAATATTCACACTCTGATGGACGCATCGGAGAGCAACTTTGTTAGGGGGTTAGTATCTTTCCCAAGGATACTTGATACTTGGCATGCAGACTAAAGGAGCCAGGGATCAAACCACCAACCTTCCGATCAGTAGGTGACCTGCTCTACCTCCTGAGCTACAGCCACAGTGGGAGTGGATATCTACTGACATCATAAAGCCAGGAGTAGAAAGGGAGATCTTATTTCTTCCTGCCATTGTAGTCTTGTCGCAGAAATGCAGAGCAGACTATACACTGTACGTATTCCGTGACTTGGTGAAGAAGTATGATTAACATGGATTTCATTTGTTAGAAATACCCATAATTCTTTGTATCAAGTCAGTACAGCTGACCTGTTGCTGCCTGCACTTGTTGCTGCAAATCCACATGTTGCTGTGAGGGCCAGTACCTCCTGAAATTACAGCACCGACTCTGTGGTGCAATTTACAAAAACAAACAAACAAAAACAAATATTGAAATTCGTATTGGCCGTCCTGTTACCGGCCGTAGCGCCTAATCTGCCTCCTCGGTCTGTATCACGTGTAACTCTGTATGGAGTCATGCTTACATTTGCAAAACGGTTTCTTAATTCACAGACAGAGAACTACAACAGCAGGCTTTGGAAAACAGGAACAACTTTAAACAGCAATGTTTGTGTTAGCTTCTGCAAAGCCAATTTCAGATGATGTGTTCAGGTCATATGTTATTAAAAAATATTCATTTTCAGTTTCAATTTCATCCACTTTCCTTAATCTTCAACTCATCTATTTTCTTCTTTCTTGTTCTTTTGTGGCTACAAATGCAGTATTTACACAAAAGCCAATTCATTTTGTTTGTTACTGAGACTAAATCACACTCATTTTTGCAGGTGCTGGTAGTGTGTCCGCAGTGGGCACAGAACAGGTGCTGTACCTTCAGAGTGTGGTTAGCAAGCCTGTTCTGCGTGGACAAATTCTGTTTCACTGAACTGTAGTTGGTTTAAAACACTGTCTTATGTAGGAGGTCTTCCAGATGAAGGGAATCTAAGTAAAAGTATGTGGGAAGAGGGTGTAGGGGATTGGAATTCAGCCTATATATAGCACCAGTTATCCACTTGCTGGATCATCTTTGAAATTACAGTAGTCAAGCTTTTCTCTCATGTTCCTCTAATCCAGGGGTCGACAACCCGAGGGACGCTTGCAGGGTTAAATAATGGCACGACCATAGCTGGACTGGCCATCGGGCATACCGGGCATTTGCTCGGTGGGCTCATGATTTTTTGCTGGCCGGTGTGTAAAAATAACTCAGTTGTTTGGTGGAGACCAGCAGGTGTATTTTCGTTATGCTGACTTTTTACAGTCAGTTACAATAACTCGTACTAGCTAGCATGATGGAGTTTCTATACAGCTGGGTGGGTGCTTTGATGTTACTGATAGTGAACTTTATTTAATTCATAAGGTTAATTATTAGAGTTGCCAACCGTCCCGGAATCGTCTCGTATTCGGAGAAAATATTACGCGTTTCTTATTGAGGTGAAAAGGAACACAGTTTGTCAGGTACTTCAGCTACAATGAAAAAGACACAAAGCTGGAATTTTTCTGTGTCTTTATGCTGCACAACTGTTTGTTCTTCTCTTATTCTGTCCCCCCGGTTGTTATTTCAATCATGAAACTGATCAATGATCAGCTGATCGACTTTTCTCTCTTGTTTGTTTATCTCCCACTTTGTTCCAGAAAAAGGAAACCAGTGGATGTCGCGCTAAACAACAGCAGCACGTTTAAGCTTGATCAGCTGTTGTTAGAATTTATTTGATATTCATTTCTAGTATCAGCTGATGTTTGCTGGAGCCACAGCTGTAAAGCTGCTGGTCACGATGTCGGTTTGAATATGTGGTGAGAGGGAAACATGAAGATGAAACCAGGAGATGGCCTTACTGAATCATCAGAGCTGAACAGGTGATGGAGAAACAGGTTTACCTTTTAGGTGACATGAATGAGTTGAAGGGAAGTTATGAACTGTTTCTGAGAGACAAATAACACCAGGATCCTTTTTTATGTAGCTGACAGCTGGTAACTGTGCAGGGGCGGGTCTAGCAAAGTGTTGCCAGGGGGGCAGGTAGGGAATTAACAGGGAGAGGGGGGCACAAAGAAATACTTCCTTATTCTCATTTAAAATGTCTGGCTGCTATTAAATAATTATCTGAAGCTTACAACCAACGTTTTTATCTGATGTAAAATGTATAGAAATCATACATATACCAACAAGATTGTCACAACAGCGTTTGTTTTCATTCAAAGGCTTTATGTCTTTAATACCTGGTGGGCCGGTCTGTGGTCAAAATGCCCGGGCCGATTTTTTTGTCCCAGTCCAGCTCTGGGCACTACACGCAGTGAATTAATCTGAGAGGGTGCATTAAAAAATAAATGGCCACGCCAGCGGTGCACATCGCAAATCAGCTCGCATAGACACATTAGTTGTGCCGCTTCTTAATGACGGTATCTTAGCTAACAACCCCAACTACCAGATTCAACTTGTAATTGGCTAAAAATAACTTCGCCTACTGGTGAGGGGGACGTTGTTAGCTTTCCGCATTTCCGCTCAGCGCAGCATCAGCACCACGAAAATGCACGGATACATCCGTAGACTCGAGACAGAATTCACAATGTGTTTTTGGGACTTTCAGGTGTTTGGACCAATGTTTTATTTTTCTGATCAAACCAGAAAGCTTTAATGAGCAGCTGGATTTGTCTCATAATGCCAGTTAATGCAACACCGAAATGCAGCTGGAATCCATAGCTGTCTGTGTTCATGGAGCTGCATGTTCACCTGCTGGACATCACTACCTGACAAGTTTAACTGTCTTCAGAACATTGCAGAGGCCTTATTGACAGTATTTGGCTCTACATATCTGTGTGAGCAGATTTTCTCTCACATGAGTCCTCAGGTAGCCTCTGAATGCTGGACACTGGGAGACCTGTGTCTCTGAGTGGGAGACCAGAGATCACATTAACATGTGTGTCTCTGTATTAACAAACATGCCATATTGGCCCAGTTAATTTTTCTTATCATTCTTGTGAGGAGACCATAAATAGCATTTGCATTTTCTGTTATACAGTTCATTTGCTGTTATGGATAAAAAGTCTTGTTTCAAAGTAGCTGATAACTATTCGCTGATAGCTGCCAACATCTGCAAACAAATATAATTCTATAAAGTGGTTCTACATAGTGTGTAACTGTTCATATAGAGCGTTATTAAATTTATTGCTAATGCAATCATATGGCACATTGACTTCTGAGGAAATTTTAGATGGCACTCGTCATCAGAAAGGTTGCTGACCCCTGCTCTAATCCAACCACATGTGATGTTTTTCACTCTTTCACAGCCTTTGCGTTTTGCCTGCTCCTTACCTGGTTTGCCTACCTGTGCATGACTGCTGCTCGTTTAGGAATGAAAAATATGGATTTTTCCTGCTTTCCTGTGTTTCAGTCCTCTCTTGCTGTAGTTTAGAGTTTCTGCCTTCAGGCTAAAAACACATCTCTGGAAGGCTTGTAGCTAGCTTGTGACAGACAGCTTGGAAATAAAGTTTTTTAAATGTAGTGTTCTTGGAGCATAATTCCCCCTCTTTGCCCTTATTTTCTTTACTGGTGCATTTATGTGGATGTGGAGCTGGAATCTATACATTTTGCATAAGATTGATTGGATGATTCAGCAGTAAAATAGTGTTCAGTGACATTTTTTTGCAGCATTCAGTGTATCTATTAACTCCACTGTTCCATGTTTAATAAGATCCATTTGGTATTATCAACTGAAATCCCTGGATTGTCTTTGATTGCGCGAGGCTGTTTTCGGTGCTAAAACATTTGCAGTTGGATTAAAGAAAGAAAAGGAAAAAAAAGGCAAATGTTCACGACAGAGCTGTGATTTTGCATGAACTCTCATGGGTTCATTGAAAATCAGAGCAGTCTATTACATTCTTACTTTCTGATTCACAAGATAAAGGGTACTTAAGGTTTAGATTAGAAGAGCAAGGATCTGTAACTGATGGTCTGACCCCCACAGAGTCACGACATCATGGAGTCAGTCTGGGGTTACGTGAAGAGTCAGAGGATACTCTCTTCTGATACTGTTTTGTTTATAGGCTTTCTACAAACTATTTGTTATATAATTGTTGAAAACATTTTACTTTTATTAGGGTAAAACCTTTACGTGGAGGTACTTGACATAAATCTGGGGACACTGAGCTGTGTAAAACTGTGTCAAGGGGCTTTTTTAAATAGATGACCCCTGGTTTTGGAGTGTAGGCTCATCAATTACAGCTTACATATGAAATATGAATACTTGAAATTATCTCTGTTTCTGGATTCATCCTGCTGAAAGCCAAACAGCTGCTCTGACAAAGCCTCCTCTCAGACATCCATGTGCTTCCACAGGGATCACTAGAGGTCAGCGATGCAAGATCAAAAAAACAAACTCTTTTTTTCACACATCCTGTCACGAATCGGGAGAGACTGAGTCACTCGGACATGTTTGATGACAGCTAAGCAGTAGTCCTGTCCAGTAATCTGTAGAAACTCTGGATCAGTAAGGCTGCGTGTCGGTCCTCCTCCACACAGCCAGTGTGTGGGTGACCAGCGTTTCTCAAACCATGTGATCCCAGCGAGTGACAGTTTCATCTGATGATTCGCCTTAGATGGACAGTCTGATGTCTGTGTTGTCAGGATGCTAACCTGCCGAAAGCTTACAGATGGATTTGTCACTCAGACTGTTGCTCAATGATGGAAACAGCTCACAATCTGAAAAGATCATGTCTGATGTCAGTGGAAGGTTATTCTGCATTTTCAAGTTGCTCAAGTCAGCAAACAATTTTGACATCTTAGGGATTTTTAAAATAGCATAGAAGTTGAAGTATACCTCATTTTCTCAAAAGTTAGATCATGAACAGAGTCTGAACTTCCTTTGAAATGTTTCTAGTATTCCCCTTAGTTCTCAGCTGAGACTGTTAAAGGGCGGAGGGTTAACTACCTAGTTTACTAGGCTGTTTTTCTCTTACTGACCTCAATGTGAGACAGCTATTTATTTAAAGGCATTTTCCAAGGGAATTTAACAAATTATTCTTGGTTTTCCAGGCAGGAAGCCAGTGTCCCTGAAATAGAGAGACCATGAGGTATTTTGTTTTCCATAATAAGAGATGCTGCCTGTGTTTGGGGATTTGTGGGAAATGTCTGTAATCGGGGGGAGAAAATGCTGGGATCTGTTTATGATAGCAGCGCGGAGCATTTCGTGGCTTCGTTTGGAAAAGATAAGATAAAAAAATATCCAAATTTCAAAAAGTAAAATTTAACAGTTGTGGAAAATATGATTAAGGCTCCATAGTTCATTGTAAAACAGCCGTAATCACAATTTCAGCTTCCACTCTTTGTACATTTAAGCACATTAAACTTGTGTTATGCTTTAGATTTATGACGATAATTCAAACATTTCTACTCATATTTTATTAACAAAAAATTTAAGCCACTCAAGAACAGCACAACAAGTTGTAGACTAAGCTAAACTGCCCTTTTCTGTTGTATTGGTTTTATAATTACAGTCACACATTCAACAGACAAAACCTTCTTTTCTGAGACTTATAGTGACAAACCTTACTAATTGCTAACTAGTTGATAACTTTATCTGACAGCCACTTGGTGCTCGACAGACGGAGTGGAGTGGGTGTATTGGTTGTTTGGTTTGTTTTTCTGAACAAACACTTTCTTGTCCAAAAAGACTAGCTAAAGTTGCTACAGAGGTAGCAAAGAAAACCTTTTAGCTAGGAAAAAGAAATGCTCTAATAGCTGTATTAGCAAAAGACCTCAAACTCGTCAGACTATAGAGCAACTTCAGTTGGAATTCAGCGGCAAATATCGCAGTTTATCAACTAGAACTTCAACATCAATTTTAAAAAATGCAGCATCACTCTGTGGCTTTGAAGCCTTGATGGATGAAATGTGGACAAAGGCTACGTTCACACTGCAGGTCTTAATGCTCAATTTTTTTGATCAAATCCGATTTTTTTGTCTGCTTGTTCTCACTACAAATAAAATGTGACAGCAAACGCGCTCTAGTGTGAACCCTCAAAGCGTCCCGCATGCGCAAAAGAAGACGTCACACACAACGCGCTCTGTTCAGACCCAGAGCAAACAGTATTGTTTGACTGATGGCCCTTAATATAAAGACTTCGGACTTTACGTTTCCCAATTTTGCTTTAAGTTATAAAGTTATTTTGTTATTTACATATGGCCTAATAATGATCCTTATTGCTGTTTTAGAGAGGAGCGGTGCTTCAAAGGATAGCTGCAGATTTCTGTCAGAATCTGCAGATTATACAGTTCAAATAAAATGTTCACGTTTCTCCAAGTTGTCTTCCCAACAGTTTCACTGGAGGGCCAGGAAGCATTCACGATGTCTTCTCCGGCGCTGATAATTGGCGTCTGTCTTGTGTCAGTGACGTAAGAGACGGATTTAATTTGACGTGACCATTCAAACAGCAGTCGCTTTCTAAAACATCAGATATGTATCGGATTCAGTACCACATACAAAAGTGACCCAGGTCGGATTTGAAAAGATCGGATTTGTGCCGTTCACACTGTCATACCATGATCGGATATGTGTCGCATAGGCTCAAAAAAGTTGGATTTGATGCGCTTTCGTCTGCAGTGTGAACGTAGCCTTAGTGTAGTTGATAGTCCCAGTCTGTTGTAGCTGAAAGCTGTCAGATCAAATCACTGTAGTGTATGACATGTAAACATTTTTAGTCATCAAATCCAGTTGCTGCCAGTTTTATCAGTTGTGTGTTAGTCAAGGTAAATAAACAACTTTATCAGAAGTTGGCTTCATTTTACAAACTCTAGGATCTACAGACATCAACCGTATACTCACAGGTATGTTTGCAACTGATGCCGGTTTATACAAGAACACACAAGGTTGTCAGAATAGGATAATAGGTTGTCTAGAACTGGGATCCTCAGAGATACTGGTTTTTCAACATTAGTTCGTAGCAGAAACTGATCAGACGCCTGCTTTTCGTTGAGTATGTTCTCTTCTTCTTCTTTCTTTCCCAGACGAATGTAGAGTTTATGCAGACTTCCCGAAAATGTGTAATGGTTATTTCTCAACTTTGAGATAAGTCATCTTGGAAGACCACGTGTGTTTGGTGTTTTGAACCTTTAGAAACTCATCTTGGTGTGTATCATATTGTGGGTCTGCAGAATGTGCTTGTGCATGTTTTCTACTATGGAGCTCAGATTATCAGATTTTCCTTTGTAAGTTGTATGCTCCGCCTGGACAGCCAAAGTCTTAAGACTTGTGTAAGTTGGTAAAAACTTGTTGTTCTGTTTAAGGTGTGTTCCAAGCTTAAGAAGAATACCATACCCCTCTGTGTATTTCCATGTTTTCTGTCCTCTATTGTGACTGTAAACAGTTGAAACGATAGCCTGGAAAAGATGAGACAGAATTCAAAAAAAGCAAACATGGTATTCATAACTTCAACCTGATAGTGACATTTTAATGAAACCACAATTCACTCGTTTAGATCATTGCTCAAACTAATATTTCTCTTATCTTCAAGATTCTCTAATGACATCTGAAATGACTAATACGCCTTCAATTAGAGGTTTATCTTTTAAACTGGGGTCTGCAGAGCCCGCAGAGTGCTGAAACGATTATAGTGGTTGCTCATCAGTCATCACAGGCCCTGATGAGTCCTTGCTTTCGCTACCAGGGGCAATTCTGGCAAGACATGAGTGTGGAGCCAAAGGCAGTCTGGGGCTTGGAAGGTTAACCATCTGGAATGGTGCATTATTTAAAGTTGCATATGCCTAGGCAAGCTGGCTCTCAGATTCTTAATATTTCCCACTGCCAAGGTGTTCCCATTCTCTCATTCACATCTGATTTTTATTTTTTTTCCACGACAGGGCTGTCAGATCTGTCACAAACTTCTGTCAGGAAGGAGAGTTTTAACTTGTGCTCTTGTGGCTCGGTCCAAACTTTGCTCGCTTGTGAAATTTGTTGATGTTTGAAGAGACTGAAATTTAATACAAGACTCAGAGACACTCTTTTTTTAAATTGTTGTGCTAAAAATGAACTAAAATGTCTTCGTGGCCAAGAGTTTTTGCATATTATGTGTCCTCAGCTCAAGCAGCCCACTCCCATCTGTCTTTGCCTGCTACTAAGAGCCATATCTGCTCAGCTCCGAGAACAACAATACTGGCCTAACATTTCACTGATAATGAGCATGTGACCTAACAATAGAAAGACGCCAACAGGAAAGCAGCCAGGAAATGCAGAGAAAACTCCAAGGGTGTTTTGTTAGTGTAGTACATGAGATCTGTTAACCTGGAAGATCATTTAGGCTTTGGAGATGTATCGATGGTATGTAAATGAAGTCCTCTGATAAAAACAGACCAGAATCTCGTTCCGATTGATGCTGTAAGGTCAAACTTGGAGGGCAAACATTCTGGATGTGAGTTTAATTTGCCCATTGTCCAGTGTTATTGTCGAGTGTTAATAATATACATATTACTGGGTTGCTAGATGAACTAGTTAAGTGCTGTCGTTGCTTATAGAAGTGTTTAAGTGTAATAATAAAGTTAAAAAAATGTCTACAGGTTCAATTCAATTCAATTCAATTTTATTTATATAGCGCCAAATCACAACAAAAGTCGCCTCAAGGCGCTTCATAGATACAGAGAAAAACCCAACAATCATATGACCCCCTATGAGCAAGCACTTTGGCGACAGTGGGAAGGAAAAACTCCCTTTTAACAGGAAGAAACCTCCGGCAGAACCAGGCTCAGGGAGGGGCGGGGCCATCTGCTGCGACCGGTTGGGGTGAGAGAAGGAAGACAGGATAAAGACATGCTGTGGAAGAGAGACAGAGGTTAATAACAGATATGATTCAATGCAGAGAGGTCTATTAATACATAGTGAGTGAGAAAGGTGACTGGAAAGGAAAAACTCAATGCATCATGGGAATCCCCCGGCAGCCTACATCTATTGCAGCATAACAAAGGGAGGATTCAGGGTCACCTGGTCCAGCCCTAACTATATGCTTTAGAAAAAAGGAAAGTTTTAAGCCTAATCTTAAAAGTAGAGATAGTGTCTGTCTCCCGAATCCAAACTGGAAGCTGGTTCCACAGAAGAGGGGCCTGAAAACTGAAGGCTCTCCCTCCCATTCTACTTTTAAATACTCTAGGAACAACAAGTAGGCCTGCAGAGCGAGAGCGGAGCGCTCTAATAGGGTGATATGGTACTACAAGGTCATTAAGATAAGATGGGGCCTGATTATTTAAGACCTTGTATGTGAGGAGCAGGATTTTGAATTCAATTCTGGATTTAACAGGAAGCCAATGAAGGGAAGCCAAAACAGGAGAAATATGCTCTCTCTTTCTAGTCCCTGTCAGGACTCTTGCTACAGGTCATTCTAAAAAAATTGTTTGGGTCACTGTAGCTAAGGTTTACCTTTACAACAGCTGTATGAGGTTGATTTTTATAAAACTATAAATGTTATAAATGTAGAAAGTTTATATCAGTGATCCCCAACCCCCGGGCCACGGATCGCTGCCAGTACCGGGCCGGGAGAGTTGAGGCTTGGTGTCACGGTCTGCGGCGGGCGGACCGTGTGTGGGAGTGTGAGGTTCCAGGTGCAGACATAGACGAGGAGACAGTACTGAACTTGAAATGAAAAGCGAGCCTTTATTTGGGCTGAATAATGTGGCAAACAACAGAAAGCACTGAGGCAAAGCTAAACTAGAAGCTGAACTGGGAAAACTAAGAACTGACACTTAACTCAGACAGCAGGGAAGGCTAAGACAGGGTGACAACGATGCATATGACGGAGACAACTATGAACAGGACTCTGTGCTGGAACAACAAAGAACTGTGAAACATATACACGTAAGCAACGTGGACATGACCAGCACAGGGTCCTGAAACCTGGCGTAACATGGGGGAAGTTGAACAGACGACGCAGCGACGAACAAAACAAGACTGAGGACTTAAATACACACATGAGGTGATCAGGGGAAGTGGAGACACATGAGAACACAGCTGACAAGAAGGAAACATAATGACAATACAGGGGAGAGTAACACTAACTACAGTGAACAAAGAACACCATACTCTTTCAAAATAAAACAGGAAACACAGAGACCTAGACATGGAGATAGAACATGAACTTAACCTAACCAGAGACATGAAACATGACAGGTAGACACATGGACCAGGGAGAGATGACAAAAGGGACTAAGAAACCAAGGACTAAACTGCAAACTAGAAAATAACTAGATGCGTTAAACTACACATGTGGATACAAAAATATGCATTAGAACGTAAACCCTGGGCCTCATGGCCCAGTACTGTGACACTTGGGTGTGAAATTTATGGTTTTCAGGGTTTTTAACGGTTTTTATCGTTATTTTTTTATCGTTTTTATAGTTAACTTGGTTTCCCTGGGTCTTTTCCCGTGTGTTATGAATAAATCTTCTGTTTGTTTGGTACTGGTTTTATTTTGTTGTATTTATCTGTGACACCTTAAAGGTGAGTCTGTGAAAATATTGTCAGACATAAACTGGTCCGTAGCGTAAAAATGTTGGGGACCACTGGTTTATATTATTTGGGTTGTGGCGTCTTTGAATAGCATGTGGATGCCACCTCAGATAGCTGTAGCTGCTAGCCGTCTATTAAGCTTTACCCTGGATGAGACGTCTTGACAGATGATGTGGTATTAAGGTTTTATGGAGCATTTCTAAAATAATTATCTGGCAAATGGCTTTTGTGATGTTAAACATGGTCACTTGATGCTCTAAAAACCAACACGGTAAATCCAGAAAGATTTCGATTCAGGATTCTTTTGAGTTCCATGTTTCTATCTGCTCATTTCTCTTCCCTGGATAAGTTATTAGGTCTCACCAGACAGGAACTTTCACTAAAACATGATTAACATCTAGACAGCCGGGCCCAAAGGCAGATTTACTGTGTCACAAAGACCAAATAACAACGCAACATGATAAGAGCCCTAAGCTGGCTCCTGCATTGCTGCTACGTCAGACATCGGGTCTTGCTTACACCCTTGGCTTGGTCTCGTCTTGCTTTCACAATTCTACTCTGAAACTGTGAAAACGAATTTGCAAAAGCACATGTTTGACTGAGAGATGTGCGAAGTAAATGAAGGCCGTCTTCCCTACGCAGGCACAACCGTACACTGTAGCACTAAGCTCTGCTGTAGCTGTATCTGTGGTTTGACTGTCATGTTGTCTTTTACACTCTTTCCATTTCTTTTTCAGTGCACAAACCACACTCTGTCACTGCTGCCACTGGAAATAGCTCTGATTTTCTTTTGTAGCATGCCGTTTATCCATCGTTACTTCTCTGCGACCACTTTTCATTTCTGTAAGAAATTACCAGACGATTTTTCAAAGACACATGAAGGACAAATATAAAAGTGACCACCGAGACCATCAAAGAGAAAACTTAGCTGAGATGCTGTCGGAGAGTGTGTAATTACACATAGTCGTAAGTCTCCCGAGGTTGACATGTGTTCATGCTCTCGAGCCCTGTGGGACCACAGAGGTCTGGGTTTTATCCTTCTTCCTTCCTTTCTATCCTTCTGCTTCTTTCACTGAGGGCAGCAGTTACATGTAATGGATTCATTCTCCAGGGACATTTTGGGCTTAAATAGTTACTGACTAGCAATTGATTACCCCTAAATGGGTAATGAGATGGTTTCCATTAAGAAATGTGTTGTCTGTCCTCATCCCAGGTGCCTCTAATGATAATGAAGTGCATTCCTGTTTCCTGGATTCCAAACTCGTACCCAGAGTGGCCTTTCAGGACAGTTAGTTTCACTCATTACTGGTTTCCCCAGTGCTTCCTGTTGTCATTCTCTCACATAACAACACTTGAACTGACCCAGAACCTACTAGTTTGTTTAGATGCAGAGAGCATGCTTTTTCACCATCTGAGTTTCACAGTGATTAATACTTAAAAATGCATCATTTGAAGACCAAGATCAGGACTTGTAAATGTCTAGCAAATACAATTGGTCTTATAGTTTAAAAGGCTAAGTAATGCCACCCTCCATGCCTAAATGCATAATGTTTCTCCTTCTCCTTAAGCATGATTATAAATTCAAGGGTTTAGAGTCAGTATTCAGAGATGGAGTTTACTGTGCGGTTTGTAAGTGCTCCAAATCTTTATCCTTCAAAGACATATCCATTTACCACCAGTGATTGGCTCAAATATCTTCGCAGTTTGTAAAATGAACCTCTTATGCCAGACTTTCTGTTGAGGAATAGAGCTGGAATTTCATTTGGCTCTCTCGGGTCTCCAGACAGCATCCCCACAAAGTGTTACAATAGTCTCAGCCCTTTGTTTTTCTGCTAATCAGTAGCAGATGTGCGCAGTTTGGCTACATGTTCTCTCTCTCGATCGTGTTCTTCAGCTGTCGGCTGTGTGTGCTCATGTGCTGACTCTGGAGCTCTGGAGCTTTCCGTCCAACCTCAGGGCCATGCCAGTTTCTTGTTTTCTGTGTAGCAGCGGCAGCAATTCCGCCTGCTCCGCTATGATGTCATCGATGGTTGCGAAATGCTTGAGGAAATGAGAACCTCATTGAACCCAGGCTGTACATGTCTTCTGCACCAGTAGTATAGCCTAATCTTTCTTTTAACTCTAAACGTTAGGTTAAGAAACAGTGAGTAAACTAAGACTCTTCATCATTATTGACATTTCTTACTTTTCTGTTTTGATAGAGGACAGCATCTCTGAGTCAGATTCCTGTTGAGGATCTCAAAGATCCCCTGCCTCCTCACTGGAAATGCTATATGTCTCCACAAGGGCGGCGATACTATGTCAACACCACAAACAACGGTAAGCGAAAATGTAATGTGGATTTTTTAGACGTGCTGTGAAAAGAAGCCGAAGCAGGAATATCACTAGCCTGGCTTTTTGTGGCTTGCTTTCCTATTCAAGCCTAAGGGCCCTCTTCAGTTTTTGTTTTCAGTCCCAGAGGTCACTGCTTAAATGGTAAATGGAGTGGTACTGATGTAATGCTTTTCTAGTTTATGTGAGCGCTCAAAGCTCTTTCTTACTACAAGCCTCATTCACCCATTCACACAGGCCTAAGCGTTTTTTAACCTAACACTTACACTGCAATGGATGTATTGGGGAAAGTCAGAGTTCATGTCTTCCCAAAGGATACTTTGACATGCAGATGTGAGGTGCTATAATCTAATCACTGACCTTACGATTGGTAGACAACCAATTGTTAGCCTAAGACCAGATTTACTAAACAGAGCAAAATAGAAAATAAAATAGTTCTCATAGGTGTGGTTAGTTTTACAGGCGACTTATAAAAATTGAGCTGCTTTGTCCATTAAATTTAACATCAAACGCAAAGAGTAAGTCAATTTTTTCAGCGATAAGTATTGACACAATTAACAGTAAATTGCATATCATAAATGTCAGTAAATCAGTTTGTGTGTTTGATCTTGTCATGAGGTTTCATTATTAGCTTTAGCACGCTATGGAGTCAAGCCTAGCAGTTTCGCTGTGTTTCATTCCACATTAGCTAAAAAAATCAGCAGATGCAGCTTTGAAAGGGTGGTGACCTTCCAAAACAGAGAAATGGAGACCTGAGTGAAGTAGTTTTTAGCTGTTATTACTTATTATTATAAGCTTCAGAATCTAGCTAGCTGGTGCCCCCTGCCTACATGCTAAGCTAGGCTAATCACCTCCTGACTTGAGAACCATACTTGGCACAGTGTTGCCAGGACCAAACACACTACCATTTGATCAAAACTCTTTACTTCTGAGTTATATTCTGAAACCACATTCAAAAGGCATCACACCAGAACATTTATAACACTGTGCCTTTCCTCCTCTAGAAAAAAGTGCCAACCACACACTTCCTTCCAGTTACACAGTGAACGTCAAACTGTGCCAAAGCTTCAGTTTTCACTTTGTATACTACACATGATAGTTAATATTAAAAGTATGCTGAATTAGCTATTAGCAGTTTCCGTTTGGAATTTACCCCTGAATGTAGTTACAGCTATAACCAGGCGTTCTGATACTAGTTACCCTTAAGGGCAAGTTCTGTAGTTACAATAATCATCACCTTTTGGTTGTCAGTGTGTAAATGTAATGGAGCTATAACTCAGAGAAGTATTGGTATTTTTTGCAAAACCCACTAAATCAGTTTACTGAGAAAGTAAAACAGGTTCACCTGGGTTTATTAGTTGGTTTATTTCTGCAGATTTATTTCTTCAGCTGCCATTATTAATTTTTGCACTCTGACGCTTGTGCTGTCTGTTGGGGTTTCTTTGTTAATACATGTCTCTAAAAGACATGCTTATAAACATTCATTTCCCATTTGCCACATTGAAGTAAAAGATTTCCTGCTTTGCTCTCAGACCGCTCTTTGAATTCTCAATAATATGTTTTCTTTCATGAAACAGAAAGCTAGCAGAGCTCTGTTTTGATCTTTAAAATGATACCTGCGTGATTTCATGTGACTGTAATCCGGCTGAATGTTCACTCAGTGTCTGTTGTAGTCATGGTACCAGAGAGAGACGCCATCCATCAGGGCCTGTAAGGACAGACCCTGCTGATAGTGCCTTGTTTCTGTCAACACAATCACCTCTCAGTGTCTCCCTGATTAGACACACACACTGACACACTGGCACAGAGACAGCTTAATACTATCCCAGAGTGAAGTCACTATAAAACTTGACTGATGATACTAATATCTTACAACTCTTGTGTGCCTTTGGGTTAAATAATACAGGTAAGAGTGGTTTATACATGCAACTGTCACACAAGCAGCATGACGACATTACATTCACATTTACATTCTACAGCAGTGCGCAAACTTGTGTAAACCATGCATACATTTAGTCTTACTAGCATCCTTTACCTTCAGGTGAAAACCAACAAAATCAAGAAGTCAGTAAATGAAAACAATCCTCATTTCCTCCTACTGAGCCAAAATAAAAACAAATTATATTCAGTACATTTTTCTGTCACTCAACTTCAAGACAGTTTGGCAGGGGCTCTCGTTTCCTGCGCTGCGTTCAGACAGAGAGCTGGCTCTCAGGCGTGGAGATTGGACCAAACGCTCACTTTTCAGTGTGAATTCCTACCAGAACACATAACCACGTGTCAGTAATAAGACCTGACAGAACAGTTAGAAACATTATTCATACTTGGCCTTGTGTTGTGAATCAGCTTGTTGTACTGGTTTCACATGTGCACCTATCTCCTTCATATAACTGGGATTGTGGCCTAGCAGTCACTGATGACCCTCACATCAAACCTGCTCACAGCATGCTCGCCTCTGATCACGGCTGCGGCGGTCAAGTTGCGGTCATTAGCACGGATCTAAACTTAGCTGAGGTCTCCACCCAGGCACGAGCCAAGGGTTTCTCCTTCTGCTCCTTTAGGATTTAATGAGGTGCTTAAGTGCTGCTGTCTTAAAAGTTGGACCCAACTCGCACTCTCACTGGATAAGACTGTTGTTGAATAGTAAAAACATCTATTTCTCCCTTTCACATTATTCCACTGAGAAGTCAGCAGATCTTACTTGTTTTTATGCGTTTGGTGCTATAAAAGGAGTCCCACAATATTTCCTATGAGAAAAAAAATGATTAATTTTTCATAACTTTTTTTGTTGTTATTTTTTTCACACATCAGCAGCATCTGTATCCTGGCTCATAAAAAAAGCAATATTGTTGCTATGGTGTTGTGAAACTGGCCTCACAGGGCACGGGAAAAACCTGCAGGACTTATTTTCTGAGTCTTAGCTGCACGATGACTAAAAGCTTAGAGAACGCTCGGTCCTGACGCACGCACACAACCGCTGTACTACAGGTCTTGTGGTTTTTTTTCTCTTCACTACCACAGCAGCTGTTTCCAAACAAACACATTTGATACAATTTTTAGGTATTTATAGCAACTCTGCTATTTTCTTTGGACTTCCCTTTGGTTACGCTAAAGTTCAGCGAGATTAGATTGTATATGTGTGTGTACGTGTGTGTATGTGTGCACGCGTGCGTGTGCATTTGTGTTTCTGTGTCACCATGGTAACAGCAGAGTGCGTGGGTGAGGGCTGCATGTCCTTGTGTTGGAGATTGTTTTTTTTTTTCTAGGTTTTCCTTCCTGTGTTGCTGGGTGCAGCAGAGCCGCGGTGCTGGCTGTTGCAGCTTGTACCCGTCTCCTCAGAATCTCCACTCATCCCAGTGAACCAGTGGGCTGCTGGATAAACATACTAAACCAAAGTCATTCCAGCCAGAGCACACATGCTGTAGATACAGATTCAGTCCCAGGATTTTTAAGGCCGAATTGTAAAAGCAATTAAATCTGCCCTGTTACAGCATACCCTGTTTTGTGAAAACATGCAACATTAAATGTGTATAAGTTACTTTTCAAATACAGTAAACTACTAAAATTCAGCTCAACATTCAGTTAACAACATATTTGATTCACTTTTTCCATGAGATTAAGTGAACATGACTAATAAGTAGTTAAATGATATAAATAAGAGCCTAAAAGTCTTATCAAGGTGGCTACTGGCACGACTGCTTCTAAAGGACTTTACTTGAATCTGACAAAAATGACTTTACAATGTTATAAGTTCACATAAGGTACACAGACAGTGTACAGTATTTATGTTTAGTGTTTTTGATTGTTTTCCCCATATTTTTCTGCATGTTAGGAAAAGCACATGTCAGTGCGTCTACAATCTGGAGATAACACAGTGAGTGAACGGGCTGCTTGGACTGATAAAAACCAGATACAGGAGGTAGCTAATCCATCAGGGACCTGTGTCATATGGTTATGAATAAAATATAGCATCAGTGTCAAAGCTAACTAGGCCATTCTCCTTCTCCCTGTTTCGAATCAGGGATCTCTCTCGGTGTGGCGTCGTGGACAATAAGCTGTCGGCGTGTTGCTATCGGACCTGCTGTCGACTAGTTTCATTCATTCATTTTTACTTTTAAGCATCGCTGTCTTCCGTTGTCAGTCACACTGTGCAAAATGAAAATCCGAGACGTTTGCTCTATCCGAAAAGAAATGAATGCTTTTATGATCCATAAATGAGCCCGTGCTGATGCAGCTTGGATCATTAGATGACTTCATTCTGTCATTGATTTCATGAATCTGCTTCATTAAGACCCACGTGAAACCTGAAAAGGGCGGATAGAAAAGCGAGTAAACTGCACTCTTTGGTCTCTGTTCTGTAATCCAGGCTGTCAAAGTAATTTAGGATGATTGACAGCTTTTTAGACTTCATCTCCTCTGTGACAAGGCAGGCTGATGAAAATCACTCCTGCTGCTGCATATGTATCACTGTATCTGTATGAACGAATGCAGCAAATGTTAAGACTGATGTGTGTAAAAAAAAACAAAAACAAAACAACAAAAAAAAAAAAACAGGTTCATGGAAATGATCAGAGCCAGTTGCCTGGAAACTCAATCTGTCCCTCTCTGGGATTGAACATATAGTAAATATGTGGGCTTTCGCACCTTTTAATACAAATAAAAGTGCTATTTGGTTGGAAAAAATATTTACGGGCAATTCATGCTGAAAATGATTGTGATAGCCTTCGTTAATTTGTAAATCTAGTTTAAATCTGACTAAGAGGGATTTATGAAATTGTATTTTTAATGATGTTTTGAATGCTATTCCTCTGGCAATACATAGAATGACAATAACAAGCAATTTCCCTCTGCTAAGAAGGTTATACAATAATTTTCTGCTTTAATATCCCATTTTTCTTACTGTATCGATTTGTTTGTGACAGCCTAACAGAGAGGAATTGATACATTTATGGCCAGCGAGTGCCGGCTCTGCCCCGATGTTGTACATCAAACATGAAGGCACAGCCTCTCTCCATAAGCTCGCTGCCAGTTATCCCCTCCATGCGTGTCATTTGAGCTGATGGGCTTGGCTCAGTTGTCTCCTCTGCTGAGCAGCGCCAAATAGAGCAGGGCCGGCCTAAAAGACCCGAATGAAATGAGAGCTCTTTACATGTTTGTGCCTATTCTCTCTGTGATCATAGAAAATGGCTAATTGAGCCCAGCACTGTGGTCAGAATGGACATAAGGGAGTTCAAATGAAAGGGGTATCTTCTAGGATCTGCATTGGACTTGCTTTTACAATCTTCAATTGCCAGCAACTTTTCCAGCAGGAATGAAACTGGGATAGATGTTGGGAAAGTATCATCAGTACCTCTGAGAAGCTTCATTAATACTTTTTTTTTGCTTGGTTCAAAGCTTGAACCTTTTGTACAGGTACAGTTCAACCAGGAAAAGAGAACAGGTGGTTGATAAAAGACGTGTATATATATATATTTTTGTAGCAGCCAGAACAGATGTCATTAAAAAATAAAGGCTGGGTAGACCTTCAACTTCCACATGACTTCAAGTGGGAGTTCTTGCATTTCAGTTGGCCTGTGACACGTCTATAGCTCAAGTAAAGTTTACTCTGTGATGTTTCCATTATTAAGTGTATAGTACTTTTTCTAACTCTGCGATGCAAAAAATAACTAAACTTTCACCACTGGAAAGAGGACAGCGTTTCCTCAGTGGGTGTGTTGAAACGCATTCTTGTGTTTGCTAGCTTTTGATATTTCTAATTTTCCAGAAAAACATGCTAGAACTGACAAAAGGCAAATATTTTATATTAATATGGCATACTATATTTCTACATATTTGTGTCTGCATGAACAGAGACAGTGGCTTAAATCTCTATAGTAAAATCTTGATATTTGGCAAACATCCTTCCACTTTGACTGCATTTGAGCTGGAAGCATCGCCGATACAAACACTGTCCCTGTCCTTCCAGTGTGGTAAATGTTCATCTTGTCCAGTGCAACAGGTTGATCCAGGAGGTTTTGATGGAACGAGGTTTCTGTACAGCTGTAGCTGCCACGCAGCAGTCTCTGATTTTCTGTTGCTAAGTGATCCTGACTCTTAGAGGAATATGAATCAAACAGACTTCACTCTTGTCCAGTTTTTCTGGGTGTGATGAAGGTTGTTAGTTTGATCCTCGGTTCTTCCAGTCGGCATGTCTTAAATTTCTTTGGGCAAGATGCTGAACCCCATGTTGCCCTGACGTATCCGTCCAAAGAATCAAAGACGTATCCTTTCAGTTCTATTCTGAGCCTTCAAGACTCAGAATAAAAGAGGCGCATGAAGGTGAAGTCCATTTGAATACTGACAAAATAATGTCAGTAGTCAAAAAGTTATTAGTCTGACCTACAGACCTAGACCTATCTAGCTACATCTTAGCTACTAAAACAGTGACAGTTATATTTAACACATTTGCAAATGTTGTGGTCAAAATAGAAATTGACACACATTATCTCTTTGATTATAACAGGTCCTAGAACACTTGCACTGTTCCTGTGTTGTCAACAATGACTCTTTTTTTTTTTTTTTTACTACTCGAGAATCAAAAGAGGCCTCACGTTAAAAATACGAACACTATAAATCAAAATTATAGCTGATACACGATGTAGAAGTGAAACAGAATAGATGCCCTCTGACTGCGGTCGAGATGTGGCTTTTTTTGAGTTTAACTGCTGACTACAACAAGAGCTAAGTTCCATCTGTGAATCACTTCTTCTTATGGTTTCCAAAGTTGTTTCCAAAGTTGTCAACAGAATAACAAAAGAATGTAGCAACTGGTGTTACTTTGTTAATGTCATTGTGTTCTTTTCTTCCCCTTCTCCCAAACACCAACAGAGACAACATGGGAGAGACCGTCGAGTGCACCGGGGACGCCAAAGAACTCCTTCCGACACAAGAACTCTCTGCCAGCAGGTACTGAATATTTATTTCTCCAACTCAGCCTCTTTTACTTCAACTTCCTCAAGTTATAATGCCACAGGGCTGTGAATTCTCTGAAGATTCCACAATGGCACAAAGCACCCACTCACATACACACCACACACAGTCACTTCCTGTAACTAACTTAATCTGGAGCCTCAACTAAAGAATTAAGGCCTGCAGTGTCCCTCTTTTGGCTCTGCTCCTAAAAGAAGACAGAAGGAAAGAAAGAAGCAGTAAGGTTTGTAAGTGGTAAAATACAGGAAGCGGGCTATGTTCATTCACTTTGGTTAGAAATTACTTTTCTTTTCTTGCCTTGTTAAATAAAAGAATGGAGAAAAGGTTGGCCATGTTGACTGTGTGAGTTACATTAGTGTTTAGTAAGTGGACATTCGCTGATTCTTAGTAAAAGCCATTTAACGTCTCTTTTCAGTGGTTGGAATTGTTTGGATTGTGGTTGTTGTTGTTTTCACAGGCAATCCTGCATTTTCAAATGCACTATGACCAAGATTTTCAAAATAGGTGTAATTTTTTATTCAACATGATCCAAAATGAGCAACTGACCACATAAAATATTTACCGAGGTCAAAACAGAGAATAGTTTTCTCATATCTGCTGGCCTTCAGGTAAAATCCAGGTTTAAGACACTTCGATATTGGCTTCGTTCTTCTGACCCAGAAGCTACGTCCATGTTTTTCTTTAGGTTCTTAAACCAAATGATCAATTAAAATTTGTTAAGCTGTAAACATTCATACTATTAGAAAATCTGTTAGGTTAGCATAAATTGACATTTCCTGTAAATTGCATTTTAAACTAAATGAATACTTTTTAGATTTTCTTATGTATGAAAAAAATAAATAAGTCAACACACTAATGGATCATTAACAATAAAGCACAACTATTTTCTTTTTATCTAACAACATGAACAACGTTTAGCTGTAGGCTAAAATTGTTAGCTAATTAGCTGCTATAGCAGTATCCTCTTTCTGGCTAGCCACTGATCCATTGGCTTTGTTATTCTAAATCTCTATCTGAAAATATGTCAATTCAGTGATTTACTGTAAAACTGAGATTTTTACATATATAAACCTTTAAGACATTCCCATGTAACCTGGTGGTGGATTTACCTATACCACAAGCTAGTGTAATGTAGCTAACTGATTATGTGTGTTTGTTCCATTAAAGGCATTTTCAGACCACAAAGCAGAAATAAGTTCAGTTCAGTTGTGGTTTGGTTCAGCTCTTAAAGAGGAGGAGCAAACTCCCTTATGATAAGAATAAGTTTACATCTTATCCATAGAATCCTGAATGTCTTTCTTTCTGCCTGTCTTTATCTGTCCTGGTGTCTCTCATTTGTTTTTCCAGTGAATGGATTTCACTCAGGTGGTAGTCCCTTGCATCATGTGGAGCACTCACACAACAGTCTGGTTAGGAAGAGCAATACAGAGCCCCAGGTAAAGCTGTCTGATTTTATTATTTTTAGTCCTTGACTATATCACTGAAAGCATAGATGCAAAAGATGTGGATATTCAGCTGTCAAGGCTTGCTTGTTTGCTCCTTTCGAAGAAAGTCTGTCGCTGTTTTTTAAAGTTTTACTATCCCAAAGACTCAAAAGCGATGTGAGTCCCCCAAATTTAGCACAAAAGTTGTGAAATGTCACATGGAGTGAAATTAACTAAAATTAGTGGTGTTGGTGTCTTTCCAAGGTTTGAGAAAACTTGTCTCACTGCTGTTTCTTCGTGCTCTAAATCATCTTCCACCCTGCCAGGTTTTTCACAGGCATGACATTTAAACAGTCTGTTTGTCCTGCTGTATGCTCCCCGCCACATGTAGATAACTGCTTATTTTAAGAACAAGCGTACTATGACTCAGTTTTGTCTCATAGTGTATCAGTTTAGGACACATGAGGACAAGAAGTTGAGGTTAGAGCTCCACAGGTGCAGTACAACTAACCAAAGTACTTGGTAATGGCATTGGAGTGCAGAAGAGATAAATAACCCCTGTGAGGGTGGGACGAGGCTGTTTAGACGCTTTGATTAAGACTTAAAACAATTTCCCAGTAAACTGGTGCGGCTCTATCAGGACGTTATTGTGGATATAATAATAAATGACCCTGCTTCTGCTTCTCTGTTGCAAAATCATTGCTTTAGGTTAGTTTGTCTGCCAACACAACTCGATCCATATCCAGTGTTTAGAAACAATTAAAGATGTAATGATGTACAGCTATACTGATGATGCATGATGTCATGATCAGACCACCTCTCTCTTTCTCCGCTCGGTATTAATGGAGCAGCTGATGGCAGTTTGAGCACATTAATCCCTCCTACAGTATCTGCTCCCCTGATCATAATTAACCAGGCACTCAGGGTGCAGTTATACAGGATCCACCCACCAGTTTTTCACTCGCTGTCACCTCACTTCTCTCCTTTTCTGCATCGCAGACTCGTGTACACAAACCCGCTCATTCAAAAACTGCAAACACGCACATGATGCTAATGACTCAAGGTCCTGTTCCCTTTTCTATCTTTAATTATTTTGTGGGAAAAGAGGTGATAAACTCCCTATACTTTCCATCTAGCTTTACTGTTTAACACTTATTTATTTCACCCACTGCTGCTTCAGCCCAGAGCACTGGAAATGACTCTATTCTGAGCTTAAGTGTTGGAAATCACACACACATGCATCAACATTCACACAAAGAGAGAACGCAAGCCGTGCTTTGCTTTGCTCTGCAGAACTATCCTCCCTACTCTGCACAGCAACACACACACACACAAACACACATCCATACACACTAGCAGCAGCAGCACCAGGAGCACAGAGAGCGCCAGACAGACGCTAACAGCGCTCGCCTGGAAAACAACTGTGTTTGCGTGCATGTGCGGGTGGCGGTGTGTGTACGCCGAGCAGTCATGTCTGACACGGAGGATGGAGTTTTTGACGGAGCGTCCTTCTTCTCTCTGCAGTGCCCAGGATCGACGTCGCCCACGAGGAAACACAACAAGGAGACCACGGTCACGGTGAGTGGGGCAACTACTGGGAACTCTTAACTAACCATGAACTCACCCCAGAGCACTACAATAGTCCCAAAGGACCAGCAAGGAAGAACTTGAGTCTTTATTTCTGAACTTATTAGCTAAAAAAAAAATATGTCTAATGCAGACGTCCCTCCTGGTGGACTTTTTATCCAACCTCATGATTTCTGCATCATTTAAAATACATCAGTGCATATACTAACTAACTAAACCTTAACTGCATTGTAGCTGTAAATGCTTTTCATTTTCTCTTCAGGCTTGCTTTGTTTGTTTGTTTGTTTTTTTTATCTGTCCGCTCCTGTGAGAATTGTTCGATGCTTATTTTCAGTTGCTAGTGTACAGATACACAGTGACATCATCCTGTTCAGCATCCAGATGATTTCTCCTCTGCTGTCAGGTCATTACTTCCTGTTTGGCCTCACACTAGGAAAATAGCAGACGTCCTGCTCCCAGGAGGTCATGGATTAAGCCCAGGCTTTTATTTTCTCAGGATATATATATGTGTATAAAAAAAACATGCTTGAAATGTAAGGGGGAGGGGGCATTTCTTGGCTTCCATAGCAACCAGAGCGATGCTATTGATAAGCAGATAGTTATAAGAGGAAACAGGAGTGAGAAAAGGGAGGTGAGAACAGCAACAGTCGATATCAAATAGCTACTACTGATGCCGTCTGCTGACAGCGAAGTCTTGAAGAGGTCAGGTGACCTTCAGAAAAGTCACGCTTCTCTTCTTGCACAGGAGATACACACTTTGCAGTGGTAGAGACCTGTTGTTTATCTTTTTGAACATCACAGTGAGGATAAAAGGATGAATAAATTAAAAAAAGATGAAGCTAAATAAATAAGAAGTATTCTCATCACCAGACCAGTTTAGACTATAATACTATAAAACATGTTTCAGTAACAATATCAAATTTAGATTTAAGTTTTTAAGTGTATACTTTGAAACACTGTTTCATTTTCAGCCCTCAGGCTGATGGGGCATTGTTGTCAGGCGGGCAGGTGGGCGACGTTGATAAATGGCAGGATTGTCAACTTGATACCATAGGTGTATCTACTAAAAATCTCAGAGAAGTTCAAATCCCTGTCACCTCGGCCTCGAGGCCTCGGTTAGAGATCAAGTTTTGATTGTAAATGCAATCAGTCGAAAAGGAAGATTGATTGATTGGTGAATCTACTAAGAGGCTGAAGCTGAGCTTTTATTTTTGTAAGACAAAAAGTCTTTATTTTAGCATAACAAGAACAATTTGTCCAAGATTGCTGGATTGTAAAAACTCAAAACAAAGCAGTGCACACTGATTGTAAGCCTTATCGCTGATACGGTAGTATTCAGTGACATGATAACACCAAACACCAACCAATCCAGCTAATGACATGTTGTAACTCTTGGCCTCCAAAAGAACGTACGTTAGAAAACTAACAGATTATTGTGCTAATTACTGGACATGCTGTAACTTGTTCACTTATATTAAAGCAGATAAACACATGGTCGTCCATGTGTGACGCAGCAGAGGGAAAGCCAGCAACAATGCTGACAGAGAATCCAAGCTGCGCACTAAACAGCCAGGCAGTGATGCAATCAACAGCTGGAATTTCCACAGGTTTTTTTTTTTGGTTTTTATCTTAACTTTACCGTCTGCAGCAACTTGAAAAACTGTGTTCTTGAACAGTTTCTGATGTATTTTGCCCCAAATCCTTTTAAGCTGTGAGCGCTGTGAGTATGACCTGACCATTCAACCAGTGAAATTTGCCCCCTTAATGATGCTGGCAACTTTTCCGTCTTTGGCTTGTGGCGATTACTCGATTGGGATCCATTGATGGTTTCTTGTAAACGTAGTGGAGTTTTTAGAAGAACTTTAATCCTATGAACATGCTACAAGTGAATACTTATCTTTACACATTGTTACTAAACCACAATATTCAAAGAAAAGACACAGTTTGACATCTTCAATCGTTTCTAGAAAAGAAAGATTTATTAAATCTAAAATCGTACTTGTTATTAATCTCTGGCTCTCATCTACAACATGTCTGTTATCCTGTCTTCCTTCTCTCACCCCAACTGGTTGCCGCAGATGGCCCCGCCCCTCCCTGAGCCTGGTTCTGCCAGAGGTTTCTTCCTGTTAAAAGGGAGTTTTTCCTTCCCACTGTCGCCAAAGTGCTTGCTCATAGAGGGTCATATGATTGTTGGGTTTTTCTCTGTATGTATTATTGTAGCGTCTGGGTGCTGGTTTAGCTCAGTGCGTTGAGCAGCTGAGAGCGGACGGGTTCAAGTCTGGTCCACGTCCCTTTGCCGCATGTCTTCCCCTGCTTTCCTGTCCTTTCTTCACTGAGTCCATCAAATAAAGCTGAAAAAGGCCTTGAGGCGACTGTTGTTGTGATTTGGCGCTGTATAAATTGAACTGAATTAAAAGTCAATCTGAAAGTTTATGAACTAAGTAAAACTTTAACATTTTGGAGTTGAGGTTTTCACATGTTGCATCATATTTTTGGTAACTTCTAGCTTTAAGACAACACCTTCAGAATTCTATAATTAGGTGGAGCTATGTGTCTGCCATCACACTGCTTCAAAATGTGAAGAAATCCCAATCTGTGCCCACTGTGAGTGTTGAGCTCAGACTGGATATTGCTGGGAGGAGGGGCAAGTTGTTAGGGTCACCAAAGGTCAGGAGAGAAAGTGCTGGAAGCAGTGCCTCGTGTGTGTGTGTGTGTGTGTGTGTGTGTGTGTGTGTGCGTGTCTGAATTCAAACAAACTAAGCCTTTCATTGGATACTTAGTTGGAAGTCTCTTTGCCCTCATCTTCACCAAAGGAAAAGCAGGGGTCAGTTTAAAGCCCTGGTAGCTTTCAACCTCTGGACCTCCACAGCGATTAAATAGGAAGCCATTACTTCAAACAAATTATAAGCTTCATAAGCCAAGAAAAGGTTAAATTAGAGGCCCCTTTCTTCTAACTCATAGCATGTCAGACTATTGGCTCTGGAAAAGACATCAGCACAACCATATTTGTTGAATTCCCCTGAAAGGCGTGGCTTTGGTATTAGACCAGGGTGCCACTGAAGTTTGTTAAATAGCAACTGTGCATCATCGCTGCAGGCTGATTACCTCCTGAGGTTAATGGGAATGTGAGAGAAAGCTCCTGTTGTTTGCTCTGAAGTGAAAACTTGTGTCTTTATGTATGTCTTCACTGTGGAGACGTGTCTACTTTTTTCTGGGCTCTGTCTTTTCTGCTTCTTTTTCTTGTTGGCTTGACAGCAAATGAATCTGCAGAGCGAAGTGTAGATTTTCATGGCAAAGCAACGTTTTTGTTCTGCTAAACCTAGAAGCGATGAATTGTCAAAGCACCTCTGAGATCTGAGAATCTATTATACTATGTGAGTTCACTCCTGAAAGCGGTGAGGTTACCTGTGGTTGTCTGCTACCTTTCCACACTAGTGTAAAAGTTTGAAAAAAAACCCCAATAAGAGCAGAGAGTAGTAGAGCATCATCAGTTGTGTGCAGTCCCTCTGCTTATGAGTGCTTCACAGCGGGGAGACTTGAAGCCAACAAACTCAAGAACACTGCTGCTGACAATTTACACCGCCGCGATAATTAAAGGCAATTTTCCGGAATCCATCCCACTGATTGCTCTGAAACCAGAGTAGAGCAGAGAGTGTCGGGCTATAGAGCAGAACAATGTATCCTCAAAAAAGCTAAGAACCACAATGGCGCTGTGTTGACAATGCTGTCCCTGAGGACAGCGAGCGCTGAAAAAAAATAAACGAACAATGTCAGCTTGACTGTAAACGTTTGGGCTTTTTTCACATCGGCATCTTCTCATAGCTGCACGGATGAGAGAGGGTTGCCAGAGCAACAGAGCACGCGCTACCTTGAATAGCAGTGCAAGTGTCTGTGTATGTGTGAGAGAGTGCACGTGCACGTGTGAACTGCCTGTCAACACAAGGAGCAATCACAGGTGTGTGAAATCAGTTATTTGTCATGATCCCATAAACTGCCCATTAAACTGCGCTTGCTCCCCCCTCTCTCCTGCAGATCAACTGTGTGACGTTCCCATCACCCGCCTGCATGCCCGAGCAACAGCTACTGAAACCCAGTGAATGGAGCTACTGTGACTACTTCTGGGTAAGTTTACCTGAGTAACTATTTTCTATAGATCAAGTCCAGAACCTACAAAAACATAATCTTTTCATGATTTTAGTTTTTATATAGAAAGATTTGCAGTTGACCATCCTTATGTGTCCATGTTATGAGAAACAACACTGGATCCTCTTCATCTTTCATCGTGATTTTATATTTATGTCATCCTGGCCCAACTGCACGCTGGGAATCAGTATTGGCTTTAATAACATCCAAGACACAGCGCAGCAGGGAAACACATTACATGTAACTGGCTGGAGCACAGTGAGGCCAGCTGGCCTCAGCTGCTCTTGTTTGGACATCTCCTTCCCCTGCAGTGTAATTTCTACCAGGTGCAGTTTGTGTGGTAACACACTGTAATCACAAACACAGGTGACAATGCAGTAGAAAGAAAGAGAGAGTGGAGAAAGTGGATGGGAGAGTCCAGGAACATCTGGTTTTCTGTAAAATGTGCAGTTCCCAAAATTCAGGATTATCTGTTCTCTGAGTTCCGATGTCAGTTTGTCATGTATGGTGTAGCTCCCAGTCTACTGACTGCTTTCTGCAATTAAAGCTGTACGCACTGTCCAGTGTTTAAGTGATTTCTAACAGGCTTTAGAAGACGTTAAGAGACTTTAGACACAGTTTTAAATATAGCCTGTATATAAAAAAGGTACAACTCAGCACCACTTCATTGAAATAGCTACTGCAATATTATGCGTGGTCGTGTCCAACACTGAAGATGTAGTCCTGCTGTCGTGTTGACTGTCTAGCCATCGCAGTCTTAGCTAGCATCGTCTGCTTGCTGTCTAGCTCACTATCAAATGTCATTTTATTATGTCCTCCATTAAAACTCTAAAAAATTAAGAAACACAGTCCTAATCAGTGTTGGTCAAGTTACTTGAAAAAAGTAATCAGTTACTAATTACTGATTACTTCCCCAAAAAAGTAATCCCGTTACTTTACTGATTACTTATTTTCAAAAGTAATTAATTACTTAGTTACTTAGTTACTTTTTAAAAACACGATTTACAACCTGAAGAGGTGATAAAGCGATAGATCTTTCAGCCCAATTCTACTTTTTCTACATAATCCATCATACAAAATGTAATCAAATGGAAAAGTCTCTTTTTTTAACTTGTTTTATTAGTTTTAATCTTTTAATTTTATGCATCAAGCAAAAATTTAATTATATGCAACATTCTCTGACTTGAATAAATTAGTTTAACATTTAAACCTATTTTCTACACATTCCAGCACATAAAATAAAATATTTTTTGTGTTTACACTCAGTCTTTCAAATAGATGCAAGTAAAACACAGCAGAAAATAAATAAAGTCAAAGACTCAGCGGTCCTTTTGCTCTATTTTCACCTGTAAAGCAGGAGTAGGGTAGGCGGAGGTTTACCCTGGTGCAGGTGTGCCGCAGCGGTCAGTTGAAGAATCCGCGAGTTTCTCTGTGAATTTCCCATTACGTCGTAGCGCACTCGGTGCTTGCTCGGAAGTTTAGGGGGTTTTTTCGCTGTAAAAAGAAGTTTTCTTACCACACACGATGGACACTAATGTTTTTGTCACTTTTTATAGAATCAAACTCAAAGTAAGGTCAGTACTTCCACGCTTTAAATGCTGCACGCTCATACTCTCTCCCGCACTCGATATATGATCCATTGTTGATCTGCACACAGCTGTTGTCACGAACGGCGCACTCGCTTACGTCACTGTCATGAGACATTCTCGCAAAAAAATCACAGTTTCAGTAACACAGCGTTCCTACGTGAAAGTAAGTGTAATCTAATTACCGTTTTTGCAATAGTAATCCCTTACTTTACTCGTTACTGTAATCCGATTACTTTTTTCAAGTAACGCGTTACTGCCCATCTCTGGTCCTAATCAAGTGTTTTTAATCCAATATCAATTTAATTTTTAAAGCGCTCAATCTTTTAGTTCAGGTCGCTTCATACTGTAGGGTAAAGACCCTGCAATAATACAGAGAATACCCCAACAGTCAGACGAATCCTCATGAGAAAGCACTTGGCAACAGTATTCTAGGGTTTTACTGTTGGGGTAGTCACCGAAGACAACTTCAAACCTCAAAAGGTTCATGTCAATCGAAAAAACAGGATGAATGGATGGATTGGTCATCCCATGGATGCTGGGCATCGGAAATATTTATGTACTGTATCTGCTAAGGTAAGCGTGCCAGCGCACTTTTAGAAGCATGTTACATGTCGTCCCTCTCTACATTTTTACTCATGTCGTTGTAACCAATGATTAAAAAAAACACGACTTGCATTTTAAGGTGCTATTTGCTGCAGTAAGTGAGTTGCTCACCCCAAGACGAGATAGCATACAGTGGATATGTGACATTAGAGCAACATAGTACATCTGGAGGAAGTGAAACCAAGATAGGAAGCTGAAAGCTGTTAAAATACTCTCTGCTAAAAAACCTGGTGCTTGGAAGGTAATATCCAACTAGTTTAGGAAACACATGTCCAGCAGCTGTTTGCAGAAAACAGCTGGTGCGAGCTCTGATAAAGCATTGTAGCAACAGCAATGCCATCGATATGGTAACGAAACTGGTGGTTGGAGACAAAAGTATAATCAGAATTCTTGTGACTGTGTGCAATGAATTAGAAGACGGTTAGCAAATCCGACTGCTCAGAGTGATACAGCAGTAATAAAAGTAAGTCATGATATTCATCATGCATATAATGATCATATTAATCATGCATATAATGATCATATTCATCATAATATTACATTGTTGTTTTGATGGTCACTGCAACTATTTGCAACTGGTTGCCAATCACCAACAACTCATTTTACTAAGTCGCAAGACGGCGTTTTGCTCTGATGTGACAGAGCCATGAATAAGTGAGCAGAAAGAAGCTAAAATGTCTTTTGAAGGTGAAATTTTTCACAGAAAGATTGAAGAATGAGGACGATGGTGGCAGAATAGCGCTAATCAAAAAGGGTTCTACAGTTTTCAGTGAAGCCACCTGATTCAGTTTCCTCTGGTGTCATCTCTTTGAGGGAGCGTGCAGCATGTTTATTTTACTTAGCAACTTTGTTGAGGTCTAATGTTCACGTGTGTGTTGCTAAGCGTTTGTTTATTCACTGCATTTCTCGTGTGTTCGCCTTGTTTATCTCGTTAGGCTGATAAGAAGGATCCCCAGGGCAACGGCTGCATTACAGGATTTGAGGTTTTGCTGCAGAAACAGCTGAAGGGGAAACAGATGCAGAAAGAGATGGCCGAGTTCATTCGAGAACGGTATCTGCTACGTTCACTTTTTTAATGTTTCATTTTGTTCACACTTTGTCCTCGGGTTACTGTGACAACCATACAATTGTCATTAAAAACAAACCATTTCTCCTTTTTTCATGCTTGCTCTTTCATGTACATCAGTGCATTGCACAATAAAGGAAATGAACATGGAAACATTGTTGCGTACATGCCGTGTGGTAATCACCCTCTACTTCCTTCTCAGGATAAAGATAGAAGAGGAGTACGCTAAGAATCTCTCCAAGCTCTCACAGATCCCTCTAGCAAGCCAGGAAGAAGGGTGAGTGGCTGTGAAGAAGAAAGACACACAACCTGCCCTCATCACAGAGCGCCCTGTCACACATGGGTGCATGGATCAATATATTAAAAAAAAAAAGCCGCATGTCAACATTTGAAAAGCACTGTGCCAGGCTTCTCACTTTGAAGCTGCTTTAGAGTTGTGCAGGTTGTAAGTACCGCGTTTTAGGCTCCTTCCTTAACAGTGTATTCTGTAATTGTATTGCACAATAGAGGGTACATCTCTTTAAGATATTTCAGCTTTAAACATTAGAGCTGGTTTAAATTAAGTAATTTACAATGACAGTGAACTTTGCTGATAATTTATCCCCTACATATATTACATGTAGGATACAATAAACATAAAGTTATTCCAGGTTTAGGTAACAAGCTTATACATCTACTTACTCTTAGCTCATGTGCTACGTGTCTGATCAGGTAAGACTGTCACATCAAAATTGCAGAGTGTTTAAAACTATACAAATGTGAATTTTATTTCTTAGGAATCAACTTGTCCCTTATAATTATTTTCACCTATTTTATACTTTTGTACTCAGTTTCCACAATCGAGCTTTAAAGTCTGCCATGAGTGATATTGCTAGGTGTAAATTGACGCTAATGCCGAATTAGTCGGCCAATTAGACAATCCAGCAGACAGCTCCTCAGTGAGCAAGCCAATCAAGTAGCCAATCGCGCGAGACATCCCGATGTGAGCTGGAGTCTGGAGGCCCTGTCAGTGAATCTGTGGCCATCCTGTAAAACCACTGCATGCTTTGATCTCCATCCTGCAACACATTCCAGCTATTAAAAGAAAGCACAGGAGAGGAGACACAGACGCATGCGAAGAGAGGGGGTGTGTTAGGAGATTGAAGGGGAGAGGGGAGGGGAAGGTGTGAAGCCCTGCTGGGGGAAAGAGAGTTTCCAGCCACTCCTCTTTTATCCTGTTTGACAACACACAGGATATCATGCTGAGGTGAGAGCAGCTCTTTGTCTGATTCACCGAGGGCACACAGGAACATGTATGTGAATCTCTTAACCTCAGCCTTTAATAGAAGCTCAGGGGTTAACGCAAGTTAAACTGCTGATTATTTGATGTTCACACTATCTAAATACGGATGAAGCACAATTTTTATTCAAATTATGATACATGTGGCCATGATGAAAGATTGTAGTGGCAATATAGGGCAGCAGAATCCTCAGCTAATAAAAAACTAATCACACAAACAAGGAATTTGTTGTGTTGCAAAAAGACAGTGGTGCAGAGAAAGACTATAAATTATACTTTTACTTTATACAAATACTTAGGAATAATTAGCATTGCAGCTAATTCATAAAATTATCCTAAAATATAATGTTAAATAATTAAATGATACCTAAATTAACCACTATTTTACAGTTCATGTATTGGTTTTTTTACGTTTGATTTGGTTTTTAGGCATTAAAACTAAGCAGAACTGCTCTTCTAAGATGGTTTACAATAACTTGCAGTTTCCTACTTTGCCAGTGATGTAACTTTGATTTTTTGTAACTTTTCTTGCCTAATCTCAGTGTAAGTCGTTCATGTGGTGCAACTACAGTATAAAACAAGTCTTTGGCTTGAAAACAACGTGGAAGTGCCTCTAACTTGGATTCCTATTAATGGCCACCAGATGGCGAGACATCTGGTTCCTAAAAGACTTCCAGTCCTACAGAATTCTGGGAGAAAATGGCCCGCAGACTTGAAAACTTTATGATGTCAGTCACTCATTTTGAGTCGTACTGAATAAAGCATTGTTCATGTTGCTAATTTCAGTCATTCAAGGTTTCAGAAAAGAAGATTACACAAGAAACACTCAGTGTCTTCTGACTTGTGACTGACAGTGAGTGTGATCTTTTTTGTTTGTTAGATCTGGTTTGAAAACACCAAGATGATGATGCCAAAAAATGCTTGAGGCTTCAAAACAGGAATTTAAACAGGAACTTTAATAATTCATAAAAAGTTTTATTTAGAAAAAAAGTGACTTTAAAACTTGCTGGCAGAATACCTGTACAAGAGTTATGTCTTTCTTTAAATATTACGGGCTAAAACAAATCACTCAGATTAATACATGAATGTGTGTTGTTGCTGATTTGGTTGCTAATGTTAGCTACCATTAGCTAGCTAACATTCTAGCTAACTTTCAGATTCTTCTAGACTTGAGCTAGCATATTTTGAATTCAGCAAAAATAACATAGGCTGAAAAATATTGGACACTTTATTTGACATTATTATCATTTCTATCAGACAAAGAAAGAAGGCAAACTGTACACGGATGTAAGGGGGGTTCAGCTACACTTACCCTCCCTTTCAGTGTTTACATGCATATAAGATAACCCCTCTTCATGCTAGGATGGTAACAGAGTGGGATGGAATTGTCCCATATAGAATCCAGATTATGCCAGCCAGCTCAGTCTGCCCACACCCACAAAAGTGCAACACAATGCTTTCATTATGCCGTCCCTAAGGCTGGCTCTGTTGTCACACAGGACAATCACTGTTTTGTTGGTCGGTTCCTACCATCCGACCAGCCGCAGCCCAGAACCAGCCATCTATTTATTCCTGAATTTGCCATTTGTTTGGTGGGGATGTGAGGCATGTGACCATTTTTTTTATAGTTACCAATACTGTACTATGCTGAATGAGGAAGTGCATGGCAAGAGATTCATTTTCCCTGAGATGCAGCATTTTGTTGCCAAGTGACTGTCACTTGGGAATGCAAGATTGCAGGCACATGGCACATATAAGTTATTGAGTGTGAAGAATGTTTGAAGTGGTGCAGTTTTTCCAGTTTGGAATCATAATATCCAGATTCCTCTTAGTTCAAGGTTTGTCTTTCATCTGATGTCTTTTTAAGGTGGAAAGATACTGCATCTGTATGAGCTGTTAATCTGGTCTATATTGAGCAAAGAATAATAAAATAGCCTTCTTGTGTGTAGAAAAGGAGTGTTTTCAAGCTTATTTTTCTACCCACAAACCAAAAAATTGATTTATTAGGTGAAAAAGTTGTATTTCAATTCAATCATTTAAGTCAGTTTTTAAGCACGCATGCCAAACATTTGATGGTTCTAGATTTTTGAATGTGAGAATTTTCTGCTTTACTTAAACTCGTGTTACACTCAGCTGAACATTAGAATAGAATAGAATAGCCCTTTATTGTTATTGTATATGTACAACGAAATAAGGATTTTATGACTTGAGCAAAATATAAATAAATAAATATCTTCAGCGCATTGGTCAGACCTCAAGGATATACAGATTACATTTCAGTGAGTACCACTGAATGTAAACAGAAGTGTTGCTTATTTATAGGAAGATTCTGTCGGTGGTGCTGTTTTCTTTGTTCAGCCATGGTGGCTGACTCTTTTAATGCTGACATCTATCTTCATTTCAGCCATACCTTTGTTACTGAGG
Organism: Mchenga conophoros; assembly: GCF_057382185.1. Classification (NCBI taxonomy): domain Eukaryota; kingdom Metazoa; phylum Chordata; class Actinopteri; order Cichliformes; family Cichlidae; genus Mchenga; species Mchenga conophoros. The sequence goes on from NC_140533.1 coordinate 5,301,497, forward strand.
CATCAAACATAAACATATCTGCTTTCAGTCTTTAAAGACAACGATGTCACTGTTATGACAAAAGGGTCAATTTCTGTAGTTCCCAATGTAAAGTGTGTGTGAACTCCGATAGTTAAGGTTAGACTTTTCAGAAGACACTGACACATTCACACAATTTCACACAGGCAAATCGACTTGTTAAAACCAATGAGTGTAGAAAACAGTCGTGGGTTAACACATGCTGTTTTTATGTGCCAGTGACTGCTCAATTTAGATGTATGTCTCCCCTTTCATTTAGATAGAAGCTTTAAAATAGCTCTCCAAATAAGGCCCTAGAGATATTACCAAGATGGTTGTCGAGTTGCATGACTTGTGTCTAGCAGGACTTTTCGAGAACTTTAAAAGCAGGAAACTGAAATGTTGTCTTGAGTCAAGGGGTTGGTGTGTATCGTGGCCTAGGTGTCACAGGGTGAGAGGCTGGGTATAACCTGGACACACTAGAATCAACAATTAAGCCAACACCCGGTGGTGCATCAGTTTTTTATGCCATTAATTTTTTATGATGATATTAGCTATCTGTCAGGCAAATCATTTCATAATTAAAAAAGCAAAGAAGAGGTGGGAGAAACAAGAATGAACTTATTAAGCATTTAATAGGCACAAACCTTCACCTGAAGAAAGGTGCACAGCTTATTCCGCAACCTGATTGGACGACACTGATGATTTGGTGTAACTGTTATAGAAATCATGCTTGCTGATTGCCGTTAGGCAGCTTTTGTTGTATCTAAGCTTTAAAATGATCTCTATGATTTGAAAAGCTCGCAATGGTTTAGATGGCGTCGATCTGGAGGTACCCGAATTTGCTCCGACAGTGTTTGGAATGTTCTGGATGTCAGTGTGAGGGAATTCCACAGGTCTTCCACTCAGAGCGGCGCTTTGAAGTGACCCGCTGACCCGCGAAGACCTCCAGTCCTGGACTTAAAGCCGTGTGTCTGTGACTGTCTGCCTAAGCAAGTGATTGTTTTACAGTCTTCATGATCTTGTTGCCATAAACCATTCTGTCTAAGAATGCAAACATATATCTGCACTATTAAAAAGACAAGTTGCGTGTGAAGATAATGTAATGTGCATCATCTCGTCTTCAAAACAAGCCTTCTGAGTTTTACTGCCCCCAGCTGTGTTGAGAAAGCTGCACTCGAAGCTGAGAGAATAAGTGGAGCCATATCTCATGTCCCATACATCCTAATCATCTGTTGAACTGGCGGTGGACCTCAGCTCAGCTCTGTAGATTTACCGGTTACTTGTGCTTCTGTGAACTTTTGCACTGACTACTCATGAGCCTCAACTCTGTGTGTGTGTGTGTGTGTGTGTGTGTGTGTGTGTGTGTGTGTGTGTGTGTGTGTGTGTGTGTGTGCGCGCGCGTGGGGGATTCATCCTGCTCCCTCGGCTCCGTCTTACCCCCCCATTTTCTCTGACAGCTTCCATGCCCACCCTATGAGTCTTTATAAAAGTGTGTGTGGTCTTTTATTGTGTAATATATTAACCACTCACACTCTCCCTCCTTCTTATCTGCTCTCAGTACTCTGGGGGAGGCTTGGGCCCAGCTGAAGAAGAGCCTGGCAGACGAAGCTGAAGTTCACCTTAAGTTCTCCTCGAAGGTAATTCATCAAACTCTGTCGGATCCGGTTAATAAGATATGAAACCAAATATTAACTAAACAGATTTTTCATAGTATTCTGACTGCCTGATTATTCGCCATGCCTGTCTATCTCTTAAAGCACAAAAGGGCATACAATAGATGCAGACAGGAAAAGCTTAGCAACAATGTGGCAACCAGAGACCACGGAATGTCTCAATAACAGGCAAAACTACCAGTGGCAACATGAAGTGGGTGGATACCAATAAACACAAAGCTAGCATCGCTATATTATACAAGATATGTCCAGTGTTTGTTTTGTTTACAAAATGCTGAATGGATTCCTCCCCCGCACACCACAGACATAGTTTAGACCAAACCAGAACTGGCTTTAAGAGGCAACATTGTTTTCTTTGGCCAGATTACATTCACAACAACAGCTTAAAGTTAGTCGTGGTAAAAAAGAAAGAAAGGACACCCTCTGTCACTTTAGGAAATACCTAACCTGGTTTTAGCAGGTCTTAAAATTAGATTATATGCAAAGTGAGATTAACATGACATATTGCACCGTGCCATTATTTATTTAAGACAAACTGAGAAAATGGAACATGGAAGTACATGGTGACAACATATTTTGACTTTTACACTGATATAAAAGTGAATACATGCACAAAATGAGGGTGCTGTTTCTTGTTTTATTTGTGTTTCTCTTATCAGAATGATTAAAACAAACTAACAGTTAGTGCCTTCCACTCTGGACAGGAATCAGTTTGTCTCTGCTATTCAATTCAACTTTATTTATACAGCGCCAGATCACAACAGTCGCCCCAAGGCTCTTTATATTGTAAGGTAGACCCTAGAATAATACATACAGAGAAAAACCCAACAATCATGTGACCCCCTATGAGCAAGCACCTTGCCGATAGTGGGAAGGAAAAACTCCCTTTTAACAGGAAGAAACCTCCGGCAGAACCAGGCTCAGGGAGCCATCTGTCGCAACCAGTTGAGGCGAGAGAAGGAAGACAGGATATTCTGATTGAATGCGACCTAGCTTTATAATACGTTATTTGCGTTGCATCACATTTGTAAAAAAACACAACATTTTTACAGTTTTCATTCATTTGAGATCGCACGTTTATGAGAATGCACAAACAAAGGTCTAAATGAAGATTTCTTCACTTTTTGTTTTGTTTTTTTAACCGACTTTGTTTAGCCAAAGTTCAGTTCGATTCTTCAGTCTGATGCATTAACAACCAGCCACTCAGTTTATCCACAGCTGTTTGGAAACTACAGAGTACTGGTGTGAACACTTCTGCTGAGCTTTCTGTTAAAGCCCATCAATTCCTCTTTTCCCCAGGCTCCTGCTTTTTTAAAAGTGGGTCATTTAAACCTACACTGAAAATAGGTTTAGCTTAGATAAAAGCCATAAGATGTGATCTAACCCAGTTAACTTTTTAACGTAACCTTCAGGGACCCTGAACAGTGATAAATGTGACTGTGGCCCTGTGATTTGAACAAAGAGACTTCCTGCATCTCCCTGTGAGCGTCTCTTATTCATAGAGCCAAGGCTCTTATTTCACCTTACAGTTACTGAATAAACTGGGGGATGTTTTATCAGGTGGACTAATGTTTCCAGTTGTTTAACCTCTTTAAGCCTTATGATGAAGAGGTCACACTGTATTTTATTGGCTGATCACTCCGGACGGTCGCTGCTGCTTGGTTTTACAGTACGTCCATATTGGCTGCGGGTACTGCAGCCTACAGCACATGTGACTCACTAGGCAGACAGACTGCCTTCTAATGCAGTGACATAGAGTAAAGGGCTTCCTGATGGCTCTGTGGGCTGAAGCACATGTGTGTGACACGGAGGCTTTGACTCAACATTTTATTTATTGATTTATTTTAAAAATAATTTTTAATCGCGATTTCCCCACAAGCAGAAAGGCTGCGGGAACCGGTAGCAGATGATTTACGAGCGAGGCATCTTCTGTCTTAAGAACTCAGTAATGCTTTCAAAGTCTTCAAGGGGCCAGCTAGCGCTCTTCATTTTCAGATCGTTTTCGATGTTTGATGTTGAAGGAAAGAGGGGAAGACAAAAGACAGAGGCCAGGATTCCAGCTGGAGTGATGGAGGAAATGGAATCGGTGATGCACAGATGTGCGGCACTTTTCCAGGTTCTTGGAGGAGAAGGAAGGGTTTAAGTGGAAATGAATTTTGAATGACGGTGTGATTGCAGGAAGGAGCTGCACATCTCATTCATCACTGACAGCTGGGACAGGACACCACATTGCATATTACCAGTGACGGGCTTGCTGCTGTCATTCAAAAATAATATGGCCTTGTCAGAAACTTGGATCTGGAAGATGTGCTGTTAACTTTAAAAGCCACTTTACCAATAAAGGATCAAGCAAAAAGAGAAGCAAATGAATGATAACAACTGAGATTCTGGTTTTTGCTTGGCTCCTTCATATCAAAGCATTTGTGATCTAAAATAGCTCAGTGTCAGAAGATGATGACATGATATATGGAATGCAACCAGAGCGAATGGAGCTAATTAAGGTTCT